>NC_142584.1:715000-1072500 GCF_965207765.1 Zootoca vivipara
ATGGCTCTCCCTTCAGAACATGCTGTGTTAGTCCCAAGAGGTCCATTCTGGCCCTTGAGGACCGAAGGGCTCAGCTTGGCTGCTTCTCTCCACCTCTGCTCCCATGCTGACACCAGGAGGACTTGGCCAGCCTCTCGCTTGGCTCCTGCTCACAGGGCGATTTATGCCTCTGCTAAGTTCTGACATGTAGCCCAGGCGCCTTCATTTTGTCACGGTCCCCGAGTTCAGCGAGCATGTGTAAGGAGATGAATAAGGGCTAAAGGAGGTTTTGGCCGGCGCCTGCCCTCACACCCTTTCCATGGTGATTTATGCCTTTGCAGTCAGGCTGGCTTCAGCCTAGGGCAATAGGAAATGTCCCCTTGGCTCCGAGCAATCCCACACAGTATGTGCCTAGGAATGTTATTGCACTGTGTCCCACTGTGCCCCCTTCCCCATAATTAAGAATGGATGCCCTCAAGAGGTGCTCGAGAAGGAAGAAAGGACAAAGAGGCTTCTCCACGGCGCTCCTGCCTCTTTTCTTTGGCCCTACTCCGCCCCCTCCGGCCAGGTGTCCTTTGTCCTACCTGGCCGGGTGGCAGGTCATAGGCCAAATCGCCAAGGTGGGTGTCACCAGCCAGCTAAGCCCCGCGCAGTGTCGCAAACCTCACCCACCTGAGGGGAGGGATGAGGGCGGATATTGCACTGTGTCCCACTGTGCCCCCTTCCCCATAATTAAGAATGGATGCCCTCAAGAGGGGCTATAAAAGCCCTTAACTACCTACATTGTTGAATAAGTTGAATAAGAGCTGTCTCCAAATAGGGAACCAAAAACAAACCCAGCCATCCAAAACCGAGTTGCTTGTTCAGCAGGCGAAGGGAACCTATGGCCCTCCAGATGTTGTTGGGCTCCCATCTCCATCAACCCCAGCCAGCATGTCCAATGGTCAAGGATGATGGCAGATGTAGTTCAACAATATATGGAAAGCCACAGGTTCGCCATCCCTGTTTTAGAGGTTCAGCCAGCACGGTAAGTGAAATTGGTGTCCACCAGGAAACAATCTTTTTAAAGGTCACTTATTTATAGAATTTCCTCCTAAGGGAAGCCCATTAGGCACTGGCCCTTTGGGGATAAACCTTACCTGCTCTGAGTGCCCTGGTCTCTCAGTGACGGAAATGGGAAGACTCATCAATCAATCAATCAGCAGTACCTTTTAGGGATCCAAGAGAGCTTGATAAGATCCCAGGAACAGGTTTAAAGGTTTCTCCCTGTGGTCCCCTTAACTGTGGTTTATGTTAATCAGCAGGGGCCATCCACAGCACTTCATTGGGTTGGGAATGGGCAGGGTATAATAATAATTTCATTATAAATCATAATAATGAAATAATTAGTAATTATTAATTTCATTATTATTACTATTCCTCCCATGCTGCATATATAGTTTGGCCACTGTGATAACGGTTCCTCAAAGAGCCTCCCGTCTTTTAAACCAGAGAGAAACATTGTAACTTCATAGGCATTTGGGTATGGAGCACCCCGTCTTGTCTTCTTCAGCCCAGACATGAAAAACATCTGCAGCAGGGAAATCCAGCCGTGTTTTGTAATGGGGTGTTTTTGGGGTGTGTGTGTGGGGAAGGAACGAGTGTTTTCTGCTGAAGCTGTAAGAAAAGAATGAGATCTTGAATTTGTCATATGCAGCCAGTGCCTCATCCAGATGTGTAGGAGGGAAGGAGCCCCGTGTCTCTGCACATGCTCAGTACAGAGAGCAGCCCAGCTCCTCTGCTCAGCAGGCAATATTCTTGCCCTTGTGCTGCTTGACTCCCTGGACTCCTGGAGTCTTCTATACTGCATAGCCAGAGACAAAGGGAGAGGGGCAACACAAAGCTTGGAAGCAGCAGCAGCAGCAGCAGCAGCAGCAAGCTAGGGGCTCCAGCAAGCAGCACACGGCACACTTCTGTCAGCTAGGTCAGGCAGGACACCCTGGGAGAGAGCGCAGTTCCGGTACCCCAGCCCTCGGCTTCCGTTCCCATAAGGTCCCATGGGGACAAGGGATTTATGGCTCCCAGCTGGGGAGCATGTGCTGACTTGCCTGATTGCTCACATGTTTCTTGCTTCCTTTTGAGGGATACAATCAATTAACTCTTTCTTTGTTATTTTCTTGCTTTGGGGAAGGGGCTGCCTCAGGGAGATCTTATGCACAAACAGGTGCAGAGCAGCCTTTTGATGGCTGGCTTGGGGTTTAACAGGAGGCTGGGCTGAGTGCTGGAACCTGCTTCCCGTGACAGGATTGAAGCATATGCCTCCAGCTAGGCCTGAGGAATCCTCCTTCAGCAAACAGTGAATGATGGACTGAAATGGATGACCAGGATAGAAAAGTGGAACTGCTTGGAAGTGTGGGGTTTATGGGATGTTAGGAGAGGAGTAGCACCTCTGGTGGGGGACACGCCGTGCTCCTTCTGAGTTAGTTTGTCCACTTTTGGTCCCCACCCTGCACTCAGCTCTCGCCTGTGGCTCCTAGAAGCTGTCGGCATGTGACAGCAGCAGCCACACCCCGGGAACGGCTTCGATTGGCCAGCTAAACCAGGTGAGGGGAGCCGATGGGTGTCAGACCCTTGGCGATTTAGGGACTTCCCCTGCATGTGAAAACAGGCTCTGGTGGATTTAATGGATGGGACCGATAGTGGGTCCAATGGTCAAGAAGGCGGTTTCTGCAAGTGCTGAAGAGGGAAGTGAGGGGCAGGTGGGGTTTGTCAAACCTGAGAAGGGAGCCCATCTAGGAGAAGGAAAACTCTGATCCTAAACATCTGCTGCCTTGTGAGATATCTTCAGGAGAAGCAGCAGCTATGGAGTAAACCCTACACAGATCAGGAGGGGTGTCCTTAAGATGGTTGGGTGGCCTTTTGTATGCCTCCTTCCAGCAACTCCTGCAGCCCGGCTGGTGCCAGATGACTTGCTCTGCTTTCCTTTGGACCACATCAGTGAGACTGAGAGGAGGGTCTTGTTGTCTGAGCACCCCAGGACCTCCACACACGCTGTCCAGGCTTCTGCCCCAGGGAGGTTACTTCAGGGCTAACACAGCAGTTAGAATTTGCCCCCCAGATGCACACTCCATTGTCTCTTGAGACAGATGGATGCCAACAGACAACAGCTTGGAACTGTTTGCTCCCTCTTGGCATCTTGGGGTGATAAGACTCTGATTATAAGGTTAAAGAAACATCATGGCTAATAAGATGCTTAAGAATGTGGAATCACATTCATGACATTATTGGAAATGCTAGATTACAGAAATGCCAAAATGTCTCTAAGCGACCAAGATCTTAATAAACAAATGCTGGAAAAGTAGAATTCCCAAGTTACAATTCCATCATTAGATTAAAGACACCCATAAGGATAGGAAAATTCTGTTTCAGCCCCTGATAAAATAGGGGTGGTGAACTTTGAGCTTGAGGGCTGAACGTGGCCCTCCAGTCCTTTCTATCAGGCCCAGTTGCGGACCATATTCCCGTGCTGCCCAGGGCAGGCATGCTCCCAAGGGGGGCAGGGCGCAGAGGGTGCCTTCCCACGCTCCACAGTTCAGGGTAGGAGAGGGGTGGGGAAGCTGCTGCTCCCTCTCCTCCTGCTCTCCGCAGCTGGGTCAGACATGACCCAGCAACGGAGCTGCTGCAGCCAGGTGCTACGGCCGGGTGCATCTCGACATGGCTGAGGAGGGCTGCCACTGCAGGGTGCAAGGTGCCTGCCATTTTGTCACCCCACTCAGTCATGACACCTGGGGTGAGTTGCGCCCACCACACACCCCTTCCTACGCCTCTGCCCAGGCCCCACACCTCACACTCTCTCCTCAAGTGCATTGGGCTGGAATGTGTTTCTGAACTCTGACAATGCATATACAGTAGTACCTCAGTTTTCGAACATCTCCGTTTTCGAGCAGTTTGGTTTTTGAATGCCGTAAACCCGGAAGTAAATGCTTTAGTTTTCAAACAAGCCTTGGAAGTTGAACATGCCACGTGGCTTCTGTATTGAGTTTTCCGGATTGAGGCTTCCATATTGATTTTCCATTTATCGAACATTTTGGAACACGAACGGTCTTCTGGAAAGGATTACGTTCGAAAATGGAGGTGCCACTGTAGTTGCCTGACTGGTTTTTTTGCCTCTAGCCCAATCTACCCTGGAATGTGATCCACATAAGGTTGCCCATGAGGGAATAGGTCTCTCAAGCAAAAAAAAAGAGGTATAAAAGCTATTAAAGTTGTACAGAGAATGGTTTTTGTAATTTCTTCTTTTCTTGCTGCTGGCTCTCCAACTCTTCCTCACATGCTCCCTCCCAGTTCTGGCTGGATAACCCATGAACTTTATTCAGAAATGCTAGGTATGCAAGGAAACAGAAATCAGGATAATGGAACTTCTCTTTGGTAGCCAGGTGGACTGGAGGAAACAGGCTGAGATAAGTGCCTCTCATGGGCTGTTGCCAACTCTCCCTTGCCAACTCTTCATTTTAACATGTTGGCAAGACGCAACACCAACCCAAGTGGCCAGCATTGTGTTAATGGCTCGTTTGTTTTTGTGATCCTTCACATTGTTATAACAACATCAATGCATTGCCCAGTCAACAAATGGTGTGATTCTGATAGCATCCATGTCTGCAAATTTATATGACTGGGATAATTATGCATGCAATTGTGCACCAGGATACAGTTTGCAAGTGCAATAAAAGACAAGGTATTGGAAAGCTGAACAAATTGGCTACATGGGATACCCCTTACCATTACCGCCACAGCAGCAACCAGCAGGATATGAAATTCAGGAGTATTTCCAAAACTGAGCTGAAAATTCAATTTTAAAAAATTAAAATTGATTTCAATTTTGAAGGGTGCTTTTGAAGGGTAGGTTTTTGAGTCTCCTTGGTGACAATATTATCTCTTTATACATTTTTATACTGTTTTTTAAATTGGCTTTACTTTTGTTTTAAAGGATTTTGTTTTATATTGTACATAGTGTCCACCACTTAGATATTTGTGAAATATTAAGCGGCTTAGAAATGCTTTTAAATAAATTGCAGTAACTTGCCCAAATGTTCATTTTTATACCACCAAAACACAAAACCCCAGCAGCATCCGCATTGAGAACACTGTGTGTGGGGGGGGTCAAATTAGGTGATGTTGTGGAGGTAAAAGGGAGAAGAGACACCAGTCTTGTCTCACTGGTCCAGTTCTGGAACTAGGCAATGCTCTTTCTCCCCAGGAATGGAAAGAAAGAGCAATGGTAGGGAGGATGGTAGAGCAGGGGAATACCCCAGCCCCCAAAATAACAACACCTGATAGCATCATGCCATTAGTACTACCAAATGTTAACCCTCTGCTTTGATCTAGGAACAGAGCTCTTGTAAAAGTGCAGCATACTTTGGTCTCCCCTCTCCCTGTTTTATCCTCACAACAGCCCTGTGAGGCAGGCTAGGCGGAGGTGGAAGGCCACCGTTAGCTTCATGGCCAATTTAGGGCTTAGAATCCTGGTCTGCCTGAACCTTATGCAGCCCTCTAACCACTACACCGCACTGGCTAGAAAGCAACAGTGAAAGTTCCCAAATGGAAAAATATATATATATTCTTTTACTAACGAATTTCCGGTGTTGCATGGGAGGTGGGGTGGTTGGGCAGCGAAAGTGGATAATATGGAAGCTCTCACTGAGCCAAGAGATGTGTAATGACATCCTCTGGCCTTGGGAAGCAAAGTAATTGCTGGCCAGAGTTGGAAGGACACCTGGAACATGTCAGTGTCCTGCTTCCCAGACCATCCTGAGCTCTGACCCAGAGAGAGGTCCTTTCAGAGCTTGCCAGCGGAGGCCTTTTAACTCTCCTAACCATCCTGCATGATGGTCCCTCGATGGTTCTGCACAGGATGAGCTGCAGCCAAAGCAGGCTCTGCTGGGAGGCTTCCAGTGGTGGAAACTACAGGGAAAACTCTCTTTCTTCCTTTCAGAAATAAGAAGGGGTTGTATATCAGATGAAGCCCAACAGCCAGGAGAAAACAGGAACTTTACCAAGCCCTAAAAACAGGCTGCTCCACATGCCGTGTGGGCTTTATTCAGACTGGTGGGTCAGAAGGGTGCAGACTTGCAGGGAGAGCATGTAGGGATAGCGCTGTGTGAGCTCGTGCCTGCTTGGAGGTTTCCCATAGGCATCTGGTTGGTGAGAACAGAATACTGGTCTAGATACTTTACCTTTACTGGTCTAGATGGGTCTTTTGGGCCAATCCAGCAGGGCTCTGCTTATGTGGGAAAAAACCCTTGTGGTTTGCACTTTCTATGTCCCTCTCTTAGGGATGCGGGTGGCGTTGTGGTCTAAACCACAGCGCTAAACCCGCAACGTGGTGAGCCCCCAGCTCCTGCCAACCTAGCAGTTCGAAAGCACGCCAGTGCAAGTAGATAAAGAGGTACTGCTCTGGCGGGAAGGTAAACGGTGTTTCCGTGCTCTGGTTTTGGCGATCCGTTGCGCCAGAAGCGGCTTAGTCATGCTGGCCACATGACCCAGAAAAACTGTCTGCAGACAAACACCAGCTCCCTCGGCCTCTAAAGCGAAGCAACCCCAGAATCGTCTGCGACTTAACTGTCAGGGGTTCTTTACCTTTTCCTTTTATGTCCCTCTCTTAGGCTTGCATTTCAGCAAGATTACAATGAGAATACTGCACATGACTTTGCAGGCTGACAGATGCTCAGGTGCCTCACGTCGGACAGGGTGGGGATGGCTCAGCTCTCCATTTGCCGCATTTGCCTAGCCTCCCTCTCTCTCAGTCCTGCTTTTCCCCAAGCCTCAGTCGCCAGGTCCCCACCCAGACTGAGTTAACAGCACGTGTTTGAAATGTCACATGGAAACCATGTCTGCCTCTCAAGTCCAGGAGGGCTGTTGCCTTGGATTTGGTCCTCTCTTTCTCTCCTTCTCTCTCTGCTCCTTTCTCTCTCTGTGTTTCTGTGTGCTGCTATGGCATGTGATGTGTTAGGAATGTTATAAAAGATGACACTGGGTCTCTGTGAGACTGTCACTTGAGGGGAGACCCTGCGTTGTGTCTCACCAAGGGTCCATCCAGATGGTTTTAATTTCAGTGATCCGGGGAATGATGTTTTATGGCATGGCACTGTTTTATGTTATGTCATAAAAACAGGAATCGAACAGCTGTTTTTGAAATTCTTCGTGAGATGATGGAATGCATATGATTCAATGCTGGACCTGATAGCTCTTTGACTGGGATATCTGAAAAGCTCCTTGAGGATGTAAGAGAGGTCTGTTTTTAAAAGCAAACCTCTAAAGGATATACAGTATACATTACAAACAAGTTTAAAAGGCATTCCCTGTCCCCAGAAAACCCTGGGAACTATAGTCCGGAAGTTGAGTGGTAGTGGTTAGTGGTCCCCAACAGAGCCACCAGGTTTTAAAAATGACAACTTTCTCTTTCAGTTTCATTAAAAAAATTTATAACAAACAATCCTGGTATACCCCTATCCCACAAGAAGCATTCCCTGCATATGCAATGTAATTTAAACAATCAAAAATTAAGCAGATTTGTATAATAGTTTAAAGTTGGATGCACCAGTTAAGGGTCTTCTAGCCTCCATCCTAACAGATTGTCTGAGAGTGAGCCATGAGTTGGTGGTGAGACAGCATCACCCTTTCCTGTGTATTGAGTAGGAAAATGTACTTTACCGTTTCAAAATCAGATTTTGTCTTTGTGTTTCTTAGTGCTCCAAGATGCTTTGTTGGTTTCTCCACAAGAGCTCTATTCCATAGAACTTCTGGAGCATCTGCTTTCCAATATTGTGTTAATCAGTGTCTAGCTGTACACGTAGAAAATATTAATTCTTATGGCCATCTAACAACAGATTTAGTAAAGCTAGGCACTGATCAGGTTGTATCATCTGTTCCATAATAGACAAAACGTCTTCAGATACCATTTCCCAAAATAACTGTACTCTGCATGAGCATCATCAATACAAATAGAAACTGTGTGCAGGAGAACTTCTAGGTGCAGGGCTTGCATCAGCACCCAGCATCCTTGGGCAACTGCCAAGGCCTCAGGATGTTGGCGCTTTGCCCGGGCCTCACTTTATTTACTGCACCCTGAATGATGCCAGGCCAATGAAGCTACCCACCCTATTAATTATCCACAATGCACTTGACCTGGCTTTATTCTGGGGCATTGTAGTAAATTAAAGGGGAGTGTTGCCACCACAGCCAGAAAAGCCCTGCAAGGCCCACTAGTAGAGGGGCCCACCAGAGGATGCATTGTCCAGGGCCCCCTCAAGCCTGAAGTTAGTCGTGGGTGACCCACAAGACACGAGTATTGCAAGGAGTTCTATGTGCCTGGCCTGGAATCTCTAGCAGGTGCAAAATGAAAAAAATTCCTTCAGTAGCATCTTGAAGACCAACTAAGTTTTTATTTTTATTTTATTTTGGTATGAGCTTTCGTGTGCATGCACACTTCTTCAGATACAGTACACTGAAACAGAAGAGCCAGACCCTTATGTATATTCAGAGGGTGGGTGGGGGGTGATGGGAATGGGTGATGGGCTGATAGGAGTGGTAAACCTGTAGATGGCTGTTAACGACTGCTGATGACTGCAATTGGTCCTGGGGGGGGAAAGCAAGGGCTGAGGTGCTAAAGAAAGCTTGATCATGCATAATGAGATAAGAATCCTATGTCTTTGTTCATCCCAGGTGGCTCCCTGGGTGCAAAATGGTTTGGCTGGAGGGTTGATGCGGCCAGACTACCACCAGTGCATAAAAGCTGCTGCTGACTGCTCATGTGTTACCAGGCCAAGTTCAAAGTTCTTGTATTAATTTGCAGTCCTCTTAAAGACTTAGGTCCAGGATATCTTAAGGACCACCTGGCTCCTTATATCCCACCCCAGTCACTGAGATATCTTGGTGGTACCCTGAGGCTCAGGTCCATGATTTATAACTACCAGAAGCTATGCATGTAGTGGGCCCCAGTCTTTGGCTCTGCCTCCCAGCTGAGATGAGACAGGCCTTCTCCTTGCTGAACTTCAGGCACCTGACACAGACTTTCTTGTTCTAGCTTGCATTTCAAGGCACTGAGTTGCATTCAAGGCATCCTGGAGAGAAGAACCAAGTGAGGTGAGGCCCGGCTGGAAGGCTCAGTCTCTTTTCTTTGGCCTTAGCCCCAACCCCGGCCGGCCGGCCATTGTCCTACCTGGTCGAGGGCGGGTCAAAGGCCAACCTAACCCGGCGGGAGGCACCCGCCCAGGTAAGCCCACTCGGTGCTGCAAACCCTGCCCACCTGTGGGAAAGGGAGGGTGGAAATTATGGTAATTCTTTATTTTGTTGTTTCATTCAGGCATATGTCAGGAATGCTTTGATGGTGTTTCCTGCTTGGCAGGGGGTTGGACTGGATGGCCCTTGTGGTCTCTTCCAACTCTATGATTCTATGATTCTATGATTTGTGCTATCATTTGTTTTTAAGTACACCGCTTAGAAAAGCCAATGATAAAGTGTTATGCTGGACTGAACAAATAAATTTGGTCTTAAACGAATAAATTAACCATGTATGACACCTTGTGTTTTTAAATGCATTGCTCCTAGACTGGGCAAATGAGCCATTCAAATTCAAATCAACCAGGGAACAAACAGAACAGCCCTTTTATCAGGACTGTAATGATGACTCAACAAGCAGAGCTGCTGTCCCCAGGACATCAAAATTTAAGGAAGCCCCTGCAAGGAAATTTAAGGAAGTCTCTGGACACTGGCCAGACAAAGAAGGGAAGCAGAAATACACATTTGGCAAGTACTGCATCAAATGTTTTTTACATGTGCTAGAGATAATGGTTTCAGCTGCAAAGAAAGCAACAGGAGCTTCAGGGAATGGATATCAGCCGGGGAAGATTTGAAGTGAGCTGGGAATGAAAGACATCAGGGTGTTAATAGCTGCAGTCCTGGCAACTTCCTTTGACTTGCTTATTCACTGTGTGCTTCCAGCTGGGTGCAGCATGCCTTGCCTGCCTTGCCAATCCTTGCTGCATAAAATTGCTGCATGTGCAGGCCTCCCCACGGCTGCAGGCTCTTCGTCAAGGACTGGTTGCATTTTGCACAGGGTGGAATGCAGTTCTTGCATTTTGTACATGAGAAATGAGGATAAATCACAATTTCATGGATTAATCACTTAGATCAGGGGTGGCCAACTTCCAAGAGACTGCGATCTACTCACAGAGTTAACAATTGGCAGTGATCTACCCCCTTTTTGGGGGGTTCAGGTCAAAGTTGTTGAGCTTTTTCTAGGAAGGAAAGGCCTGTTTTGGAGGGTTCACATAGAAGTTATTGAACTTCTTTAGGGAAGAGGAAAGTGGCATTGAGCTTTTTTTTTTTTTTTTAGGAAGGAAAACCCTGGTTTTGGTGGTTCAGGTCTGATATTGGCAAAAATCTGCCTTTATTCCCTTATTGGGTTCTCCATCGGTTGGAGAATATGTTGTTGTTGTTTAGTCGTTTAGTCGTGTCCGACTCTTCGTGACCCCATGGACCATAGCACACCAGGCACTCCTGTCTTCCACTGCCTCCCGTAGTTTGGTCAAACTCATGTTCGTAGCTTCGAGAACACTGTCCAACCATCTCGTCCTCTGTCGTCCCCTTCTCCTAGTGCCCTCAATCTTTCCCAACATCAGGGTCTTTTCCAAGGATTCTTCTCTTCTCATGAGGTGGCCAAAGTATTGGAGCCTCAGCTTCACGATCTGTCCTTCCAGGGAGCACTCAGGGCTGATTTCCTTAAGAATGGATAGGTTTGATCTTCTAGCAGTCCATGGGACTCTCAAGAGTCTCCTCCAGCACCATAATTCAAAATTCACTCTGTTATATTCTCCATCGGTTGGAGAATATAACAGAGGCCAACCAGAGAAGTTTGAGAAGCAAAGCCTTTATTTTCGCTGTTGCAACAGGGTCCTTCCTCTCACGCAGGAGAACAAGGGAGGAACCCCAAACAAAGGTGTCTTGCCCTTAAAAAGAAATTTGAAATTGGTTTCAGCCCACCCCCCAGAAGCATCATCCATATGTCACAGAAGGGGTGTAGCCCAAGACCGCTCTCCCTAGATTCATCATAGGTACATCATGAAAGGGGAGGTCTGGTGGCAGTAATCTGAGCAGTCTGGACCCTGCCCCCTGCCCCCAAAACCTAATCAACAAAAAAGAGAGATATTTATATTTCCCTGTTTCCCAGCCAAGTTAATCACACCCTTTTGTCTGGCACTCGGGTATCAGGATGCCAGGGATTATCACTTTAATTCCTGAGACAATGTGAAGGTTCCCCCCCCCCTTCCTTGCAGAGGAACGCCAGGTCTGAGAGAGTCCAAATGGTGTCAGTCAGTCCTTTCTTCCTGTGCTGCTTCAGACATGTTTCTGTACATTCATGTACATGTTTTATGAACAATTATATATATATATATATATATATATATATATATATATATGACCTCAAAATTCTTATAACAGGTCATTTTAGGGGTGCAGGGCAAAGATGTTGAGCTTTTTTTAGGGGAGCCAATGATTTTTAGCTTCTTTGGGCGGAGCCACTGATCTACCGGTGATCTACCACAGACATCCAGTGATCTACCGGTAGATCACGATCTACCTGTTGGACATGCCTGACTTAGATTATTTGAGTTGGAAGGTGTTGCTGATTAGTGGGCCTGCAACTGAAAAAAATATTTTCAATACAAAACTGTTATGGAAATAACCGGGGGAGGGGGGGCTCACATCTTTAAAGTTGTTAAATGTAACAAATATTATGCATAAATGTATCCTTTTGACTTGACAACTCAGTTACCTAGGTTTAAAATTCATATACAGTCATACCTTGGGTTACAGTCGCTTCAGGTTGCGTCTTTTTGGGCTGCGCTCCACGCCGAACCCGGAAGTACCAGAACGGGTTACTTCCAGGTTTCAGAAGCGCCAAATCGCAGCAGATGCGGGTTGCGAACGCTGCGGGTTGCGAACGTGCCTCCTGTAAAATCAACTCCTTGCCAGTTTCCTCCATTCCAACGCTATTTTGCCCTTGAAAAGGGGACTCCAGGAACTGCCCAGAGGTGACAATTGCTGAGCTGATTGCTGGCCAAGGAAAGCTTAATCCCATCACCGGAGTTGCCAAGGGGTCCAGACATGCAAAGGAAGGAAGTTCTAGTGTACTTTGGGTGGGGGGACTTCAGAGGTGTTTGCCTATGCTAATCTTATACCTGGGTCTTGCCCTGACATGTCTGCTTATGCTAATCTTGAACCAAGGACTTGTCTGGACATGTTTGCCAAGGTTGAACTAGTGTAACCCCTGTCTACCCCTTCCCTTTGGTGACATGTCAGTGATGTAAAGATGATGTGTCAATGATGCTGTGTGAACTGTATCTGGGGGGGTGGTATTTGGATACGCCCCTTCTGTGACGTATGTATGATGTATGGAGGGGTGGTCTTGAGCTCCAGGGCAGGAAATTTCAAAATGTCTATATAAGGGTGGGCACACCTTTGTTCTGGGTCCTCATCCTCTCTCCTGCATGTGAGGGAGCACCCTGTTGCAACAGTTCAATAAAGATCAGGCTTACCAGCTGCTTTGCTTCTCAATATTCTCTGGTTGGCCTCTGTTATTTTCTCCTACCCATGGAGAACCTACAAGGGACTCTATAAGGGCTCTTGTGTGCCCCATAAGGGAATAAGGGCAGATTTTGTTTATTGCAAAAGTTATCTCTTAGGAGGCTAGTGGAGAAATACCTTTTCTGTGATAGGACCTAGGACTCAGCTAGATTGGTAAAGAAAAAGTGTTTTATATTAAAGATTATGAGTGGGGCATAAGTTCCATTGGGCCCAGTGGTACTTTTTAATAATTGTTTGTGACAATTTTTCCATGGTCAGAGGACAGCTAATTTCTGCTTCATAGAAATCAGGCTCAGATTTGTCCTCTGAACAGAGAAACATTGTCACATGTTCCTTGGGTCATATTGGGTAGGGGTGGAGCAGTTGTGGTGCTCCGGATGTTGTTGGATTCCTGCATTGCAGGGGGTTGGATTAGATGAACCTTGGGGTCCCTTCCAACTCTACAATTGTAGGCTTCTATAACTCCCATCAGCCCCCATCCAGCAAGGCCGATAGGCAGGAAGCTCTGGAGGGTACCAGGTGCAGGAAGGGTGGGAATGCAGAAGGTACAAGTGCAGGAGATTAGGAAGGGATAAAGGGAGCTCCCTCTTCACAATGGCCTTTTAACTTCCCTTGGGCATAAAGATCTGGCCCTAGATGGGCTGTGGCTGCTCTTGTGACAGCAACATCAAGTGTTGGCCTAGGTATTTTTGTGAAGCAGCCCTTCCACAAAGCTGCTACACCACAAAGAGGTTTCTTATCACTTCTGATAAAAGAGTTTTCCATGAAAGCAGGCTTTTGGTCCAAGTAAGAGTAATCAGGTGGCGCTGTGGGTTAAACCACAGAGTCTAGGGCTTGCTGATCAGAAGGTCGGCAGTTCGAATCCCTGCAATGGGGTGAGCTCCTGTTGTTCGGTCCCAGCTCCTGCCCACCTAGTGTCACGGTCCGGTCGGCGGGCGAGTGAAGCCCTGACTGAGGACGTCAGGACCAGAGGCAAGATGGTGATGTAGAAGC
Source organism: Zootoca vivipara (assembly GCF_965207765.1). Classification (NCBI taxonomy): domain Eukaryota; kingdom Metazoa; phylum Chordata; class Lepidosauria; order Squamata; family Lacertidae; genus Zootoca; species Zootoca vivipara. The sequence continues at coordinate 728,597 of NC_142584.1, forward strand.
AGGAACATGTGCAGGGCTGAGGGTCCAGCAGCAGGCAGTCGCAGGGTCAAGGAGCAAGGCAGAGGCAAAGGTCTGGGAGTCAAGGAGCAAGGCGTCGGCAAGGCAAAGGTCCAAGGGTCGAGGATCAAGGCGTCGGCAAGGCAAGGGTCCAAGGAGCAAGACGCCAGAGGCAACCAGGCAGGGATAGCGTTGCTGTGGCAAAGAGCTGAAGGGAAATGCTGAGCTTTTATCCCTCCCAGCTCCTGCCACCAGGTGCAGTGAGGTATCAAGTGGCCTCACCTGAGTGACCACTCCTTGCTTCTCCAGCACAAGCTGAGGCAGGCCCCAGTCCTGCAAAGCACTACAGGCCCCAGAGCCTGACTCCTGCCCATACTCCTGACACCTAGCAGTTCGAAAGCACATCAAAGTGCAAGTGGATAAATAGGGACCGCTCCGGCAGGAAGGTAAACGGCATTTCCGTGCGCTGCTCTGGTTCACCAGAAGCAGCTTTGTCATACTGGCCACATGACCCAGAAGCTGTCTGCGGACAAGCGTCGGCTCCCTCGGCCTATAGAGCGAGATGAGTGCCGCAACCCCAGAGTCGGACACGACTGGACCTGATGGTCAGGGCCCCCTTTACCTTTACCTTTTAAGAGTAATCAATAGATGTGAATCAGCCCTTCAGGGTTGCCATATTACAAAAAGTAAAAACCAGGAACCCCCGAAGTTGTTGAGCTTCATTTTGGAAATTCCCCCCAGACATCAATTCTGCCTTTGAAATGCCAGTAAAAAGGTAAAGGGGCCCCTGACCATTAGGTCCAGTTGTGGACAACTCTGGGGTTGTGGCGCTCATCTCGCTTTACTGGCCGAGGGAGCCAGCGTACAGCTTCCGGGTCATGTGGCCAGCATGACTAAGCCGCTTCTGGCGAACCAGAGCAGCACATGGAAATGCCGTTTACCTTCCCGCCTATTTATCTACTAGAACTTTGATGTGCTTTCTAACTGCTAGGTTGGCAGTATGCATATTAAGGACCAGTATGCATATTAAAGACCAATAGAGAAGGTGTGGCTAAAACAGCATGTTCCAAAGGCAAGGGCAAGGGGACACGGCTATTATATGGTGTTCCCAATGTGCAGATGTGGCTAGGAATCAGTGTTCCAACGGGGAACAGTTCAGGGCTGAGGAAGGCAATGAGAGATTCAATGGCAGGGGAGCAACTAAAAGTTAAACTATGTTCAACAAAACTGCATATCCTTCTTGGGTTCTACCAAATCAAAATGTAAGGGGAAGCTGCATTCTTCAGTGCCCCCATTGAAGAAAGATAACTCCTAAGATGTATAAAATTAGCACACCAAAAAGGTCCAAACCTAATCCTCTTCCCATAGCTGCCAAGTTTTCCCTTTTCTCACAAGGAAGCCTATTCAGCATAAGGGAATTTCCCTTAAAAAAAGGGATAACTTGGCAGCTATGCCTCTTCCTGATATGCTTATATGCAGCAAGGATTAAAAATGTTTTGCCCTCCCTTGCAAAATGGAGTGGTACAGTCAAAGATGGACTTATCATTAGATTTGTGGAACATATGTCAGCCTCTCAAAATTGTCTTTTAATGAGGTAGGTGGAGCTAAATTGCAGGTCTATGGTTAGAACACAATATTGAAATGGCACTGGCAAGATTCTGTCTGTTGCCACATGCAAGAAACGGCACCTTTATGCTTGAGACTGAAAAAGGGTTCCCCACTCTGGCAACAGCAACTTATTTTTCTGTCGAAATAAACTAAAAAATTAAAAAATTGTCCAGTAGCACCTTAGAGACCAACTAAGTTTGTTCTGGGTATAAGCTTTCGTGTGCATGCACACTTCTTCAGATACACTGAAACAGAAGTCACCAGACCCGTATATATAGTGGGAGGGTGGGGTGGGGTGGGGTTTTTATTTTTCTGTGTACTGGAAGAAGCAAAGATCACCAGTGTTGAAGCAATGATTCTTCAACATCAACTTCATTGGACTGGTCATGTTGTGCGGATGCCTGATGATAGTCTTCCAAAGCAACTACTCTATTCCCGAACTTAAAAATGGAAAGTGTAATGCACAACAAAAGAGGTTTAAAGACTGTCTCAATGTAAATCTTTAAAAATGTAGTATAAACACAAACAATTAGGAAACACTGGCCTCCGAGTGTTCCAATTGGAGAACAGCCTTTATCAAGGGTGTCATGGGCTTTGAAGACACTCGAACTCAGGACGCAAGGGGGAAACGTGCTAGGAGGAAGGCACACTTAGCAAATCCACACCGTGACCAACTCCCGCCCGGAAACCAATGTCCCTACTGTGGAAGGACGTGAATTGGCCTCCACAGTCACTTATGGACTCACTGTTAAAACTGTGTTTATGGAAGACAATCTTACTTGGCTACAAGTGATCGCCAAAGAGAAGAGATTTTTCTGTGTTGATGTCATAAGCCCAACATAAGAACACTTTGCCTTCATTGTAAGAAAAGTAAGAAAGATGTGTGTTCACCTTTCATAGGAACTTAAAAGCTGCCTTATGCAGAGTTTGCCTACTTCAATACTGCCTACACTGACTGGCAGCAGCTCTCCAGGGTTTCGGGTGCCTGGGGGTGCCAGGGATTGCATGTGGGACCTTAGGCATGTAAACCAGATGCTCTTTCCTTGAGCGACGGCTGAGTGGGAAGGAAGCGGGTGGTCGGGGGCAGCCGTGGTATCCTCCTGTCACCCCGCCCGTTTTAGGATCCTACTTTGAATGGCTATAAAAGCATCACGGCTCATTTGTATCTGTGAAAGGGAGGGGCTTGCTTTCAGGCTGCCCCCTCCTTCTGATTCCCAGAGGGTGGGGTGGGGTGGGGTGGGGGGTATGCAGATGCTCTGGTGGTCAGAGAGGTCTGGGAAAGATGCCCGGCGACACGTGCAGCGCATTAGCTGCTCTGGCAAAGACAGCAGCTGCAGAGGACGGACCCCAGACGCCTTAGGGGTGGAAGTGGCGCTTGGCCATCTGATTGGAAGAAGTGCCTGTTCTCCCTCCCTCCTCTCCCTCCGAGGTGACTCATCACAGAATCCCATCCTCAGCTCCTGTGCAGGATCCAGGAGAGGCCCTTCGTGGGGGAAGAGAGAGAGCGAAAGGTGGTGGTGGGGTGTCCTAGGAGATGACGAGGGGAAGTGTAAACAAACACACCAGTAACCACGGTGACTTCAGGCTGGGAGAGTGGGAATTGAGAAGGGGTCGACACCAGGGTGGGTGCTTCCCCCACCCGCCCTCCTCTTCTCTCTGTCCTTTGGAAAACAGGAGCAGCAACAGTGATCACAATGGTGATGGTGATCGCTGGGCTTCCAGATTTCACGATCCTGCCCCCGTTACCATTTGCCGATCGCCATGGGACTTTTGGGGGTTTGGGTTGGGTTTTTGGAAGATGCCTGTGCGTGAATTTGTTTTATGTGTGTAGATCAGGCATCCCCAAACTGCAGCCCTCCAGATGTTTTGGCCTACAACTCCCATAATCCCTAGCTAACAGGATCAGTGGTCAGGGAAAATGGGAATTGTAGTCCAAAGCAACTACTCTATTCCGAACTTAAAAATGGAAAGCGTAATGCTGGTGGTCAACAAGAGAGGTTCAAAGACTGTCTCAAGGCAAATCTTAAAAAATGTAGTATAAACACAAACAATTAGGAAACACTTGCCTGCGAGTGCTCAAGTTGGAGAACAGCCTTTACCAAAGGTGTCGTGGGCTTTGAAGGCACTCAATCTGAGGACGCAAGGGAGAAACGGGCTAAGAGGAAGGCACGCTTGGCAAATCCACACTGTGATCAACTCCTGCCTGGAAACCAATGTCCCCACTATGGAAGGACATGTGGATCCAGAATTGGCCTCCAAAGTCACTTACGGACCCACTGTTAAAATCGTGTTTATGGAAGACAATCTTACTCGGCTACGAGGGATCGCCAAAGAAGAAGATTGCTGGGCAGGGAATAGAAAATGGCCTGGTGGCACCAGGGCAGATCTGGTCACCTGGCAGGAGAACTGGGCCAGGTTAGGGACCCACAAAGCAACAAGCAGCCTAGGAGACACATGGGGTGGCTCAGGCTTGGGCAGAAAGCAGGTAGGAATCTCCTAGTAGGTCTCTGAGTGATCTGTGGCAGATAAGCAAGGGAGGAGCCATAGCTCAGTGGAAGCGCATCAGCTTTTGTTAAATTCTCCAATGAAATCCCATCTGGGCAATGCATCAGAGCAAAAGATCCGGGGCGGCACTGCTGAGATGCATGGAATAACAACGAGAGAGAGTGTTTTTGAGCATGCATAAAGTGCCTTTTGGTCTGCACTGAGCTACTGTTTTGAAAACAACACAAAACGTATAATTAACATACTTTTAAGACTGGGCTCTGGTACTTCCCTGTCCAGAGAAGGGTTGAGCGTGCATCTCTTTTGTTATGTACAGTGGAACCTCGGTTTATGAACACCTCGGTTTATGAATTTTCGGTTTATGAACGCCGTGGACCCATCTGGAACGGATTAATTCATTTTCCATTACTTTCAATGGGAAAGTTCGCTTCAGTTTATGAACGCTTCAGTTTATGAACAGACTTCCGGAACCAATTGTGTTCATAAACCGAGGTACCACTGTAATGATTCCTAGCAGCAGTGGTACCGCTTCATCTCTGCAATTTTGCCAGGTCTAGGAGAAGGGGACCCTGTCCACTTGGGGCCCAAACAACATGCTTTTCTCATGAAGAATGCAAAACTAAAATGGGTGATGGGGACAGAGGTGGGCAATGCAACTGGAGACTTCAGAACTTCAGGATTTTTTTTTTTGTTCCCAGGATGGCTGCAACAAATTTCATCTGAAAGCCATATTAGGGCCAACCACAATGTTATGAAATAGTGTGCAAGTTTTCAAGTTCTCCAGAACTCTTATTCAGGATAGGTGGTAAGCAGGGCAATAGGTCAACAGGAGAGAGAGGGAGGGAAAATGTTGGAATTTTAAAAAATGCACAAGTTAACAGCATCCATCACATGGGGGATCAAACCACAGAAACTGATCTGATTGGGGGCCAGCCCTACCATTATGTAGGGAAGTAAGATAATTTCCTCAGGCAGCAGATGGTTTGGGGCAGAGAGCAGCAGCCATGTGTTAGAAGCCGGAACTGTGCGCATGCCACACAGCCTGCCCTGCTCCTCCAGTCTGGCCTGTTGTCCTCAGCTGTAGAGGAGGAGCCTGACCCAGGGTCAGTGTTGAAAAAGCATTCCACTGCACTCCAAGGGGCTTCCTTGTGGCTGCCTCTGGACCCTCTGTGTTTTGTGGGAGGGATTCAGAGCATACCGGGAAATTTAGGTTTGCGCAATGGCAATGGATTAAAGCACTCTGCCGCCTTTGAGCAGCAAATCCACTTAAAACAACAACAGGCTTTTGTGGTTAAGAAAGTAACCAGGTTGGGAAATGAATTAAAAAGTGTGGAGTGAATGAACGTTTCACGTGTTTAGCGTGTAGACATGTTAGCAACCCCACGAACAAACCAGGATGAATGCAGGAGGGATGTTCACTGTCAAATATTCTCTCTGCAAATGAATCAGAAGGAATGCTGAATAAAGATCAGATATAATCTAACCTCTGTATAAACTCTGTGCAAGCAAATGAGGATGAATGCATTTGGTTCTCATCAGGAGAAGAGCCAGATGTGGAATGGGGAGGGGGGACAGAATCTTGTCTGACCCTGCTTTCACTTTACCTTGAACCAGAATAGCACTATCTCATTACCTCTGAGAAGTTTATTTTCCTCCTCTTTATTTATAATGCAAAGTAAAGGCACATGTAAAATAAATGATATATAAAATGATGCAGATACTATAAATTAAGGCACATGGGCATACTTTTTGGGGTGGGGAAGGGACTGCAAGCATGACATAGGTGATAATTTTAGGACTGGGAACTGGGGATAAATTTGCTGCCATCCAGGGTCACCTGCTTCCACCCCCTTCCCTTTATTTCAGCTATGGCTGAGGATTAAACTGGGTTCAGAGGGAGCCATCGTCCTCTGTGGCAGAGTCTAATTACAGGGCACACATCATCAAGGGGCCTGTTCCTGCTGTGTGATCTGCTCAGGGGAGGATCCAGAAAATCATCCAGATGGATATTCAGACAGCTGGCTCAGCCCACAATCAACTAGCCGGAGGAGAAAAAGCTAAGCAGCAAGCGATGAGCGTTACAGATCCCTGGGTAGAAAAGAATGTGATAGCAGCCTATAAGGTTAAGAGTGAAATGTGGAACAATATAATTTTGCCTCCATCACAAAAATACTAGTGAGTGATGAGCAGGAAAGAAGAGGCAGGCAGGTCTCTGAATAGCAGCTGCTGGGATTTGCCAGAGTACTGCTCTTCGTGTGTCCCACCTTTGGGCTTCCCCTGGGTATCTAGCTAGTCACTGTGAGAACAGGATGCTGAACTAAATGGAGCTTTGGTCCCATCCAGAAAGTCTCTTCTTAGTTCTCCTGAGTCTTATCTCTCAGACTGCATGCTGCTTTATGAGCAGCCTTCCAAAAGATGCTGCCCAGGATCCCAAGTAACTGCTTGGGTTGCTTGGGTGGTCAGGCTGATCCTGGCCAGACTTTCTCATGCATCCAGTGACAAGATGCAGAGAGAAGATTGTTTTTTCAAGCCTGCAAATGACTGAAAGAGGCACAGTTAAAACTATTACATGGCATTTCCTGCCACTTTCTGTATTAAAATGGAGGATCAGACACATTAGTTTGAAACTCCCAACAACACAGAATCATTTGTCCAGGCTCAGACTACAGAGAGATAAGCATCTAGAAGATTCAAACGTGGAAATTGAATGGCAGCTTGGGAGCCGTTGCAAATAAAGATCAGTGAACTCCCCTCAGCTTAATTCAGAATGGAGTCGGTATTTCAAAAAATATTTTGGAAAAAGTTCACTGGTTCCCCAAGACTTCTGTCCTGATTGGTCATATTGACCATGTCGCCTGCAGGCACTTTATTCTATGGTTCTTTGGGAATCTCAGTTCTGGGTCAGGTGACTTAAATTTACAGGAAGCTGGCCCTGCCATGAGGCAAAGTGAGACAACCACTTCAGGCAGCAGATTGTGGCGGGGGCAGCAGCTCCTGAAAGCTTCTGCCCCATTCTCCTTTGTTGCTGCAAAGCCTATCCTGTGCCCCCTAAAGTGGCCTACTAAGCTCAAGTGTGTTGGAGGATGTGATCCCATCACCACTGCTGAAAGAAGACTCAACTGGTACTCCAGTCAGCTTCTGAATATGGAATGGGGAGGTGCAATGGGCAGTTACTTCGAATTCTGATGCAGCTGAATCTCCAGTCCTTTTACCAGGGGTCTCGCTTCGGGCCAGTGCCCAAAGCGCCGACCTTGCAGCGGGCTGGAGGGCAGGGGAGCACGCGGGAGCACGCGCCCATACGCGTGCGCACACACTATTTCCTGTGCACTTCCAGGTCAAAGGGGGACCGGAAATAGCTTGTGTGCATGTGCATGGGCCTCCTCCAACCCGAAAGTGCACCGGAAATGACGCCTGTGCATGTGCGCAAGCTATTTCCGGTCTCCTTTGACCCAGAAGTGGGCAGCTGAGCCACACCACGCTGGTGGGGGGTGGCAGCGGGTGGCGGGGCCAGATAAATGAGGCCTTCGGGCCACATCCGGCCCCCGGGCCGTAGTCTGGGGACCCCTGCCTTTTACAAAAGATTGTTGCATGCAGGGGTGCCAACCTGAATGAAATATTGTGGGGGCCTAGGTAAGCCCCGCATAATTGATCATGCAACATTGTGCACACAAACCATTTGAATGGCAATGCCCATCAACTGGGGGGGGGCAAGCCCACTCAATTATTTTATTGTGGGGGCCAAAGCCCCCATGGCCCCTAGGAGTTGGCTCTTATGGTTGCACCCCACCAATCTCTGAGCAGTGCAAGATTGCAGGGGTTCCAGGCGCTTACCTATGGTCTGTTACTTTTTGGAAATGAGGCCCAGTGGAGAGAGTGCTGTCTTTGTGATATATAGTTTATTTACACATATATTATACAAGCTGAGCCTTCGATGGAGGGGTTCATAGCATAGTCACCCCAAGAAGGTCTTCTTGCTCCCATAGCCGCAGCCTTGCATTCAAACATAAATCAACCATCATACTCTGAGCCCTGCTCCAGCTTGTCACATTCACCAGACTGCACCCCAGCCCCACAAAACTCTACTTAAAAACTCTCTGGCTTTGTCTTCTAATGGACTCAGAGTTGAGAGAGGGGGCCTCCCACTTGCCCTCTGGCAGAGAGCCTCCTCTCTTGGGCTTTCCAAGGGCTCATCACCTTCCTTTTGTTATCCATAATTCCATGCAATTTCCTCATCTGGAAACCAGCCTGGCTTATCTTTTAACATTTGCTGAATCCAGGGGTTCATTGTCTGGAACCCAGAAACTCATACCACGAGGGGGGGGGGAGTCTGAAATTCATAATACTGTACAGGGAAGCGTGGCACACACACACACTCATAAGAAGACCTTCCCTTGTTGAAGGGTTGTATACATCTCCCTGATCCTGACCATGGAATAATGGAATGTTTCTGTCTACAGCTCTTTTTCTACTTATAGCTATGCCCCTGCAGTGCAGTTATTTAACCGCTAGATGTCCCTGTACATTGTGATGTACTGTACTGTACTGTACTGTACAGTACTTGGAAAGGAGTGATGCATGGGAAAGGGCAGAAATTTATAGCTGAGGTGCTTAATCACATGTCCTTATAGAACAGTCTGGTAACAATATCCGAGGTGTGACCCTACCTGAATCCCCAAATGGTTTTCGGCCTTCTAGGGGGACAGTGGACATGATTTTCACCGCTCGACAGCTTCAAGAAAAATGCAGAGAGCAAAAGCAACCCCTGTATATGGCATTTATTGACCTGACTAAGGCCTTCGGCTGTAAATCGTAATGCCCTGTGGACTGTACTTCTGAAAATTGGCTGCCCAGATGAATTTGTAAACATCATTCGGCTCCTCCATGATAATATGACAGCAACAATCACAGATAACAATGGCTCTCAAAGTGAACCATTCACAGTGGGATCAAGTGTTAAACAGGGTTGTGTTATTGCCCCAACTCTATTCATTATATTCATTGCCATGATCCTACACTTTGTTGACGGGAAACTCCCCACTGGAGTAGAAATCAAATATCGAACAGATGGAAAGCTCTTCAATCTGAACAGGCTGAAAGCAAAAAGTAAGGTTACTGTAACTTCCGTAATAGAGCTTCAGTATGCTGATAACAACACAGTGTGCGCATGCTCAGAGGATGACCTTCAAACCATCCTAAATATCTTTGCAGAAGCTTACGAAAAGCTTGGCCTATCACTCAACATCCAAAAAACCAAAGTGCTGCACCAACAAGTACAAAATAACCCCTCTGCAGCGCCACAAATCCAACTCAGTGGTGTAACGTTGGAAAATGTTGATCACTTCTTCTACCTGGGCAGTTACCTTTCCACAAGGGCCAACATTGATGCCAAAATCCAGCATCGCCTGAGCTCTGCGAGTGCGGCTTTCTCCCGATTGAAGTGTTGAGTGTTTGAGGACCGGGACATTCGCAGGGAAACCAAGTGCTTGTTTACAAAGCTATTGTACTACCAACCTTACTATATGTTTGACAAGGTGCCCCATGATATTCTTGTAAAGAAGCTGGTAAAATGTGGGCTAGACAATGCTACCATTCAGTGGATTTGTAACTGGCTTACTGACCGAACCCAAAGGGTGCTCATCAATAGCTCCTCCTCATCCTGGAGAGTAGTGACTAGTGGGGTGCCACAGGGTTCTGTCTTGGGCCCAGTCTTGTTCAACATCTTTATCAATGACTTGGATGATGGGCTTGAGGGCCTCCTGAGCAAGTTTGCAGATGACACCAAATTGGGAGGGGTGGCTAACACCCCAGAGGACAGGATCACACTTCAGAATGACCTTAACAGATTAGACAACTGGGCCAAAGCAAACAAGATGAATTTTAACAAGGAGAAATGTAAAGTACTACACTTGGGCAAAAAAAATGAAAGGCACAAATACAGGATGGGTGACACCTGGCTTGAGAGCAGTACATGTGAAAAGGATCTAGGAGTCTTGGTAGACCACAAACTTGACATGAGTCAGCAGTGTGATGCAGCAGCTAAAAAAGCCAATGCAATTCTGGGCTGCATCAATAGGAGTATAGCATCTAGATCAAGGGAAGTAATAGTACCACTGTATTCTGCTCTGGTCAGACCTCACCTGGAGTACTGTGTCCAGTTCTGGGCACCACAGTTCAAGAAGGATACTGACAAGCTGGAACGTGTCCAGAAGAGGGCAACCAAAATGGTCAAAGGCCTGGAAACGATGCCTTATGAGGAACGGCTTAGGGAGCTGGGTATGTTTAGCCTGGAGAAGAGAAGGTTAAGGGGTGATATGATAACCATGTTCAAATATATAAAAGGATGTCATATAGAGGAGGGAGAAAGGTTGTTTTCTGCTGCTCCAGAGAAGCGGACACGGAGCAATGGATTCAAACTACAAGAAAGAAAATTCCACCTAAACATTAGGAAGAACTTCCTGACAGTAAGAGCTGTTCGGCAGTGGAATTTGCTGCCAAGGAGTGTGGTGGAGTCTCCTTCTTTGGAGGTCTTTAAGCAGAGGCTTGACAGCCATCTGTCAGGAATGCTTTGATGGCGTTTCCTGCTTGGCAGGGGGTTGGACTGGATGGCCCTTGTGGTCTCTTCCAACTCTATGATTCTATGATTCTATGAAACATGGACCACTTCTAAACGCCATCTCCAACTCCTCCAAAGATTCCATCAATGGTGTCTCCGAAAAATTTTACACATCACTTGGGAAAACAGGCGAACTAATATCAGTGTACTGGAAGAAGGAAAGATCACCAGTGTTGAAGCAATGATTCTTCAACCTCAACTTCGTTGGACTGGTCATGTTGTGCGGATGCCTGATGATTGTCTTCCAAAGCAACTACTCTATTCCGAACTTAAAAATGGAAAGCATAATGCTGGTGGTCAACAAAAGAGGTTTAAAGACTGTCTCAAGGCAAATCTAAAAAAATCTGGTATAAACACTGACAACCAGGAAACACTGGCCTGTGAGCGTTCCAGTTGGAGAACAGCCTTTATCAAGGGTGTCATGGGCTTTGAAGAAACTCGATCTCAGGACGCAAGGGAGAAACATTCTAAGAGGAAGGCACGCTTGGCAAATCCACACCGTGATCAACTCCTGCCTGGAAACCAATGTCCCCACTGTGGAAGGACGTGTGGATCCAGAATTGGCCTCCACAGTCACTTACGGACCCATTGTTAAAACCGTGTTTATGGAAGACAATCTTACTTGGCTACGAGTGATCGTCAAAGAAGAAGTTCTTATATAGATAATAGAATTGTAGGGTGGGAAGGGACCCTGAGGATCATCTTGTCCAACCCCCTGCAATGCAGGAATATGCAGTCCCACATGCGGATTGAACCTGCAACCTTGGTGTTTTCAGCACCACACTCTAATCAGCTGATCTCTCCAGGACATCCCATCTCCTCATCCCAAATTAATTCATCACTTTCCTAAACCAGTGGTGCTTTCTCAATATGTCCTAAAACTACCTACAGAATCAGCGTAGAGAGCAAGGCCACATAAAGTAACAACAACAGCAACAACAATAGGTTGTAGCCAGTGCTTTTTTTCTTAAAAAATGTTTAGGGGTACTCTCATTTTGACTCAAGAAAATCACCATTTCATAGTTCAAATTGGGAAAGATAAATACAGTAAATGGACAAAATAACAAAAATTCACAAAATGATTAGGGGTTTGCGTACCCCTGTGTCCCCCCAGAAAAAAAGCACAGGTTGTAGCCAATGTGAGTCCTACTTAGAGCAGACCTAACAAAGGTAATGACTATCTCAGGTTCATTTATTTCGATAGGCTTACTCTGAGTAGAATGTAGTTCACTACCCTCTGAGTTGTCTAAAGTCATCCAGAAAATTCAAGACTTTGCTGAAATTTGACATTTGGACTTCCCAGCACGCAGCTTGTTTTCTTAACCACTACCCTATTATCAGGTGCAAGTCAGCAATAAATTACACAAGAGTAAGTGAAGTCAGTGGCGTAAAGTTGGTGACCGGTGAGCAGGGAGGGTATACACACACCAGTTTTTTGGGGGGGGGCCAGCCCAGCTCTCACCACCAGCACCGCCTGAGTGATGGCACCCCCACTGGATCAAAGAGGGGCCACACAGAGCCGCCTGCCCATCGGCGCAGATGGGAGCCCAATTGGCTGACACAGCCCTTAGCCGGTGGAGACGTCTGGTTTACGCCTCCTCAAAAATTGTATGTCTGGGACCACAGCCCCCCACCCCGGGTACCCACCACACTATGTCCCTGAGTGATATGAACTCTTTAATAGAAGAAACAGGATCTGCTCAGGAGTGCCAGGCTGAATGAGCCCAGCAACTCTTCTTGGGTAGGTCTTGCTCCTATGAGGCAATGGCGGAGACTGTGCCTTCCCACAGCTGCCTACGCCTCCCCAAGCAATCTGAGACTATGCTGACATGCCTGTCTTTGCTCCTCCCTCTTCATACTTCTGGTCCTGGGAGAGCAGTGGGGAAGGGAGCTCATCGCGGCAGGAGGGGAAGACACCCTGGCCACGAGTGCAGGGATGGGGACGTGTGGCCCTCCAAGTGGGGCTGGACTCCCAACTCCTATCATCCCATTGGCTGGGCTGGCCAGGCCTGATGGGAGCTGGAGTCCAACTATGTCTGAATGCCCCCCTCTCCACTAGCACTGTGCCATCTTGAAAGAGCCCAAGGAGTCTCCCCAAACTCACACTCTCCTCCTTGTCCTGTAACTGCAGTTATTATCCAATGGCGCCAGCTCCATCCCCCATCAATACATTTTTGGCAAAGGCGCGGGGATAATTTTTGTGTGTTTCCCCATATTGAAAAACTCAGAACAATGTACAGAGGAAATGAGAGAGGGAGGCCCTGCCCAGCTGAAGCAGCGCGAACCAGGCAAACAAATGGCAGGGTGGGGAAGCAGGGTGTTATGTGCCCTCACCAGCCTGGCCTTGGCTGGCTGTGTGGGGTCAAGGAAGGGAGGTGTCCCGTTAGGGCAGATCTACCGGAGTTCAGCCCTGCTTCCTCCTAAGGGTCATGTCAGATGTTTGCTGCTCTAAGGTGAATATTACAGGGGTGTGGTTTCATTCTCATCTCCCTACCTGCCCATGATGCAAATAGAAAAATTGCTGAGTGGGGACGGAGACAGGGGGAAGCCCCATTGTGCAAGACTTTGGTCTGGACCTAACAGAGCTCTACTTAGGACTTAGGTTCTGCAGCTCAGGCTCTATAGACTTAGGGTTGGCGACTTTTCAAATGGGTGTCGTTCTTTTATCTTTAACAGCAACCTTTCGTGGGACAATTAATCAGGAAAAACATTCTCCACATTTGCTTCCTTGCTTGGTAGGAAAAGGGTCCTAAACATCTGCAGTTCAGGCTGCTGTTGACACAGAAGCACGACAAGCAGCTTTGAAAAAGGGAGGGGGAGTGATAACCCTTTTAATGTGCATTCATGGTCAGAGTTGTGAGCCAAGCAGGGGGAAATGCTGTCTGGCCAGAGTATTGACCTTTGGACCAGCTGTCAGAATGCAGTGAGCAGAGTAGAAATCAGCAGCATGTGTTCATCATTAAAAGCCAGTGTGGTGCAGTGGTTAGAGCGCTGGACTAGGACCTTGAAGACCAGCATTCAAATCTCCACTGGAGCCATGAAGCTCACTGGGTAACTTTGGGCCTGTCACTGTCTCTCAGCCTAACCTACTTCGCAGGGTTGTTTTGTGAGGATAAGTGTGTGCACCAGCTTGAGCTCCTTGGAGATAAAGGTGGGATATGAATGTAATATTAGCTGTGATAGCTCAGTTGGTAGAGCACGAGACTCTTAATCTCAGGGTCGTGGGTTCAAGCCCCATGTTGGACAAAAGTTCCTGGATTGCAGGGAGTTAGACTAGGTGACCCTTGTGGTCCCTTCCAACTCTGCAAGCCACTTGTGTGCACTAAGCAGCCAGGTTGCTAAGTTCATCTCCAACTGAAATGTGCATGGCAGTTCATAGAGAGCCAGTGCAGCCTTCATCCACGGGTTCCATCATCATCATCATCATCATCATCATCATCATCATCCTCATCCTGTATCCCTGTAGTGATTTCAGTTCTCCAAGTGCCAGTCACACCAATAGAGCATTAGTCAAGGACAAAAGATCATGGGCCAGGGAGGCAAAAACAACCCCTAAACAGCCTGATAACTCAGCCTGCTCTGTGGTCACAGGAAGCTGACGGACTGTTGGGATGTGTAGAAGGAAAAGCGGGAAGAGGCAAAAGGGAACAGAATGGGTTATCCTGAATGTGGGGAGTCCACACAGCAACATTTCATTGCAGGACCCACTTGTGTCTTCCATCGGTTTGTATCTATCAGGGATAACCTCTTTCCTGGTATCTGTCATTGGTAAATCAGTATCCCTATCTTTCTTTTGGGAGAATTTGGGAGACCCAATATATATTATGTGTGCACACAGTGCATGCCAGCTTCTTACCCGCCTCTTCCCTCCCAAATAGTTGTCGATCCATTGAGCAAATGTTGCTGAATGTGGTCAAGTAGCAGCTATTCTAGATTAAGTACAACCAGATCTGTTGTCAGATTAAACACCCTGTTAAACATTTTTATGTTTTAAAGAAGGAAATGGCTGTGGTCCGTTTACTCACACATCCTGTTTTAAAAGCCACAGCCGGAGAGGCTATTGCACATTATAGCAGATGGCAAGAAGGGACCTCCTGAACATAATAATAAGAATGTTAAATTATAGAATAAAATAAATACATTACAAAATGTTGTGTGGATGGTACTCAACTTTGGTATGAGGATAGGGATGTCATATTTATCTCTTGGCAGCATTTATCTCCTGCCTTTTAGCCAAAAGGGTTCTCAAGACTGCCTTACAGAAATCAGCACTAAGACAGTTCCTGCCCCCAGGCTCACAATTTAGACATGACATAACAGGAAAGATGGCAAGGAGGGGAAAACAAACACAAGCACGTTTGTAATATTATATTTCTTAAAGGGCTTTGGGAAGGAGGTGCAAGGCTCTGGCAGGGTCCTCTTCTCAGATGCACACCCAGTGCTTGTGCGGCCCTAAATCCAAACCAAAAAGCCATTTTTTTGTAGGGCCTCCCAGCCAGTTGAGCCCTCCAAGGCCCAGGGCAAATGTACCTAGCTGCCCACCCACCTCGGCATGGGACTGCACCTCAGTGTTAGCCCCTGATTGCTCTACTCCAACCTCTGCCATTGTTTAAATTTTCTGCTTTTTTACCTCTCAGTATTACTCCATCCCTGGTTTACTCACACCTCTACACTTGCTTGAAACTGCCATTTCCCTCTCAGTTTCTTCCATCTTTGTTTAGTAAACTTCTGTCTAGGGTTGCCAGACTCAATAGCGGACAGGACTTCTGTGCCTTTAGTTGCCCTGCTCTCTTTTGAGTCTGGAAACCTTAAAGAGAAACCAGCAGACCCTTTGCTTGGAAATTAAACAAAGGGTCTGCTGGTTTCTCTTTAAGGTTTCCAGACTCAAAAGAGAGCAGGGCAATTAAAGGCACAGAAGTCCTGTCCACTATTGAGTCTGGCAACCCTACTTCTGTCATTGTTTTAAACCACCACTTCCCCCTCTCAGTATCTTTCTTCATGGATTGCTGGAATGTGTTGTATGTAGGGCTGCTCTGAAGATTGTTCTGAAACTTCCAGCTGGTTCACAACCCAGCAGCTGCTAGGCGGTTAACTGAGATCTGTTGATCATAATGTAGCTTGCCAGTACTAAAATATCTGTCCAACAATAGACCAATTCGAATTTCCAGGAACAATTTGACCTTTCAAATCCTCAACAGCCTGAGACCTACCAAGTGTACCTAAAAGATAGCATTTCCCTACATCAGCTTGCCCAATCTGTCGGATCAACCTCAGAAGCAATTCTTCTCTAGGCACTTACACCATCAGAGATCTGGGAGCAAAGATCCAGGAAGAAGGCCTTTGCCATGGTCTTTTGTTGTCATTTAGCCTTGTGCCAGGACCCAGGTGGCGCTGTGGGCTAAACCCAGAGCCTAGGGCTTGCTGATCAGAAGGTTGGTGGTTCGAATCCCGGTTCGAATCAACGGGTGAGCTCCCGTTGCTTGGTCCCAGCTCCTGCCAACCTAGCAGTTCGAAAGCATGTCAAAAATGCAAGTAGATAAATAGGTACCGCTACAGTGGGAAGGTAAACGGCGTTTCCATGTGCTGCTCTGGTTTGCCAGAAGCGGCTTTGTCATGCTGGCCACATGACCTGGAAGCTGTACGCCGGCTCCCTCGGTCAATAATGCAAGATGAGCGCGCAACCCCAGAGTCGGTCATGACTGGACCTAATGGTCAGGGGTCCCTTTACCTTTACCTTTACCTAGCCTTGTGCCAGGTAAAGTCCTTTTTATGGACTATAGGTTTCATCTGAATTATGCTCCTGCTGTTGGTTGGAGATCTTGTGTGCATGGGAACACAAGACTGATATCAATCAAGCAAAGTCCTGGTTGAAGAGGAACTTTGTTGCCTGGCACCTAAAGGTGTACAATGAATGTACCAGGCAAGCCTCCTTGAAGAGAGCATTCCACAGGTGGGAACCCACCGCAGAAAAGGCCCATCCTCGTGTTGCCACCCTCTGACCTCCCGTGGAGGAGGCACGTGAAGAAGGGCCTCGGAGGATGATCTCAGGGTCTGGGTCGGTTCATATGGGGAAAGGTGGTCCTTGAGGTATTTCTGCCCTAAGGTGGCCTGCTGCACTCAAGTGTGTGGGAGGGTGCTTTGCTATTTCCAATGCTGACATTCTAGAAATGGGGGAGGGGGCATTTTGTCCTTTGCTTCAGGCACCAATAGGTCTTTGGCTGGCCATGCCAAAGGAGCATCACACTATGCGCCCAATAACAGCCATAGTTCAATGGTAGAACATATGCTTGGCCAGCAGAAGGTCCCAGGTTCAATCTTTGGAATCCCCAGGTAGGGCTGGGAGAGACTCCCTGTCTGAAACCCTGGAGAGATACTGCCAGTCCGTGTAGACAATATTGAAATAGGTGGACCAGTTGTTTGACTCCCTGTAAGGCAGCTTCCTATGTTCCTAATTCTCTGGAATGGACAATTTATTTTATTTATAATTTTATTACGGGCAAAGACCAGCTTGAAAAGCACAACTGGGACAGCTTCCACAAGAATTAAAAATACATTTAAAACATTGTACAACAACAGCTTAAAGATTAAAGTCTGAGATGAATGCATATACACATAAAGACCTAAAATTTGGGCTACCGTACAAATTGGCCCTGCCACCATGGAGGCCGATTTCAACTGTTTTCCTAGTGAACTAATTTGTTTCAGGGGGTGGAATGGACAATAAATTCAATAGGAAATGTACAATGGGGTCTGCTCCAGACAAATCCATATATATATATGAGTAAAAAAAATGTTTGAAAACCACTAGTGAGTCCCTGTCAGGAAAAAAGTCAGGATACAAATAATACAAATATACCATAATCGTAATCATAGCAAGGATAACAACAACCATCGTTGAAACTGAGGCATGAGCCAAATTGCAGTGTTTTAACAAGACACTGAAATGCCCAGGAGCAAAATCAGATCCACACTCCTTGTTCCTATAACAAAAATGCTCTATTAATATGGATGCTGCTGCCATGGAAGCCTGTAAGCTGCTCTTCTGGGACCAGATCAGGTCCTCGATTCACGTCAACGTCTTCATTTGTTTACACATTTATGGGGTGAATCAGAGTCTGGGCTTGAGAGAAAAACTGGCAAGATAGGGGAGCTCTCTCTTGACTCACCTCTCTTTCATCCTCGGATCAGTGGTCATATAAACAAAGGCAAGGTTCTTATTTCTTATCTCTAGTATGCAGTGGTGTGAGCAGAGTTCAGAGCTCCATAAAGACCAGCAGCATCCTGTGAAATGAAACACGGAATCTTGGAATTCCTTCAGCCGGAGACAGTAGGTGTCTCAGGGGGCAGCAATCCCTAGAACAACATGCCTTGGACTAGAGCAAGTAAAGGTGTCCTCTTAATGTCCACCAGAAAGGAGTGATATATCTCAGCACAGACAGCAGGGGAGTTGTGGGAGGGGGGCTGGTCATACACCCCATCTCTGAATGACCTGGGTTAAGGGCCTGACAAATCTGTGAAGTTGTTTCCAGGGCCAGCCTTAGCATTAGCCAGAGCCGGCCCTACCATTAGATGCTAAGGGGCCAAGAGTGGCAGCAGGTGTGAGAGGACAGAACTATGTGTGGCACATAGCCTGCCCTGTTCCCACTAAACTAGCCTGCTGCCCTCGGTGGCGGTGGTGGATGCTGTCCCATTGCAAGTCTTAAATTAGCATTCAGCTGCTCTCTGCTTGCCTCTGTATGTGGAATGGGAGCCCTGGGGTCTCCCTCTCTTCCTTTGCCTTGTTGTACTTAGCAGAGTGTCTTGGACCAACCCTGGAGGTGTCAATGAGCACTTGTGCTAGAAATGCAAAATCTAGACATAGCTGCAGAGCTTGAGGCTCAGGGGGCCTCAGTGGCCCGGAGTGCCTTCAATCAGTTTCCGCTAGTGGCCCAGCTGCACCCCTATCTGGACAGGGACTGCCTAACTACTGTTGTCTATGCTCTGGTAACCTCTAGGGCAAGACAGATTGAGCATATTACACCAATCCTGGCCCAACTTCACTGGCTGCCAATTACAGTGGACGCTCGGCTTGCGAACGTGATCCATGCAGGAGGCACGTTCACAACCCGCTGCATTTGCAACCTGCAGCGCCGCGTCTGCACACGTGTGAGTGCTGAAACCCGGAAGTAACCCATTTGGGTACTTCCAGGTTCGTGCGGTGCGCAACCCAAAAAGACACAACCTGAACGTCTGTAACCCGAGGTATGACTGTAGTTTCTGGGGCCCAATAAAAGTGCTGGTTTTGACATACAAAGCTTTAAACGTCTCAGGGCCGCAATACTTCAAGGATTGCCGCTCCCCATATGAACTGACCTGGACCCTGAGATTCATCTTCTGAGGCCCTTCTTCCTCCTTGAGAGGTCCGGAGGGTGGCAACACAAGAACGGGCCTTTTCTGCAGTGACCCCGTTTGTGGAATGCTCTCTCCAGGGAGGTTCAGATGGCACCTTCATTATATATCTTTAGGCGCCAGGCGAAAATGTTCCTCTTCAACCAGGCCTTTGGCTGATTGACATGTGATGCTCTTTGAAATTTGTTGAAATATGGCAAACCTAGATTATTGGCTTGTTTCTGCTCATATTTTTATTATGTATTTTGTGTTTTTATATTGTATTTTTATGTTGTGAATCGCCCTGAGATCTGTGGATGAAGAGGGGTATACAAATTTAATGAAGCAGCAGCAGCAGAAGAAGCTTGCTGCAGCATGGTCAAAATAGCTACAGCCACATGGGGAGCTACTTCATGCAAACATCTTGCCTCACAGAGCCTTCAATGTGTGTTTCAAAGGCATTGTTCCATCTCTCTACATGGAAGGGCCACAGTTCAGTGGTAGACCATCTGCCTTGTATGCAGAAAGCCCCAGGTTTAATCCTTGGCATCTCCAGGTAGGGAATGCTGGAGATCTCCTCAAGATCCTGGAGAGCTCAGGCCAGTCAGTGTAGGCAGTTTTCTATGTTCCTAATATGTGAATGTGTGACTTGTAAGGTTGGCTCATGTGTATGACCCTTATGTGGATGTTGGTAGCATCCAGCACTGACCTGCATATGTGGATGACTTTGGATCTGGGCTTGAGGACTGCAAAGCAGAACTCATGGGCACTCTTAAGATGACATCACCTAACAGCCGCATCACAATAGAGCCAGTTCCCACATCTGCTACAAGTGACGAGAAAAGGAGAGGTGCAGGTGCGAGTGACACGCAGCCCAGAAGCAATTTGGCCAGGCTGCTGTGCAGAGTCAGTGGCAGACGGACAAGAAGGGCCTCTGCACATGACCTCTTAATGCGCATTCATCCTGGAATTTAGACTGCATCTGGTCTTTACTGAGTGTTCATTCTGATGTGTTTGTGGGGCGGTTAGATGACAAGGAGCATTCATCCTGATTTGTTTGCAGGGTGTCTACACATCTTCCTGTTAGTCATTCATTCATCCCAAACTTTCCAAGCCATTTCACCATCACTTTCCAAACTATGAAAAGTCTGATTCTTGTTTAAAGGGGATTTGTTGTGCTAGGAGACGAAGCCCTTTAATCCACCTTAACTGCACAAACTTCCAGTACAAAGTTCCAGTACTGTATATGCTTGAAACCTCCCTGCAAAATAGCAACAGTCTGGCAGTATGCCAAAGCCTGCTCTACGGGCTGCATACGCACCATGCAGGGTGGATAAAAATCAATGATATTTTAAAAAAAAATCAAAAAAATCGGATTTTTTTTTATTTAAATCGATTTTTTTGATTTAAATCAGATTTTTTAAAATAAAATGCTTTTTGAGGAAAATATATTACCATCCAAAGGTTATTCCATCATGAAATAAATATTAGTTTTTAAAATTATGTATAATAAGGTTGTATATGTTTAATTTTTTGGGTAAATTCCATTAATCCATTCACAATGTCATGCTCTTCCAGAGGTTTTTGTAAGATTATTGGGCAGTTTCTCTGCCTACAAGATATTATCACAGATGCTTGGTTTACTTTTGCAGTTCTCAAAACTGAATTTGACTCAACAGAGATCACATGCCTCTTCTTCACAGCAAAAATGTTATAACATGAACAGAGTTGAGAAAAAGACCTTCATCCTATTGTTCTACAAACCTATGAATACAGAAACAACCCCTTCAGTGCTAAGTTTCAAGAAGTTCAGTGAATAGAATAGAAACAATATTTTTCTGATTGTTTGGAGTGGACAGTATTTAAGTTTTTCATGTGTAGGCTGGGCTGACAGTCTAAGTTTCTTAAAATATATATATTGTTTTTGTTTAGCCAAATTAGTTAACAAACATGGATGTTTGTTTAAGCAAATAACATATGCTGCAATGTTATTGTTTCAGTTGAATAAATCTATTTAAATTGTTATTATTAAGGTAATGATTATTTTTCTCCTTCCTAAGTACAGCAGTAAAGTTGTCCAAATATGAATGATTAACCTATTAAACTGGGGATAAAAAACTAATATGAAAAGTTGTTATTCTAAAAATCGTCATCTACTTGCATATTAAAGTTATACCAGCAAGAATTAGTCTTTATGTAGAAAACTATGATTTAAATCAAGCCTTACTGACTAGTGATTTAAATCATGATTTAAATCGTGATTTAAATCAGTTTGATTTAAATCAAATCCACCCTGGCACCATGCACTTAAAGCACATGACTTCCCCCACAATCCCTGGGAACTGTAGCCCACCCCTCACAGTGCCACAATTCCCAGCACCATTAACAAATGGCAGTTCCCAGGATTCTTTGCAGGGGGATGTGCTTTAAATGTATTGTATGTGTTGTTTGTTAGAGTCACAGGGTGTTATAGCACCTTGATTCCTGGGCCACACCTACTTTTTTGGGGGGGAAGAAGACAATAACCCTAGCCTAGGGTAAACTTGTTCAGAGTGGGTGCTTTCCCAGTACATCAGGAACGACACTTGCATTCTTGTGCAGGCTGTGGCGGGTTTCCTTACATCACCGCCATCCCCCTTGTCCCTTGGACCCCAGCCCAGTCTAACGGAAACGGGATTCTAAACATAAGACAAGATCCATTGTTTGCTTTTGTGGCTGATGCTTTCCTTTGAAGTCTCTGAAAGTTAAACACAGTTAAACACAGGCAGGCAGGCAATTCAGTTTTGCAGGCATCCCAGCCATGCTTCCTGATAAGGAAATATCATGCTGCAGGAGAAGAGATGGGGGTTGGTGGATAATCAAGAGGATTGAGGCAGACAGTGAAAGGTTCTGGGCAGGCAGTGAGCATGCCAGTGTCGTCATCTGTGGAGGAAAGTTGTCTAGGCATGGATTATTTCTTTAAACTACAAGGAGGGAGTGGTTTCTCATTCTTTTGTAAGGCTTTTCCTGCCTACGGTATCTTGGTTCAGAGCAGTTCAGCCAGTGGCCAGAAACATTTACAATTGAACTCATTAATGGTTCCTCGTCATTCTGGAAAAAAGTGACAAGTGGGGTGCTGCAGGGATCTATCCTGGGCCTGTCATTGTTCAACGTCTTAATAAACGATTTGGATGAAGGAATGGATGGGGTGCTCATCAAATTTTCAGATGACGCTAAACTGGGACAGGTACCGGTAGCTAATGCCGCAGAATGCAGAATCAGAATTCAAAACGATCTGGGTGCGTTAACAAAATGAATTTCAATAGGGACAAATGTAGGGTTCTGCACTTAGGCAGGAAGAACCAGATGCACAAATATAGGATGGGGGACACCTGGCTTACTAGCCATACATGGGAAAAGGATCTAGAGGTCTTGGTGGACCACAAGCTTAACATGAGTCAACAGTGTGAAGCAGCAGCAAAAAAGCCAATGCTGTTCTAGGCTGCATCAACAGACGTCTAGCGTCCAGATCAAAGGAAGTCATAGTACTGCTCTCTTCTGCCTTGGTCAGACCACACCTGGAATACTGTGTCCAATTCTGGGCACCACAACTTAAGAAGGCTGTTGACAAGCTGGAAGGTGTGCTGAGGAGGGCAACAAAGATGATCAGGGGTCTAGAAGCCAAGCCTTATGAGGAACATTTGAAGGTGCTGGGTACGTTTGGACTGGAAAAGTGGCCCAGCAACTCTGGACAGCTTCCAACACTTTTAAAAACATAATAAAACTTCATACACTTAAAAGTTCCTTATACAAGGCTGCCTTCAGATGTCTTCTAAAAGCCAGGTAGTTCTTTATCTCTTTGACAACTGATGGGAGGGTGTTCCACAGGGAGGGCACCACTACTGAGAAGGCCCTCTGCCTGGTTCCCTGTAACCTCACTTCCCACAGTGAGGGAACTGCCAGAAGGCTCTCGGAGGTGGACCTCAGTTTCTGGGCTGAATGATGGCTGTGAAGTATACAGGGCTGGGGCTAGTTAGTGTTATTTGTGCAGCACTTTTAATGCTAATCATGGTTTATCATGCATAGAAGAGGGTATACTTACTAGTCTACCTGTGGTTAGCATTAGGATGGTGGGAGATTGAATGCCCATGTGAGAGAGAACCAGGTGCAACAAAGCTAACAAGTTCATGGGACATGCCAAATCTCTTAACCATGGTTGGGTGAGGGAGCTGAGTTAGACCACTGGTCCACATATTATCTATACTGACTGGCAGGGGACATGCCCAGCTCTGCATCCTTCTGCATGTAGAGCTGATGCTTTACTGCTGAGCTACTCTTCTTCCCAAACCAGTGGAAATGCAGCACAGCTTTGAAATGCTCTGTGAAATTCAAATGCTTGCACGCTCTGTGTATATGTGTGATAGGTATGCATGCTAAGCTGTCCACTCGCCTTTGAATCTTCTACCAACCATGGTAGCCACTGTCTTCTCAGCTTCCTAAGGGAAGCCCACTTTGGCTTTACAAACAAAGGCCACTCTCCTCCCACCCCCACTTCCACTACAGCCACGTCCTCACTCCCCTGCGCAGGGCGGAAAAGAGCCTTGTGGGAAATCCAAGAGTCTGTGAGGAAACAGGCATTGTAAGGAGGAAATGACACACAGGAACTCTCTGTCTGCATTGTAGCACCTTCCAAAAATCAATGGATTATTAGATTGGCCACCTGGCTAGGGAATTTGTTATTGCTGCTGCTGCTGCCTTCAGGAGGTACTGTAAGTGTTCATTCTGCACAGTATTTACTGCGACTAAATGTGGAGGCATGGACTGAGGAAGCTGCTTTTCAGATCAAACCATTGGTCCATTTTGTCCAGGATTGTCTACACTCATGGGCAGAGAGGCTCTCTAGGGTTAAACACAGTGGTCTTGTCCAACCCTACCTGAAGGTGCAGGAGATTGAAACTGGGACCTTCAGCATGCCAAGCAGATGATGTACCTCTGAGCTATGAACGCTCCTTTTGTTCTGAAGCTATAGATTGGAGTCAAGCAATAGGTGTCAGTCATTTTGAAAGACAGAGCGATCTTATACTATCTATTTTATTTAGCTGTATTGGTTTATTTCAGCATTTATATACAGTGGTACCTTGCAAGACAAATTTAATTCGTTCCATGAGTCAATTCGTTTTGCCAAAAATTCGCCTTGCTCCTGACCAAAGCCTCGCGGAGAGCATGCAGAGACAGTCAACCCGGAAGCAAAATACAGTACCTCTTTCTTCAGGAAACAGCTACACATGATGATTCTCCCCCCCCAAAAAAAAATCAACATATGTAGGCTCATCTCAGGAGCAACTGAACCCAGGTAAAGACAACTTGTACACAAGTACAAGCAAATGTGTGAGCACCCTTAAAAAAAATCTCTGAGGGGGAAAACCTCCACAGCTGCCCAGTAAGGAGAATGCTCAGAGGACAAGGGATGCTGACTGACTTGGGGAAGAAGACTGGAAACTTCACACTGCAATATTTTGGATTCAGTAAATTGGTGCAGAACTGGCTTTTCCATATTAAAAATGAAACACTTTTAAAAGCTGCTGAATGTTCTCCTTCTCCCACTCCACCACATTCAGAGCTCAACCCAGATTATTATTATTATTTTTTTGGGGGGGGTACCATTAGCAGTGAGGTTGCTGCCAAACTGATCCCCCCAAAATGGTACATCTGTCTTCACCCTAACAGACAAAGCACTTACTCTTTCATTGTGTGTACAGTTTGTACCTAATACTGAGGTTTACTTGGCAAACTGAGCTTACTTTGGCAGGCAAGTGCTCTTTGACTGGAAGGAGCAGGGGGGGGGTGTACAATCTGGCTAAAGCTGAAATTTGGAAGTGTTTAATATTTTGGGGCGGAGATGGGTCATGTGACTGTAAAAACTTACAAATTAATTATATCGAAATGCAGAATGGTGCATTTAGAGCTGCAGCAGCATGTGCATTTCAAAGTTAATATTTCATCAGAAAATAAAAACCACCCTACAAAGCCTTTGGCAGGACACACTACTAGACTCCGCAGAAGTCTAGATTCATTCATTTGGCTCTCTCACCGTTACACTGTGAATCGCTTGTTCGCTTAATGCAAAACAAGTGTTATTTTCCACTGTAAAATATCGACGGAGGAATAGTGGCTCAGGGTAGTAGGGAGAGTGTGGAGGGAAGTTGGGATTGTGAACTCGAAAGTCAAGAGTTAAAACTCCCTTCAGCTAGGAAGCCTTTCGGTGACTTAAGGGAAGCCACTTTCTCCTGTCCACAATCAATCTCCTTTCCTCCACCTGAAGCAGGGGTGGGAAACCCGTGAATCTTCAGATGTTGTTGGACTCCAACATAATGTTTTATATTACAAATGTTTGGGTTAACTCATGATCCATTTGGGGTGGAATCAGTCCACCCCAAAAGCACTTTTATTGTGTCAAGAACATGTTGCAGAATACACCCTTCAGTGATTTGTTTGTTTATCATTTGCATTTCTTTTCAGTGCTTGGAGGCAGAAGAAGAGAGGAAGCAGGCAAGCTCCTTCACTGAGGCGACCTGGTCATCGCCCTACCACCCTCCTCTGCCCTCCGCCAGCCCCCACCTCTGCCTGCCTTCTTGCTTATAACCAATCTGGGGCGGCTTTGCCAGTCATTTGCTCTGGCTCCACTTACTGTTGGCTTTCCTCCCTCTTGCCCTACCAGCCCCAATGCTGAGGGTGTGCATCTGCTGTCTGGCAGGAGTGCACATGCTGCTTATCTCCACATGCATATTTGTAAATGAACCCCAACTTACACAAACTGCACGTCTCAAAAGAAGCCAAACCCTTGCAGCACTGGCCCTCGAAGCTCTAAAAAAAGAGCAGAGATATTGTAGCAGTGTGCTCAGCCCATCATTAGATACCGTGAGATGAGAGCTTTGCCCTTTCCTTACTCTAACTTCAAATGTGTGGGACTGGTTCTGAATGGCATTCCGTATAATTTCTGCATGTTTTGTAAAACTGAAAGAAGTTCCTGGGACTTCCAGAAGGAGCTTCATTTCAAGCCCTGGTAAGCCCTTCCTGCTCTGGGCATTTTATGCACATTCAGAGCACATTTAAAGCATGTTGCTTCCTGCAAAGAACCCTGGGAGCCATAATTTGTTAAGGAAGCTGGAAACTACTACTCTGTGAGGGGGAACTGCAATTCCCAGTCTTCTTTGGGGAAGCTGTGTGCTTTAATGTGCCTTACATATACATTGTAGATCTCTCCACTAGAAAAAAAGTCTGATCCAAAGCAGGGCTGTCTGAAGCGTGTTGGGCGCCCGGGCGCCGTGGTGCGGAGATTGCTCCGCCCCCCCCGCTCCGCACCGTTTCTTGGCGCGGCTGGTGGGCAGGCGCAGGGCACGGCACGGCGCCCCCCCTGCCAGGCCAGCACCCTGGCGCCCCGCGCCACCCAGCCTACCCCTAGAGCCGGCCCTGATCCAAAGGCATAGTCCTCAAAAGTGTGAAAGGATAATTCTAAGGAGTTCTACTGAGCATATGCCGAGTGTTTTCCCTCTCATAGTCACAACAAACTTCCACATACTTCTTGGGATTTGGGGGAAACTCTTTCCATACCAGGTTTGATTTCCAGGCAGGCTTGAGCCCAGGGCCTTGTAAAGAAGTTACAAATTGCAATAAAGCCTAAGGTTTGTTTTCACAAGTGATGCTTGAATCAGTGTTCCGCAGTCCTTGCATCTGTAATTCAAACATTAAGCTTAAATTGGCTAGAGTGTACATCCAGTTTAAACATGGCCCTCTTCCAGTGTCTATAATTCATTACCAACAATTCCCCGAGTAGATTCTTGATGAGGCCTTTGTGCTTGTTCCAGAGCAATGCTAACTGTGTGCTGGTGATGGTTAAACACACCAGCTCTGATCTCTGCAAAGCCTTGGCAATCCTTACACACAGCATAGTGCCCAGGAGTCTCCACCCCACCAATATCCTTCTCATTGCTCATTCTTGAGGATCTGTGCTGATGATGCTAGCAGGAAGCTCATATCTGGTCCTGCTTTCAATACTCTTTGTGTGTACAAAGGTTTTGGGGTGGTGGCATTGCTTCCTTTTCAGCCAGTGCAGATTCCACATGTTTCCAACAAGAAAGAAAAGTGGGAGGCATCTAAGGAAACCGGTGTGCCTGCAAAAGGAGCTTACAGATGAGCTGAGAGTTAAGAAGGGCATGTATAAGAAATGGAAGAAAGGGGAAATCACAAAGGAGGAGTAGACACGAATAACTAACAGTTGCAGGGGGAAGTCAGGCTGGCTAAATCTCAGAATGAGCTCAGGCTTGCAAGGGAGGTTAGAAATAAAAAGTTTCTTTGGCTATGTCTGAAGTAAGAGGAAGAACAAGCAAGTGGTAGGTCCTCTCTGTGGAGAAGACGGAGAAATTGGGTGACAGAGAAAAGGCGGAACTACTCAACAGTAAAAGGTAATGGGACCCCTGACTGTTAGGTCCAGTCGCAGACGACTCTGGGGTTGCGGTGCTCATCTCACTTTACTGGCCAAGGGAGGCGG
The DNA here is from genome assembly GCF_965207765.1 of Zootoca vivipara. Lineage (NCBI taxonomy): Eukaryota > Metazoa > Chordata > Lepidosauria > Squamata > Lacertidae > Zootoca > Zootoca vivipara. The sequence continues at coordinate 756,214 of NC_142584.1, forward strand.
CGTACAGTTTCCGGGTCATGTGGCCAGCATGACTAAGGGACTTCTGGCGAACCAGAGCAGCGCCTGGAAACACCGTTTACCTTCCCGCCGGAGCGATACCTATTTATCTACTTGCACTTTGAGATGCTTTCGAACTGCTAGGTTGCAAGCCCTAGGCTCTATGGTTTAACCCAAAGCGCCACCCGCGCCCTGTGTACTCAACAGTAAGGTAAAGGTAAAGGGACCCCTGACCATTAGGACCCCTGACCATTAGGTCCAGTCGCGGACAACTCTGGGTTTGTGGCGCTCATCTTGCGTTATTGGCCGAGGGAGCCGGTGTACAGCTTCCAGGTCATGTGGCCAGCATGACAAAGCCGCTTCTGGCGAACCAGAACAGCACACGGAAACGCCGTTTACCTTCCCGCCGGAGCGGTCCCTATTTATCTACTTGCACTTTGATGTGCTTTTGAACTGCTAGGTGGGCAGGAGCTGGGACCGAGCAACGAGAGCTCACCCTGTCACGGGGATTCGAACCGCTGACCTTCAGATCGGCAAGCCCTAGGCTCTGCGGTTTAACCCACAGTGCCACCTGTGTCCCAATACTCAACAGTAGGTGGAGCCAAAGCCAATTACAAGTGGAGGCAACAAATTCTCCTTTGGTCCGCTTCCTCCTCCCTTCTGAGTTCTGTAACAGCAACGCTGAAACTTATGGAGAAGGAGGAAGCTGGCCACTAGTACCACCACCCCATACCCTGTAACATCCCACTCATCAAAATCGGGATACTTGTTTTTGGTCTCACCCTCTCACCTGTCTTTTGGTCCAGAAAACAAGTGCCTTTTGGTCCAGCACTCTGGCGCGAGCCAGCTAACTTGTGCAAGACCCAAAAATGGGACATTCCAGGATCCAATCAGAAGTTGGGGTGGCTTCTGTAATTCCTGGATGCCCCACTCAAATGGGGAGTGTTGAGTGGCATGCGACCCCCTGGATTGGCTGTAAGCAAGAAGGAAGCTTGGCAGAATCAAGACTGTGGCTGGGGGGGGGGGAGAGACGGCCCCCTTTCTCCTAATGGACCAGCCTCCACTGTAGAATGGCCACACTAAGGCTTCACATAAGGGTGCTGGGTGGAGGCAGGAGTTTCCTATTGCTTATTCTGCCCTTTCAAGCACAGTCAAGTTCTTGCATAGCTTCCTAAGCAGTGTGTCCTGCCTCTCAAGCAGTGTTCTTCAACCTTGAGCTCCCAGATGTTTTTGGACTAGAACTCTGGGTTGCTGAGTATTGTAGTCCAACAACATCTGGGGACCCAAGGATGAAGTACACTGCTATAAGCCTTCCATGACAATCTTACACCAATAACATATTAGTCCCCTCCTCCCGTGGATGAAGTGGAATAATCCTGTGACTAAATGCTGGGAAGTTGGGTGGTGGGGACCTGGTGCATTCCCAGGGGGCTTGTGATCTCCCACCTTTGTCTTAATTAGAGATGGGGCAACCCCAAAAGCTGACCTCCTCTTGACTTTATCTTCAGTTCCATAAATCTCCAGTTATCTTTTGTCCAAATGAAACCAAAACCAAGAACCCTCTCCTGGGAACTTCTCATGTGGAAATCCCATAACAAAAAGCTTGAGCATGCTTAAAGAGTGGTCTCTGAATATTTATCCTTCACTAGAACTTGAGTATTCTCTGAATAATTACCCTTCACAGGAAGGAAATGGTTTGCAGGGTAAGGAATTGCATTTGCTAGTGTTGTGAAGTCGCTAAACTGTGGCTCCATCTGTACAATACATTTGAGCCCTTAGTATAAATTTTATTTATTTATTTATTTACTTATTTATTTATTTAGCCATGGCTTCCCCCAAAGAATCTTGGGAAGTGTAGTTTTTAAGACTACACAGTTGTTAGGAGGTGCCTGTTCCCAACAGAGCTACAATTCCCAGAGTTCCCTGGAAAGAAAGAGTGACAGAGTTAAACCACTCTGTGAATTGCAGCTCTAGGAGGAAAATAAGTATCTCCTAACACAGAGGTCAGCAACCTTTTTCAGCCATGGGCTGGTCCACGGTCTCTCAGACCATGTGGTGGGTCAGACTATATTGGGGGGGGGGAGGACAAATTCCTATGCCCCACAAATAACCCAGAGATGCCTTTTAAATAAAAGCACACATTCTACTCATGTAAAAACACACTGATTCCTGAACTGTCTGCGGGCTGGATTGAGAAGGCAATTGGGCCGCATCCGGCCCACGGGCCTTAGGTTGCCTACCCCTGTCCTAATACCTATCGGCACCCTTATCAAGCCACACTTCCCAGGATTATTTGGAGTGGCTGTTTACAGCAGCATGATGCTGCCTTCAATGTATGGCATGGGTGAGTGTGGCCACCTAAGTGTGCTTTGTCACTCCCTGGATGCCAGGAAGGCGCGAAGATGACCTCACCCTAGGATCAGTCCCAAACTCTTCGCACAATGATAAGGGCCCAGAACAACAAATCCCTCGTGAGAAATGCCAGCAGCATCTGCACGGCCTTCCCCATCCTTGCCTTGTTTAGCAAGGTAAACCCTAGATCTCCCTGCCTGAGCAAGAACAGCACAGGGAAATGGCATTTCCACACACACACACTATTTGCCCTTTCAGAGGAACAGGCAGCGTTGCAGCCGCGAGACTTTTGAGTAATAAATTCCCTTCTTGGAAACAGGGCCGTTGAAGGCTCCAGTTTTCTGTCTGTCTCTCTGACTAAGGAGCGATGGGGGAGCTTCACATTCCTTTACTTGTATGGTAAACGGCAGCCTGGATCCCCAGGGCTGGGGGAGCCGCTGCCACCACCTCCCACTCCTGGGATTCTGAACAACAAATGATGTGTTGTGCCAAAGGGCTCTACAGAAATGCCCCAGGATGTGCCACGGAGCCTTGAGTGGCATACTGTGGAAAGTGTGTGCCGGGACTTGGGAGATGGGGGCAGGCACCCACATGTTCCCCCAGACATGAGAGAGCCCGTGCTTCTCCCACAAGCCATGAGTGTTCAGAGCGGATTCTCACTTCTTCTTCTTTAAGCACTGAGATGTGATGCTGCGTCACACAGCTCACAGACCCCCAAGCCAGGCTGACTCAGGGAAATCAGTTGTGCTGCCCCCCTCCACATAGCTGCCAAGTTTTCCCTTTTCTCGCGAGGAAGCCTATTCAGCATAAGGGAAAATCCCTTTAAAAAAGGGATAACTTGGCAGCTATGCCCCTCCAAAAAGCCTCAGACACACTGACTCATATGACCTTGATTACCTATAGAATCTCAGTCTTTAAGCTATGCATCACCAGTGGCAGCCAGGGACAAGCCAGGATTCATCCTCCCACAGGAATAGACTTTCAGATTCACAGGTCAGCAGGGGGTGGTTCCATGCTGGGTGTTTACTCCAGAACTGACAGCCTTTCTTTATGGTCATCACCTTGCCTTTTGCCAGCTTTTCCCCTCTGCAACTTCTTTTCCTTTAAAGGTAAAGGGACCCCTGACCATTAGGTCCAGTCGTGACCGACTCTGGGGTTGCGCGCTCATCTCGCATTATTGGCCAAGGGAGCCAGCGTATAGCTTCCAGTTCATGTGGCCAGCATGACAAAGCCGCTTCTGGCAAACCAGAGCAGCACATGGAAACGCCGTTTACCTTCCCGCTGTAGCGGTTCCTATTTATCTACTTGCATTTTGACGTGCTTTCAAACTGCTAGGTTGGCAGGAGCTGGGACTGAGCAACGGGAGCTCACCCCGTCACAGGGATTCGAACCGCCGACCTTCTGATCAGCAAGCCCTAGGCTCAGTGGTTTAACCCACAGCGCCACCTGGGTCCCCTTCTTTTCCTTTAAGGAGCACACAAAATCCTACATTTTAAAAAAAGCACCCTTTCATTGTACATTTAAAACAATTTTTTTAATAAATGATTTTTATTCAATTTTCCAAATAAACAAACAACACACAAACAAAAACAACACAAAACACTATTTCAGTCTTTCTTATATCTCCTCATCTCAGTTTCAATCGCTCTGCCGAGCGATGACTTCCCTCCCTCCCGCCATTCGGCTTTGTTGGTCACTCTTATCCCGCAGTTCATTTTAATACACATTTTAACTCAGTTCGTGGGATTTATCTCAGTCCCACAAGTGTCTTCAGACTCTTACAGTTCTTCTCCATATAGTCAATGAATTTGCTCCATTCTCGTTGGTACTTTATTTTCTCCTTGGTCTCGAATACCATAAGTCATCTTTGCTAATTCTGCATAGTCCATCATTTTCGTCCGCCACTCCTCAATTGTCGGTATCTCCTGTGTTTTCCATTTTTTGGCTACTAAAGTCCTAGCCGCGGTTGTAGCGTACATAAATAATCTCTGATCACCTTTTGCTATTTCCTCTCCCATTAGCCCCAATAGAAAGACCTCAGGTTTTTTAGGAAACGTATACTTAAACATCTTTTTCAACTCATTATATATTATTTCCCAAAACCTTTTCATTTTCTCGCATGCCCACCACATATGATAGAATTCTCCATCTTTCTCTTGGCATTTCCAGCATGCTTTATCACTCATTCTATGCATTTTAGCTAATTCTACTGGAGTCAAATACCATCTATACATCATTTTCATTACATTTTCTTTCAAAGCGGTACATGCAGTAAATTTTATAGTTTCATTCCATAATTTCAACCACGCATCGTATTCAATATTATGCCCAAAATCTTTTGCCCATGAAACAATTATTTTTACAGTAGGGGTGGGGAATCTCAGGCTAAGGTAGTGAATGTGGCCCTTTGGGCCTTTCCACCTGGCCCTTGGGACTCTCTCTAATCCATGCCCTCTTTGAGTACCTATGCCTGGCTGACCTGCAAAGATGCCTCTTACTTGCCTGGATGCAGGGTGGGTGTGTCTGTAGAAATCTCTGTGTGGCTTAAGTTCTAGTCTACTGCAGTAGAATAGAAGGCAAGAGTCACACCCATTGCTCTACCCAATTCCTCCGCTGCCCCCAGGATCCCCACAAGGGAATGCAGGCTTTGGGCAGCAGGAAATGGTCCCCCATTCCTGATTTTCACAATTGAGCAATGAAAACAAAACAAAAAAAAGTTGTGTAAATGTTAAAACTGTTTTTTTCCTTCCCTGCCCACATGGCTGGGTTATAGCCTCTAGTGCATTGGTAGGCAAAGTAAGGCCTGGGGGCCGGATCCAGCCCAATCACCTTCTAAATCCGGCCTGCGGACGGTCCAGGAATCAGCGTGTTTTTACATGAGTAGAATGTGTCCTTTTATTTAAAATGCATCTCTGAATTATTTGTGGGGCCTGCCTGGTGTTTTTACATGAGTAGAATGTGCACTTTTATTTAATTCTTGGAACTGTAGTTCTGTGAGGGAAATAAGGATCCCCCGACAACTTTCAGTACCCTTAACAAACTGCAGCTCCCAGCATTCTTTGGGGGAAGGCACAGCTGCTTAAAGTGACATGATGGTGTGAATATGACCAGAGCCAGACTGGGCTGGGCAGATGCTTCCTATCAACCAGTGCTAAACAGATTTCCTGCCTGGGACTTCTCTAGGGCCACAAGGTCAGCCACTGTGAGAACAGGATGCTGGACTAGAGAAGGAAGTGACCATTCAGGTGAACCTGGCCTGTAGTTCTGTCTTAGGATTGCCCACTCCCTTCTTCCAGTGCAATCCTGTGCATGGATACCTGGAAGTAAGTTATTCCCAGGGAACTGTGCACAGGATTGTGCAGGCATAAAGCAAGACGTCCTCCCTGGCAGTGCTGAGCAGGGAGCACGCTTGACGCCCCTCTCTGCATCTAGCCAATATCAGAAATCAGCCCCCTGACCTAACCCCCCTGATCTCGCACATACAGGCACGCTCTGGCTTCCACCCTGCTCAGGAGCATCCTGTGTGGCTTAGGGAGAGGGCGACCAGAGGACTCACATCCCCGGGCTCCGCTCTGCCTGCCATGGCTATATAGGGTCTGCATGTGGTGTGATTTGCTGGCTGGAGAGAGACTGCATCAGGCCTGCAGCTCAGAGCTATTGCCGACAAGTGACGACTCAAAGGAAACTCACTGTAAACACAGGCCCCAGGATGAATATCACCATAATTAGCCAGGTGGTGGGAACAGTTTGACATCCCACCCCCAAAGTGCACACACACACACACACACCACAGAACAAGACCTTTCCAAGGGCCCCTTTCCTTGGCTTCATGCTTTATCACTCTCTGCACTTCCACCTCAGTCACAGCTCAGCCTCACGCTCTCCATTAGATTATTGCTTATCTGAGTTGTGCTGTGCAGAGAGCTCCAAGCCTAAGCGGGATACATTTGTGTACCTACGACCGCAATCCTGCAGGCACTTGATTTTGTTCTGAGCAAACACGTGCTGGATCAGAGGGCAAATTTCGGGTGTCTGGGTTTTTCTCTTTAACACTCTGGTCAGTTTTACTAGATACACGCCCTGCTTCTGAAGCCAGTGTGAAACCAGGGTTGCGGCTGAGTAAACTAACAGAGCTGGTGGAGTAATGCCTACAGCTGCACACAAAGAAATCGGGAGAAGTTGCAGGAACTAATACTTGGTGTGTTTAGGATTAGGGATGTTGCAAGAAAAATTGTTCAGGATACACGGGAATGGCACCCTTGACCTGTGCTGCAGCAGGGACTCCCCCAGACTGGTGTTTTCTTGCAGGTGTATTGGGCAGCATGTTCTTGACACAATATTAGTGCACCAACAGGGGATTCATTTTGCGATGCTTCTCCAGTACTATTGCATCATCGCTGTCCAGTGGCACTATAGCACAACAGGAGCAGGACAAAAATAAAACAGAATTTGTAGTTTACAAATCTATGGGATTTCAGCAGAAAGTTATGGGATATGCACCGATGGGAAATCAAGCAGTGTGGCTGCCCCAAAATGTTTGCAGGCTCAAACTGTATTGAAAGCAGGTTGCTGGCATAGCAACTGGGCCTGATGCCATTAAGTAATGGCAGTGAGGAAACTTGGGTGGATCCCAGGATGGCTCAACCCCTCCTTGACCCCAGAACACAACATTTTTGGGCCTTCTCTTGGTGGGAATCCCACCAGAAGGTGGAACAGGGAGCTCCATGCCAAAGAAGTGATACTGGTGTCACTCTATGAGCAAAGGGAAAGAGCTGTTTGGCTGGTCAGAGGGAGACCTCTGTCCCTTCCAGCCCCCTCCTCCCTGCCCAGTGGGATGGATCTAGGATTGCAGCCTTAGTAATGTAGATGAGTATGCATGTATTTGCAGGTCCAGAAATTTGCCTATCTTACCTATCTTTGTCTGCCATAATTCTCCAGATCTCAGACAGTGGTTTTTCACAACATCTTTCTTTTAATTGGAGATCCCAGAGGTTGAATCTGGGATCTTCTACATCCAAGGCATGTGTTCCCCCACATTTGAATGCCTCCCTGTGTTAGAAGGCTGATGTGCCTGCATGGGAAAGAGTAGACAAAGAGAGGAACCTCCAAGCTTCCTAGATGGTCCTTCCTGATTTAACCTGTGCTGACCTTCACTCAGATGTTAGACTGATGCTCGTAGGGTTGCTGACCTCATTTCCTACTTCCTTCTTCAGCCTGACCTTGGGAGAGGAGACTTTCCTGCTGAGATGCAAGAGCATGTATTTCCTGTTATAACCAGTGGTGTTTTCTGGCGGGGAAACACAACGAATTTCAATTTTTTTAGGGGTGCAGCTTGATGCTCAAGAGGAAACAGGTGCAGCTCCAATACCGAGGGGGCCCTCCCCAAAGTGGTACCGGTAGCACCTCTGCAGGCTTCCCTGGCAGAGATCTTCCAACCCAAGCCAGGTGGCTGCCTCTCTGGTCAGTGTTAGGATGCTGCCATTCTAAGTTTCCCACAATGCTTTGGAGCACTTGACAATACACTGCTGAGATTGCACTGAGGAATTGTGGGAAATTCAAATGGGGCTGCCATTTTATGCCCATGAATGATACATATGACAGGCATTCCAGAACCTTGTGACAATATTTTAGTGGTGGCTCATAGTGGAGGGGCCCTCCTAGGGCGTGAGAACCCTAGCAGCTGCCCATGGATGCTAACCTCAGCTTTGCCCAGGACCAGCACTCTCCAAGGCTGGCAGTATATTGGGTTGCCTAAACTGTGCTGTAAAGAAATAATTCTCTTTTTCATCCTCAGGAGAAGCAGATCAGCTCCTTCTAACTCTCCCTAATTCTTCCAATTTTGATCTGGCAACCTCAGCCACAGAGGATCAAACATGCTTATTGGATCAGGCGTTAAATTGAGAGCATGTGTTCATAAACAGCTTCGACTTTGGAAGGGAGGAGGAGGGGTTTGGGGTGGGTGGGAAAGTGATTGGCAGCAGTTCCTGAGCTGTGTGGCCATATGCCATGCCCAGAGGGCTGCACTCCACACATAAGGGTGGCCAGCTCCTGAGAAGGAGCCAGAAGGACAAAGAAGAGGGCTTTGCGGGAAGAGACTGGGGTGGGTGGAAGTCTTCAGAAGACCTGGGAGGAGCTGTGGGTTGGGATGAAGGGAGCAGAGAGTTGTGTGGGCAATAGATAGAGAAGGGGCGTCTGCAGAGCTGAGTGAGTTTGCAAGGGAAGCGCCAGCTCCAGAGGTTTCTTCAAGCAGACATGTCCTCTCATCTGGTTCCACGATTCATAACCACATGCAAAGGCTGTAAGCTGTTGGCATTGGCAGCTTTATGATGTGTCCCCACCCCACCCTTTTATTATCTTCCCCCCCAAAATGTCCTCCATCCCTCACTGGTCATTGAGAACAAACTACAAGTCCTAGCTGCTGCCTGCTTAACAGAATTAAGGTATGAGGTAGAGCAAGATGTCTACTGTGCTGATCTTGCAGAGAGTGTCTGAATCCAATGGAAGAATGAGAACAGAATCTCTTTCTCAGTGATGGACTGACCACAGAAAACCAAAAGCTCAAGCAATTGTCTTCCATGATCCTCTTCCCCACCCAATTGCTTTTCTCTAACACATTAGTGGGGACACGGGTGGTGCTGTGGTCTAAACCAGTGTTTCCCAACCTTGTGCCTCCAGCTGTTTTTGGACTACAATTCCCATCATTCCTGACCACTGGCCTTGCTAGTTAGGGATGATGGGAGTTGTAGTCCCAAAACATCTGGAGGCACAAGGTTGGGAAACACTGGTCTAAACTACAGGGCCTAGGGCTTGCCGATCAGAAGGTTGGCGGTTCAAATCCCCGTGACAGGTGAGCTCCCGTTGCTCGGTCCCAGCTCCTGCCAACCTAGCAGTTCGAAAGCACATCAAAGTGCAAGTAGATAAATAGGTACTGCTCTGGTGGGAAGGTAAACGGTGTTTCCGTGTGCTGCTCTGGTTTCGCCAGAAGCAGCTTAGTCATGCTGGACACATGACCTGGAAGCTGTACGCCGGCTCCCTCAGCCAATAAAGCAAGATGAGCGGCACAACCCCAGAGTTGTCTGTGACTGGACCTAACGGTCAGGGGTCCCTTTACCTTTAACACATTAGTGAGCACCAGCAAAACTGACATTCTTTGACATGTACTTGTTTCGCTTGCAACAATGCTGCCAACGGATGACAATTTATGTGTGTGTTTTTTTAATCACACCTGTTATGCACTTCAGTGCACTTTAGGGATGTTCAGTTAACACTCATACACTTCAGTCATTCAGTGGTGTTTGGCTAATGTTCACGGCTCTTCAAAAAACAGGCAAGATCACAGAAGCATAGAGTTGAAAGGGCCTTACAAGCCATCTAGTCCTAGCCTTTGCTCAAGGCAAGAAATCCTAGAGCCAGAGCACCTTCAGCAGACGGTCCCCAGCGTCTGCCTGATGAAAACCTAGAGCAGGCATCCCCAAACTTCGGTCCTTGTTTTGGACTACTACAATTCCCATCTTCCCTGACCACTGGTCCTCTTAGCTAGGGATCGTGGGAGTTGTAGGCCAAAACATCTGGAGGGCCGCAGTTGGGGATGCCTGACTTGGAGGGCAGACTGATGAGATAAGTGGGAAATGGGTAGATGCAGCAGACAGACAGGGAAGCATGTTGTCCTTTTGACTTTTCTGTATGTATGGTTTCACAAGGAGGAAGGAGGAGGAAGATCAGATGTTTAAACATTTCCTCCCCATAGTTTCAACTGCCATCAGTGGGAGAAAGTCACTGCAGCTGGAAGCAGCATGGCGGGTCACACAAATGGGAAGCTTGGCAACCTTTCAGAATTCAAATTCACAATGTCAAAATATTTTGAGACGTAAATATTGTTTATTCAACCGAGGCAATACTGCTAAGCACCACCTGCCAAATTCAATAGTTCAATTCCATTTTCCCAGTGTGTCTTTGCAAAAGCACAATAGGCGGCAAACCTTTGAACAGGGTTGCCAGCTGACCAGAAAAAAACGAAACCAGGCCTGATCTTGTGCCTTTAACAGATGGCATAGAAGTAAGGGTTATCATCTGCTAATGTCTGCTGTTTAAGGTACAAGAACATAGATTGATTTTAAAAAAAACAATGGCAAACCAGGATACTCTGAGGACAACAGACAACTAGAGTATCCAGGGAAGGTTCTAGGCATGTTCTCCCCTCAGCAGCTGATTGAGCCATCCCACACACAAACACACCGCTCACTTTCACTTCCCCTTTTTCATGGTGGTTGGTTGGTTGCTGGGGAATTTGTTTGCAAACATACCGGTATGCCTGCCTGCTGTTTCCTGCCAGGCCCAAGATTTGCCATGGCTGCCGCCACCACAAATAGCCCCAACACTTTTGCTCATAGGAGATACCCACTATGCTGGTGGCAATGAGGGTGTGGCAGCGTAGCTCAGAGAGGGACTGTGACGAAATCCAGACAATTGCAAAGAACCAGACACACCGGGAACACTGGAGAAGAAACACTGGCGAGGATGACCATCAGCTTCGACAGCTTTAAACAGGGTGGCCAGCCGCAAAAGGCAACAGGGCTCCTGGAATGGCAGCTTCCACCTGCTGAAAGTCTCTTCTATGCAACGATCGAAGGTGCAGGAGCCCCCTGCCATCTTGTGTATTGAGCTACCTCAGCTTTCAAAGGGGGACTAGGCAGGGATTTAAAGCAAGGGCAGGGAACTTTGTTAGGTCAAGGGCCAGATACGCAATGTTCCGGGGGCCGCATGCTGGCAGAGGAAAAAGTGGACAGACCACCAAATGTGGATTTTACCTTCTGTTTCCTCACACTCGCCCCACCCCACCCCCCTTGGCTACAAACATGTCCCCCAATGTTGACGGAGGACAATTTGCACATATGCTACCTTTGCATGGGGGGGCACAGGGGGCAGGGAGTGGAAGGCGCCCGCTGCAGCTGCACCAGCCCAGCCCTCACCACAGCTTCAAGCACACCTGCACATCTCGCTGGCAGCCCTGTGTGGCTGAGGTTGGAGTGTCCAATCCACTGACCACTGTGGTCCATGCGTTGGTCATACTGAGGCTGGATTACTGCAATGTGGTCCATGTGGGGCTGCCCTTGGGCCTGGTTCAGAAGCTCCAACTGGTGCAGGCCTGCTAATGGAGACACCGGGATGAGAACATGTGACACCATTGTTAAAACAGCTGTACTGGAAGCTCCAACTACTACAGAGTCAGGTTCAACGTCCTTGTATTATCAGTAATTTACAAAGCCCTGATCTGCCCTGTGAACTTTGGATGAAAGGTCATATGGGCTTTCTTCTATGGTTTTACGCAGTGCCTTTTTTCTTAAAAAAAAAAATGTTTAGGGGTACTCTCATTTTGACTCAAGAAAATCACCATTTTATAGTTCAAATCGGGAAATTAAATACAGTAAATGGACAAAAGTACAAAGATTCACAAAATGTTTAGGGGTATATGTGCCCCTGTGTACCCCTAGGGGGAAAAAGGCACTGGTTTTTATGAATGATTGTTTTAAATCGCTCTGTGATATTTGTTATGAATAGAGGGATATAAATGTTTTCATAAATGAATAAGTCAGGATCCATGGGCTAGAAATGATATTCCCTGCCTCATTTCCCCCTGTGGGTGCTAGTCTGTACCCAGCCATCAATACCGCCACAGAGCCCTAATGATATATTTTTGTGAGCTTAATTGTGAGCAACTTCAGGAGCCAATCTTGACAGAAGAGTGGTTTGTGAATAAAATGAAGATGCTCCCTCCCCCCACAAGAGAATGCTCTTCGTGGTCTTTCATCTTTAAAGAACAGCCAGCATTAGCCCTATCGATACTTCTATGGGAGACTGTCTGCAAACACCTATAAGAACCTGAAAGGAGCCAATGGCCCATCTAGCCCGGCATGCTGTCCTCACAGTGGCCAAGCAGGAGAGGCAAACCTGGAGCATGTCTGGCCACAAGTGCCACGTGACTTAAGGCTTTGTAGCACTCCTGAACAAAAGCAGGAAGGTCAGTGGACCAGTTGCTCTAACAAGAGTGGGGAACCATTGGCTCCCCAAATGCTGCAGAACTATGACTCCCACCATGCCAAGCCATTTGCCATCCTTGCTAGGACCGAAGGGAGTTATACAATTATTGCTGTTATGGCTTCAGCTACACAAATTAAACAACAACAACAACATCATGATGGGAGTTGTAGTTCAGCAACATCTGAAGGAAATCTCCTTCTCCTGGGCTATGGCATAACAAAATCAGGGCTCCAATCTTGCTCCATCTCCCTCTCGGCTGCCGAGAGATAACATTGCAGAAGGCACCCTGCAGACGTTTTGTGCCCTGAAGTTACATTATCTCATACTTTGGACTTGGCTGGGGATTCCCTTGCCAAAAAAGCTGGCCATTTATTGCCATATAAGCTGCTGTGAACTTCCTGAAGGAAGAGGCGATATATGTGTGATAAATAAATAAGTCATAACTTCCTGGCAGGCTCCAGGCCTGGCTTGTCTTTTGTATTCTGTAAACTTTGGAGCCTGCGTCTGTCTGGTAAAGAAGCCTCAATCCCAAGAGCACTGAAGCTCTTTGAAGCAACCATGGTGGACATCCTCCTGCAGATGTGTGAGAAATGGCCGTTGTATGTGAGATGAGAGTTGAAGTATATTTGAGAGGGGCTATATTTGGCCTTGTTCCAGAATGGAGAACTTGTGGCCCTCCAGATATGGTTGCACTGCAACTCCCATCATTCCCCTGGCCCTGACCATTGGCCATGTTTACTGGGGCTGATGGGAGTTGGAGTCCATCAACATCTGGAAGGCCACAGATTCCCAATCGCAGGCCTACTTCTTTCTGAGTTGGTAAAAATGTTTTCTTTGGGGGCATGTAGGGGAAAGTGGGGCACGTTGAGCCATTTTTTACTTTACATACCTCAAAATAATGCACATAAAAGAAAACTTTTGAATTTAACATTTATTAGGTACTATTCTAAACAAAATCAAAGGGTTATTGTTTCACATTTGATGGAATAAAATGACAAAAAAATTACATTTAATTTTTCCAAAATAATGGATCAATGTGCCCCAGAAGTGCGGCACATTGATCCTTCATTTGGGGCACATTGAGCCATTCCAATTTAAGAGCAAAGAAGGCATTTTTATTACACAGTATAAACTTCCAAAAGAGTTTCAAAAATATCTCAATGTTCTTAAGAGTCAGCATCACTTCAATTTGTACTCATTAAGTAAACATGGAAATGTTACCATCTTAGAAGCACGAGCAGTTCCTCCGAAGCAGAGTGGTTTAGGCAACAATTTTACAATATCCTCAAAAGGAATCAAAGCTTCTGGTTCAGAAGAGGGAGTGAACTTGGGCCGCTCATTCACTTTGGACAGAACATGTTTTAGAAATTTTACAATGAAGTCCCCATATTCATCAGTTTCAGTAACTTCAGCAACATAATGGGAAATTGTGGTTTTTCCTAAAATCTTCACGATAACAAAGTTTCCCTCTTTCACATCAGTTTTGTTGAATTCCTCTAGTTCATCTTTAGAAAGTGTTTCAAAATCAGTCGAGTCACTTTCAAACAGCTGGTTCGCATTCAACTTTTCTTTCATAATTTTTGACACAGCCTTTCCAAGGAAAATTGACCACCTGAGGACGCGGGGAGACAAGACTTGGGGGGTCTGCTTCTCGGGGGCAAACAGGCCAAGCAACGGCTTGTGGTCAGTCACTATGGTAAAGGGCCGCCCGTACAAGAAATCATGGAATTTTTTTACGCCCTTCACGATTGCCAGACCCTCCTTGTCGATCTGTGAGTAGTTTCGTTCGGCTGCAGCAAGCGTCTGGGAGAAGTATGCCACCGGCACCTCTCTTCCATCCGGGAGTTGGTGTCCCAGGACAGCGCCGATGCCAGCACCACTGGCAGCCTCTCGTCGAAGTGTGCCAAGACCGAGTTCAAGACGAGCAAGTCCTTGACTGCCTGGAATGCGGCCCTTTGTTGCTGGCCCCACACCCAAGGGGCCCTTTTATCTAGGAGTCTGTGTAGGGGCTCCGCTACCGCTGCCTTATGGGGAAGGAAGGCATGGTAAAAGTTCAATAGTCCCAAGAATGACTGAAGTTCGGGCTTGCTCTTGGGTGCTGGGGCCTCACAAATGGCCCGTACCTTGTCACCGGTTGGATGGACCCCTTCTGCGTCCACCTTGAATCCCAGAAAGTCCACCTGCGGCACTCCTAGTAAACACTTTTCCCGCTTCACCTTGAGGCCCGCCGTCTGGAAACGGTGCAGGACGGAGCGGAGGCGGTCCTCAAATTCCTCTGGTGTGGGCCCGGCGATCAGCACATCATCGAAGAAGGGGGTGACGCCAGGAATCCCTTTAAGGAGAGAGTCCATTAGATTCTGGAATATGCCTGGTGCCACGCTAACGCCAAATTGCAGCCGCTTTACTCTGAATGCCCCTCTGTGCGTCACGATCGTCTGAGCCTCTGCTGTGGCTTCGTCCACAGGCAACTGTTGATACACTTGGGCCAAGTCCAGTTTGCCAAAGATTTTTGACCCAGCCAGTGTGGCGAAAACATGGCTGACCACTGGCACTGGGTATGCATGGGCCGTGAGAGCCTTGTTTATGGTGCATTTGTAGTCTGCACAGATGCGGACCGAACCGTTAGGCTTGACGGGTGTGACGATCGGGGTTTCCCAGGGTGCATTAGGCACTGGCTCCAGCACTCCTTGCTCCACGAGCCGGTCCAATTCTTCGTCTATGCGGGGTTTCAGGGCGAACGGGACCCGGCGGGCCTTGTGCCTGATGGGTCGTACCGCGGGGTCTAGCTGTAGGGCAATGGGGGGGCCTGTATATCGTCCCAATGCCCCGTCGAAAACCCCCGGAAACTCTTTGCATATGGCGTCCACGTCCACTTGTAAGCTAGTGTGGTTCACCCCAGTAACGGCTAGCCCCAGTGGTCCGAACCATGCCAGTCACAGTAAGCTAACGTAGGGGCCCTTAACTACCAGCAAGTGTGTTGTTTATCTCCTGTCTGGCAAGTTATCTGATTGCATTATCTGGGTTTTGACACACATTTGTTATTATAACTACTTAGGGTAATTCCTGAATCTAGGTCACAGGATCACCCTATTCACACCTTAAATGTGCCCTTAAGGCAGGATTTGTGAGCACAGAGACAATGGGGAGGTTGTTCCCCCCCCTCCATTTCTTCCCTCCTTGCAGAAAAACATTTGGTCAGTTTGGGAGAGTCAAAATGGTTTCAGGACTGTCTTCCTGTACTGTTTCAGACATGTGGTTTATGGATTTATGTACGTGTTTGCCTTGTACATTTAATTTATATATTTGAGACCTTAAATTCTTACAACACTACATAGGCAGCACACAGACAAGATCTCCTGCATATTTCCACCTGCCCTGAAAAGCGCTTGTTAAGAACAACGTTGTTTAGAACAACGTTTCCTTAACTGCTACCCACTCAAACCTCTCCTGTACCTGCGATACATTGACGATATTTTTATTATCTGGACACATGGACAACAGACCCTGGAAACCTTCCACCAGACATTCAATGACTTTCACCCCACCATCAACCTAACAATGAACCAATCTATGCAAGAAATACATTTTTTGGACACTACTATAAAAATACAGGATGGACATATAGACACCACCTTATACAGAAAACCAACTGACCGACAAACATATCTACATGCTTCTAGCTACCATCCCAAACATACCAAACAATCCATCGTATACAGCCAGGCCTTACGTTACAACCGCATCTGTTCCAACTCTACAGACAGAGAATCTCACCTAAGAGATCTACAGCAAACCTTTTTAGAACTAAAATATCCACCTGATGAAGTTAAACAACAGATCAACAGAGCCAGACAGATACCTAGAGAGAACCTGCTGCAAGACAGACCCAAAAAAGAAAATAACAGAACACCACTAGTCATCACATACAGCTCCCAAGCTAAAACAGTACAACGCATCATCAGAGATCTACAGCCTCTCCTGGACAATGACAGCTCCCTTTCTCAAGCTCTGGGAGGAAGACCTTTCATTGCCTACAGACAGCCACCCAATCTTAAACAACTCCTCACCCACAATAATACAACCACCAGACTTAACATGGACACTGGTACCAGAGCCTGCAATAAACCCAGATGCCAACTTTGCTGCCACATACACCCAGACAACACCATTACTGGCCCCAACAACATCCAACATACCATCTCAGGACTATTTAATTGCTCATCCTCTAACATTGTGTATGCCATCAAATGCCAACAGTGCCCTTCAGCTCTCTATATTGGACAAACAGGCCAAACCCTACGCCAAAGGATAAATGGACATAAATCTGACATCAGGAACCAGAAGACAGAAAAACCAGTAGGAGAACACTTCAATCTCCCAGGACATTCTATACAAGATCTCAAAGTAGCTGTCTTACTACAAAAGAATTTCAGAAATAGACTGGAAAGAGAAGTTGCTGAATTGCAACTTATCACCAAGCTCAAAACCATGGAGGGACCTGGTTTGAACAGAGATATCGGGTTCTTATCTCATTATACATGATAAGCGATCTTCAGCCATCTCTACCCTTGCTTTTTCATGCAAAACCATTTGCAGTCGTTTGCAGTCATCAACAGCTATCAGTCAGTCGATCACCCATTTCCACCACCCTTCTGAGTGATGCCCCCTCCCCATCCCCACCCCTCCCCACCCCTTCTCTACATAAGTGCCTGGAAACTTCCATTTCACTGTATCTGAAGAAGTGTGCATGCACACGAAAGCTCATACCAAAATAAAAACTTAGTTGGTCTTTAAGGTGCTACTGAAGGAATTTTTTTTGTTAAGAAAGCAGCTTTCTTCCAAAAATAAAAGCTCATCGCAGATTGATTCTGCACTACCCCCCCCCCAGCATGCCCATTTGAAAACAGATGAAAACAGATGTAGGCACCTGTGGTAACACTGGGTATATCTGCACTGGTCCAATGATTTTGTGGGTGGACAAGCGCCTTGTCTTAAAGTAACAGCGTTCAACTGTGTTGAAGCAATGATTCTTCAACATTAACTTCGTTGGACTGGTCATGTTGTGTGGATGCCTGATGATAGTCTTCTAAAGCAACTACTCTATTCCAAACTTAAAAATGGTGTTATAAAATTATGTAGGTCTCTGGGCACCTTAAATAAAGGGGATCTTGACCCAGGTAGAGTCCGCAGATCCTGGTAAACTAGCGCAATTGCCGCTGCTTACCGCTACGAAAATAAACAGAGCCCCAGCCAGAGCTGTCAGAGCAAGGCAAAATTTATTAACCCAAACAAAAACAAAGAAATAATAAAAGGCCGTTGCAACAGCGGTTCAACCCCACGCAGCAATAAAGTGGAGAAGAACCCCGAACAAAAGAAGCTTTGGATTTTTATAAGAACAGTTTCTCCATGTTACACAGTTAGCGTGAAAAAGGCGGGAAGCGGGCGGAAAGGAAGCAATCAGGCATGTACAAAAGTTTAACAGTCCGTGATGGGTGGCGAAAAAAGGTGACAATCTTTGGTGATAGCTGACTGATGCATGAATAATTTTTCCTATTGTTTCAGGATGACGCAACGGAGATGCGGAGAACATCGGTGATAACAAAATCTAAATAAAGTTGTTTTTCTCCCTTAATTTTGTGTATCTGTGTCATCTGTCCGCGGCCAGCTAGGTGGCAGTGTGGTATTACATATGATGAGGCGGGAGGGACAGTCATCCTAATTCAGCAAAATATGTGAGAACTAATACACCGGAGTTCATAAACATATATAGGAACCAACTTGTGATAATGCGCTGAGCGGGGTATACAATATTGATGATAAGTAGCAAGAAGTTACAGTTTCATGTGCATTCTAAAGAGGGGTTACATACAATTGTAGCGGGTGAAAAGTGGAAGGAACGATTACGTTCTGACAGCGATCGTGCAATGACAGCTACAGCGGAACACTTTGACATTCAGTAACAAAATATAACGGGATCTCAGGCCAAACAGTGTATCGAAGGAAACATTTGTTAGAGACAGTATAAAGAAAATTCCTCCTTTATTTTGGTACTGTTTACTGCAACAAGATCGGCTGGGCTTCCTTGGAATCGATAATCTCCTTTCCTGGAAGGGGGGGGGAGCGGAGACGCTTGGTCAGCAGCGGCAAGGAGTTTGTGTAATCAGACGAGATAGCTGTCATTTCCAAACATCCTGGCTTGGCTTTGTTATGTGTACCTTCCTATGGGCTTAGGGCGGAGGTTGTGGTGATCGGATCATGTTGATTGGGATGGTGGGGCATACCGGGGCATGTCTGGTTGAGACAATAGAAGGATTTCCCCATCCCGGTCTCAAGTCAGCTTTCCCTTTTGACCTGATTTGGTACTCTGTGAAACATGGCTTCGGTGTGGCCAAGAAATGCGTGTCCCCTCTCTGTTCATTACTGAACCCTTATTTCATTTCCCCTCTCTGCGGCCTAATTTTTAATTTATTAAAAATTAATGCCGCACATCAACGTTTGCGTAATCACCATTTCCCAAATGGAACATCGGAATTTCTTCTGGAAACTCGGGGGCTCGCTGGAGGGGGGCTTGGAGGCTTACAGAGGGAGCTAGAGATCTGCCAGCGGCTGTCGCTAAGGGACAGCTCTGGAGGCAGCAGCAGGAAAGGAATAGGAGGAGTGCCAGGGATATAGCAATGTAAACGGTCCCCTTCACTACCTCCCTAAGCCAAGTGACATTTGGGAGCCATGACCAAGGGTCCCAATTCCCCAGTCCCTCATGCTGGATGTTCCTTAGATCATGAACGAGGGAGTCCATTGTTTGGAGATGCGCGGTGACGTTAAGGGTCTGATCCGAAATGTAGGAGCAGCACTCTGCCCCGATGAGCTTACATGTGCCGCCCTGGGAGGCCAAGAGGAGGTCAAGAGCAAGGCGGTTCTGTAGGGTCATGGAGCGGACCTGGGTCAACTCTGTCAGGACTGACATGGTGGAGGCTTCAGATTCGTTTATAAAACGGAGCAAAATGTCCGTCAATCGTAAAATGTCCAAGTGGTTAGAGTAGGCTCCGTACGCAGGAATGAGTGCACGGAGCCATGTCTCTCCACTAGCATTGGGCTTCTGGGAAGTCACTGGGGAGCGTCTGTTCCTTCTACGGCCATGGGGTAAATTCCGGGTTACTCGAAGCCCCGGGTGCACATGACCCAGGTAGCAGGATCCTTGCATGTGTATGCTGACCCAAGTGAAAGCTCGTGTGGAACAGACCCAGAACAACCCACCCAAGGGTTCCCCAATACGGCCGGTCTGAAAGGTTTCCACAAGGGCCGCGCTAGGGGTTTCGGTTATAAAGGGGTAAAGCACTGCGGTTAGGGCAGATTTCATATTTGGGTAAGGGCGGGAATGGGTACGGTTCTGAATCCATGTCCTGTTTCCCTCAGGGTCACTAATGACAGTCACTAAGCAGGAACTGGATCCTATGTGGTCCTTGGTTCCCGAAAATTTTCTACATAGTGGCCCGGTGATTTCCCCGCTTAAGTAGATATATTGAGAGGTAGGCTTTATAAAGGTCAGGTTGCGGGTGAAGAGGTATTGGGATCTGTACTGATCTAGTGTGAGGGGTGTAGCAACAAAAGGTACTCCTTGCTCAATATGTGCTGGGGTATGAGCGCATATCCAGCAGTCAGTGAGGTTAGTTGCATGGGCTACCTTCTGTACTAATTGGATATAGGAGTTGCCTTGCCAAGCGGATATTAGGGAGTTGCGTTGGGAATCAAGGAACTCAGATAAGTTGATAGATCTGGGGGCCGTGCCGACTGGGTGGAGGGGGTCATGGCGTTGAAGGAGATACAAGTCGGAAGCTATCCCTCCACATCTCTGGGGCCCCTTGAAGTCCCACTCTAGATCAGTGCTACCCCCAACCGGGTGTAACCATCCTTCCACATACTTGTTCCCATCCCATGCTGAAAAGGTCCCCAGATCCCATAGACAGCAGAACTTTCGTACACAAATACCTTGAACTGTGGTGGTAGTGACAGGATGGGTGCAGGTGAGTCCATAAGTCCAGAAATCATTAATAGCGGAGTCCGTATACCCTTCCCAGAGTCCATGTCCTATCTCAGTGGGGTCATAAGTCCTGACTGTCATTCCCCATTGAGTTTTGTGATAAGTTCCATTGTGGCAAGTTAATCGGTTCCACAGGTTGTCAATGGTGTAGAATGCACGTCCGATGATGGAATACGAGGCAGACCGGATGAGCAATTCCCAGACTTGAGTGTCCCGTAAGCGGGGGCGGAAAGCATGTCGGAGCCAAGTCATGGTTCCGGGCAGGCAGAAGTCGAGGTTTCCCAAGTTGCTCCGAGATGAGGGATCGGTGGAATCAACCGCTCGTCGGTCCAGGAAGAAGAAATCCGTCGGGTTCCCTCCACAGTCGAATGGTTGTTTCGCGGCTACCAGGAGGGCGGAAAAACTGCATGCCCGGAGCAGGAGGCGGTCCATCTTTTAGGGGTGAGTCGCCAATCTGTGTGGGAGAGAAAGAAGAACATGACAGACACGATACACCTAGGGAGGAAGGGAATTGGGGCTTGGGCTTGACGGCATGCAGGGGGGGGGTGAGGGGAGAAGAGGGTTGTGATAAGGGTAGGTAAAACAAAAACAGGGAACTCAGGCGTCAGTTTCGGTGGTTTTCTCCTTCCGGAATTGCAGTCGAATAGGAGGGTGGTCAGGATCGTCTGGTCGTGGGTCAAGCAGAATCTGTGACATCCACCTCTCTGGGGTCTCATAGCCAGAGTCGTCTCCTTGAGGTGACGGCGTAGTTGGTCGAGCTGCGGTGTCGCCAGGAGGGTCGACGTCAGGGTGAGCGTTCGATGCAGAGTCGTCTGGGGGAGTGATGTCCTCGGATGGCGGTCGTGTAGGTCTCTCAGCGTCGTCTGGTTGAGGCTCCTCTTCCTCCGGTGGTGGGGCTGATTTGCAGAAGGTGTGGTGGATCCATGCAGAGCGTTCGGCCACCTTGACAGCAGTCGGGGTTGTGAGGAGGATCTGAAATGGTCCTTCCCATTGCGGTTGTAGGGCAATACGTCTGTAGGTTTTGATGCGTACCCAGTCTCCCGGTTTAAACGAGTGGGCATCAACATCAAGGGGTACATTTTGACAGTTTGCAGCATATTGGTGGAGCCTTTTGAGTTGCCGCTGCAACTGTCTTACATAGGCAATTAGTTCATTTTCCCCAGCTTCCAGTTCAGAAATTGGGAGTTGGGTAGTATGGGTTGGGGAAGGTCTTCCAAATAAAAGTTCGTAAGGGGAGAGTTTTAAAAGTCCTCGTGGCTGACTTCGGATATTATGCAGGACTAACGGGAGGGCATTAACCCATTTGAGGCCTGTGGCTCTGCATACCTTACCAAGTTGGGTCTTGATCAACCCATTCATTCGTTCAGTTTGTCCGGACGAAGGGGGGTGGTATGGGGTATGGAGCTGCCATTTTATCCCAAAAGCCTTGGAAATGGCTTGGACTATTTCAGCCGCAAAATGGGTGCCACGGTCTGAGTCTAAACGGCGTGGAACTCCGTACCGAGGTATAATTTCTTGCATGAGGATCCTGGCTACAGTTTGTGCGTTTGCGTGTTTGCACGGAAACGCTTCTGGCCACCCCGAGAGGCGGTCTGTTATCACTAGCAACTGTTTATATCCTAAGCAGCTAGGAAGTTCGGCAAAGTCCAGTTGAAGGCTTTCGAAGGGAATGTACGCCCATGGTCTAGAGCCTGGGGGTTTGCGAGGTTCGGTTTTGGGGTTAAAACCTGCACATATGGGGCAGTTTTTAGTCACTGATTTGGCAAATTGGTGGACACCCGGGGCATACCAGTGTCTAAGAATGCTGTCACTAAGTCGGTTTGTCCCCCAATGTGTGAAATTATGTAGTACCCGGAGGTGGCGTGGTACCCAAGCCTTTGGCATTGCCAGGCGGCCATCTGGCATAATCCATAAATTGTCCTTAAGTTGGGCCCCTAGTTCCTGCCATGAGGTTATTTCTTCTATGCTCGCAGTGCGATACATTCGAGTGAAGTCCACGTCGGCTGGAACTACAATGGCCTGAAATTCATTCCTATACATTTCCCCTCTCATGGCCGCTGCCTCCTGGGCAGCGGCATCCGCAATACGGTTTCCCGTTGACACAAAGTCTTTCCCGTTTGTATGTGCCTTACAGTGTATAACTGATATGGCCTTCGGGAAATGTATGGAGTCCATTAACCTTTTTACGAGGGGGGCATGAGAGATCTGTGTTCCTGCAGCTGTTAGGAATCCTCTTTGTTTCCAAAGAGTTCCCGTAGCATGTACTAACCCAAAACAATATTTAGAGTCAGTGTAGATATTAATGCTCTTGCCTTCGCCTAATTCACAGGCTCTGATTAGGGCGATAAGCTCTGCTGCCTGCGCACTGTAGCGTGGGTTAATAGGCGCAGCCTCAAGGATGGATTCATGTGTGACTACAGCATAGCCGGTTTGTCTGTGCCCTGCCACCACCTTGGAGCTTCCATCAGTAAAAATCGAGAGGTCTGGGTTTTCTAAGGGGAGATGATCTAAGTCTTCCCGGGGTTTTTCTGCCAGTCGGACAGCTAAGGTGCAATCGTGATGGGGGGTTCCATCATCGGGCAGAGGTAGAAGGGTGGCGGGATTTAAGGTGTTGACCCTTTTAATGCGTACATTCGAGGGAGTGAGTAGAGCGGCTTCGTACTGGTTTAGACGTTCGTTACTGAAATGTTGACAGTTCCTTAAGTTTAGTAAGGTGGCTACTGCATGTGGCACATTTAAAATTAGCTCTTGGTTTTGAACTATCTCTAGGGCTCTGTCCACTAATTCCGCAGCCGCGGCAATCGCCCTGAGACAACCTACAGTCCCCTTCGCCACTGGATCTAATTGTATGCTGTAGTACGCGACAGGACGTTCCTGACCTCTGAAGGTTTGCGTCAGAACTCCGGATGCTACCCCCTTCTGTTCATGTACAAATAATGAGAAGGGGAGACGGTAGTCTGGCAACCCTAAGGCTGGAGCTGACCTCAGTTCTCTTTTTATGGTTTCAAAATTTTGTAAGCTGTCCTTGGACCACTGAAGAGGTTCTGGTTCATCTTTATTAGTCATTTTTACAAGGGGTTTGGTTAATTCTCCATATCCTGGGATCCAGGACCTGCAAAATCCGCTCATTCCTAGAAACCCTCGGAGCTGTTTCTTGGTCCTTGGCAGGGGAACCTTAGCTATAGCATCTACTCTCTCAGTTGTCAAAGCTCTTGTTCCGTGGCCAATTATGTGACCCAAGTATTTTACTTCAGTTTGGCAATATTGTAGTTTTTTTGGTGAGACCTTGTGGCCCTTGTCGGCAAGGGCGGTTAGCAGATGGACAGTGTCCAGGTGGCAATTAGTGTCGGAGGTGGAGCAAATTATCAAGTCATCTACATACTGTAAAAGGGAGGAGCCTCCAGGAAAGGAGAGGTCTTGTAGGTCCCTATGCAATGCACAGGCAAAAATTGTTGGGCTCTCTACATATCCCTGTGGAAGTCTAGTCCAAGTCAGCTGTCCCTTTTCCCACGTGAAGGCGAACAGAAATTGGCTTTTCTCATGCACTCTTATGGAAAAGAAGGCAGAGCATAAATCGATGACACTGAAATATGTACTATCTGGTGGGATTCCGGTCAAAATGGTATTAGGGTTGGCGGTGATGGCGTGGCGGGGTATCACAAAGTTGTTGATAATTCTGAGGTCTTGGACAAGCCTGTATTTAACTGGGGCACCCGGGGGTGATGGTTTGCGTACCGGCAGGAGTGGACTATTGCATGGGCTGACGCAGGGAACAAGGATGCCTTGATCCATGAAATCCTGTATCATTGGTCTCAATCCTTCTATTGCCTCCTGCGGCAAGGGGTACTGTTTGATGGAGGGGTATGGGACATCGGTGCGGAATTTAATAACAACGGGATCTGCCGATTTTAAGAGTCCCACAGAGGTATTAGTAGTTCCCCACAGGTGAACTGGTACCTTGTCAATCAGAGGGGTTGGTATTTCTAAATCAGTCGGGTTTTCTTCCTTTAAAATGCCTTGAAAGGAGACTGCCGCCTCTTCTGGCATGTGGAGGTAGATACCCTCAGCGCTGCAAGTTATAGTTGCCTGTAATTTACATAGTAGGTCTCGCCCTAGTAGGTTGACAGGGCTCGAGGTCAGTAGAAATGAGTGCTCGGCAGCCAGGGGCCCTATCGTTACTTTCGCTGGCTCTGAAAGAGCGCATGTCCTGGGGATCCCGTCTATGCCCATGATACGTTGCTTTTGTTGACTGGACCTCAGATGACTGTCGTTTAAAGTTGAGAAAGTTGCCCCTGTATCTAGTAAACACTGATACTCATGGCCATCTATGGTGATTGTGCATATGGGGTCATGGGCTGATAAGGCAATTGTCGGGCATACCAGGGCAAGGTTCGAAGGATCCCCATTTAATTGTCATTGGTTAGTCTCTGAATTAAGAGTGGGGTGCATTTGCTCCTGGTTAAATTCCAGCGGTAGTTGGAATGGGCGCTGATTTTGGAAAGGGTTTGGCGCTATCGGGTTAGGGTTTTGTGCTGCCGTGGATCCCATCCCTAGAGCTGGTTTTGGTGCCACGGTATTTAAAAGTAGCGGACAATTTCGCTTGAAATGCCCTATTTGATTGCAGAAAAAGCATAGAGAGGTGGCCTCTCGATGTTGGACATTGTTAGCCCTTTGGTAAGGAGAGGCTTGACGATTTGCATGTGCGTTCATCCCCCTAGGTTGTGTGGGAGCCTTTGAATTTCTGAAGGGGTAACTCGGTTGGGGGTTATATGCGGTACTGGCTGCACTCAAAGCCAAGGCAAGGACTCTAGCATCGTCCTCCTTTTCCTTCCTTGCCTCCTTTTTCTTTTTCTCATCCCTTCCATCATAAATGGTTTTCGCAAGCCCGAGGATCTCACTCATGGGTTTCCCTTCATAGGCTACTTGGAGGGAGAGGAATTTTCTGATGTCTGGACAAGCTTGGTCTTTAAAGAAGCTTTTTACCACTACTTGGTTGTCTGGGGTATCAGGATCGATTCCCCCCCATGTTCGAAAGGCGGTTATTAGCCTGGTATAGAAGGCGGTGGGAGTTTCATCAGGTTCTTGGGTTACCTCCCTGATCTTAGTCCAATTTGTAGATTTTTTTCCCGCGAGCCTTATCCCATGTAAGATGGCTTTTCGAAACGCCTTCAGATACCAAATCCCAGGCGTGGTGTTATAGTCCCATTCTGGTTCGGTTCTAAGTTGGGCTGCAGTTAGAGGCTCGATCCCTGCAGGTTTATTGAGTTGGACATCAGGTAATTTTAGGGCTTCTGTTGCTTTCTCTAAAATCTCCTCCCGTTCGGGCTCATTAAAAAGACCATTCAGGAGCATGTGTACGTCTGCCCAGGAGGGATTATGAGTAGAAAAAATAATGGCAATTTTACGATAGCACATGTCAGGATTGTCTTTTA
The DNA here is from genome assembly GCF_965207765.1 of Zootoca vivipara. Taxonomy (NCBI): domain Eukaryota; kingdom Metazoa; phylum Chordata; class Lepidosauria; order Squamata; family Lacertidae; genus Zootoca; species Zootoca vivipara. The sequence goes on from NC_142584.1 coordinate 782,071, forward strand.
AGGTCGACATCTGCTGAGCCCAATTCAGTAGGTCCGAGGTTAAAAAGGGAACATGGGAATAGACGAAGTTCGTCCCATCTGAAACTGGGACTGACCTTAAGGGATATTGTCCCTGGGTTTTCTCGGTAGCCTCTGGTTCCTTTTCTATGGGGTCTCTTTCCTTTGTGGATGATCCCTTTAATTCCGATAAAACTGTCACTAGTTGCTCCACTAAATTGGTTTCTGGGTCACGACTACGAGTTCTACTAGCAACAGGACTTAGCTGGGGGGGTACTTCAGCAGGAATTCGGGCTTCGAGGTCGCCCTGAGGTGCTGGACTTAGACTAGGCATGGCAGGAGTTACAGATCCGCCCTCCACTGCACTCCGGGAGTCTTGGACCTCAGCCTCCCGTTGTCTGTTTGCGTTAGAAGGAGATGGTGCCGGGGCTTCGGCAGGGCTGCAGAGCTGGTCTACCGGCTCTTCTATAATTGTTTCCTGGTACGGTGGGGGTCTTGAGCTCCTTTCCGTTATTACTGGCATTTGTGGGGCTGTTGGACCTTCAGTCCCTTTAAGAAGGATTTTTGCCTTTTCAAATAAGTTGAGATATCGAATTTGCAAGGGATATTGGTCTTCTAGGGTTATTCTTAGTGCAGAGATTCTCTGGGCATTAAAGGAACCTCTCGGTATCCACTTCTCCCCCTCTGGATGGTCCGTGGTGACGCGGATCCAGTTTTTCTGGCAGAGTCTCTTTAGTCGATTTTTGTCAAGTTTTTCCACCCCAGGTAATTCATGCCAATGTTCGAATATGAATTGTAATGGGCTTTCATCCTCAGAGTCCCCACTTTGGCGAAGCTTCCATTGAGCTTTGCCACGGCTGGGAGTCTGGGACAGGAATTCCTTTGAATTATGCGCACCCATGTTTATTCTGGCTCTTTATACTGCAGTTCTGGGTCCCCGACCCTATTCTTTGGACACTCTAACTTCCGAGTCTATGACTCACCCCCACGTTCTAGTGGTTTTCCTGCCTGCCGTTCGCGTGCACTAACTACTAGGCGGCCTGGTGCAGCTAAAACCCTATTGGAACCCTCCCACTGGTCATCAATTGCCTGAGGGTTCCACAGCAACTTCCCTGCCTCTTACACACTAAACTCAGCTCCTACTGAACGCTTGCCTATGCAATGCCAGGTCGGAACTGAGGAATAAAAGGTTGGAAAAGAACGGGTGCACTTGCGTTCCCTGGTCATGGGTCATACCCAACAATGGGTCGCCATGGCAGGGGGGCGTCTTCACCCGAAGATTAAGAGCAGAGGAATAGGAAACAGAGCTGGGATAGCCAGATTCCCAGATTGGTAGAAAAGGCGACAGTTTGCTCAGACTTCTGCTCAGTTTGGCAGAAGGGAGCTGGGACAGTCTTTCTAAGCACTGCGTTTAACGTAAAGACTGTTGCCCTGCACCTCAGTTCTACTTTATACCCGTGCCTTGGCAGCCTTGCTGCAACTGAGGTCCAAAGAGGAGAGTAGAAAAGGATAGTCTAAGTGGAGAAATAGATTTTTAGTTGCTGTGGTTCTTAGCTCACCCAAAGTGTCCCCTTTTTATACTCACAACGATTCTTCCCTGAAGCTCCGGATTCTCAACACTTAAAGTCCTGGTAGGAAAAGAGAAAAAAAACCCACACAACCTTCCCCGAAACGTTGCTCCGCTCTGGCCGGTCCCGCTGGACTCCCAATTACTCCCCAGAGCTCCGGCCCCTGAGGTCTGGATGCCCCCTGCAAATGGCAGGAGCGCGCAGGGCTTCCCTTTCCCCAGAAAGGTCGGGGCTCAAGGAAAAACTGGGTCCCTTCGTGGTCGCCAAAATCTGTTATAAAATTATGTAGGTCTCTGGGCACCTTAAATAAAGGGGATCTTGACCCAGGTAGAGTCCGCAGATCCTGGTAAACTAGCGCAATTGCCGCTGCTTACCGCTACGAAAATAAACAGAGCCCCAGCCAGAGCTGTCAGAGCAAGGCAAAATTTATTAACCCAAACAAAAACAAAGAAATAATAAAAGGCCGTTGCAACAGCGGTTCAACCCCACGCAGCAATAAAGTGGAGAAGAACCCCGAACAAAAGAAGCTTTGGATTTTTATAAGAACAGTTTCTCCATGTTACACAGTTAGCGTGAAAAAGGCGGGAAGCGGGCGGAAAGGAAGCAATCAGGCATGTACAAAAGTTTAACAGTCCGTGATGGGTGGCGAAAAAAGGTGACAATCTTTGGTGATAGCTGACTGATGCATGAATAATTTTTCCTATTGTTTCAGGATGACGCAACGGAGATGCGGAGAACATCGGTGAAAACAAAATCTAAATAAAGTTGTTTTTCTCCCTTAATTTTGTGTATCTGTGTCATCTGTCCGCGGCCAGCTAGGTGGCAGTGTGGTATTACATATGATGAGGCGGGAGGGACAGTCATCCTAATTCAGCAAAATATGTGAGAACTAATACACCGGAGTTCATAAACATATATAGGAACCAACTTGTGATAATGCGCTGAGCGGGGTATACAATATTGATGATAAGTAGCAAGAAGTTACAGTTTCATGTGCATTCTAAAGAGGGGTTACATACAATTGTAGCGGGTGAAAAGTGGAAGGAACGATTACGTTCTGACAGCGATCGTGCAATGACAGCTACAGCGGAACACTTTGACATTCAGTAACAAAATATAACGGGATCTCAGGCCAAACAGTGTATCGAAGGAAACATTTGTTAGAGACAGTATAAAGAAAATTCCTCCTTTATTTTGGTACTGTTTACTGCAACAAGATCGGCTGGGCTTCCTTGGAATCGATAATCTCCTTTCCTGGAAGGGGGGGGGAGCGGAGACGCTTGGTCAGCAGCGGCAAGGAGTTTGTGTAATCAGACGAGATAGCTGTCATTTCCAAACATCCTGGCTTGGCTTTGTTATGTGTACCTTCCTATGGGCTTAGGGCGGAGGTTGTGGTGATCGGATCATGTTGATTGGGATGGTGGGGCATACCGGGGCATGTCTGGTTGAGACAATAGAAGGATTTCCCCATCCCGGTCTCAAGTCAGCTTTCCCTTTTGACCTGATTTGGTACTCTGTGAAACATGGCTTCGGTGTGGCCAAGAAATGCGTGTCCCCTCTCTGTTCATTACTGAACCCTTATTTCAATGGAAAGCATAATGCTGGTGGTCAACAAAAGAGGTTTAAAGACTGTCTCAAGGCAAATCTTAGAAAATGACAACTGGGAAACACTGGCCTGCGAGCGCTCCAGTTGGAGAACAGCCTTTACCAAAGGTGTCATGGGCTTTGAAGAAACTCGATCTCAGGACGCAAGGGAGAAATGTGCTAAGAGGAAGGCACGCTTGGCAAATCCACACCGTGATCAACTCCTGCCTGGAAACCAATGTCCCCACTGTGGAAGGACGTGTGGATCCAGAATTGGCCTCCACAGTCACTTAAAACCATGTTTATGGAAGACAATCTTCCTCGGCTACGAGTGATCGCCAAAGAAGAAGAAGAAGATTAAAGTAACAGCAATTGTATCGGCTTTCCAAAGCAAATGAATCCCAACTCAGATTCTGGTCCATAGATTAAAAACGTCTGTTTGCAGCTTACAACTTCTTTCTCTTCCGTTTCCCAGGATGCCAGAACAAGATCTCTGTAGCTCAATCGAATGCCATCTACCACGCCCTGAGCCCCCAAAGGCAATGGAGGGTTAGGTGTGAAAGTCAACATGCTGCAGCACCAAGTGAAGCTGACCCCTAGTGGCCATGTTTGGAATGACGCGTGTTTATTGCAGCCATCCCAGAACCATTCTAGAGAGGAAAGAGGGACTCTCAGCGATGGGAGGAGAAGACAGTTGGAGTAACAAAAACCAGAACCTTTGGACTCAATTAAGAAGGGCTGGCGAAATGGAGAATGAAGCCATCCACAGCCGAAGCGGATGTGAGGGGACGTTAAGCAGTGTGCGCAGCTGAAGAGAAAGTGGGTTTGCTGCTACTGTGTGCCTCCAAAGGAATTGCGTCTGAGTACAAAGCCTCCATCTTCCAGAATGAGAGGGGGATTCTATCCTATGATGGGAAAGTCACAAAATAGCTAAAATGCTGCCCTGTGGTTGTGTGTGGGAGCCAGCTTCATACATACAGGGTTATTATTATTTATTAGGAAGTATAGAAAGGCGGTGAAGGGACCCAGGTGCCGCTGTGGTTAAACCACTGAGCCTAGGGCTTGTTGATCAGAAGGTCGGTGGTTCGAATCCCTGTGACGGGTTGAGCTCCCGTTGCTTGGTCCCAGCTCCTGCCAACCTAGCAGTTCGAAAGCACGTCAAAATGCAAGTAGATAAATAGGAACCGCTACAGCGGGAAGGTAAACGGCATTTCCATGTGCTGCTCTGGTTTTCCAGAAGCGGCTTTGTCATGCTAGCCACATGACCTGGAAGCTATACGCCGGCTCCCTCGGCCAATAATGCGAGATGAGCGTGCAACCCCAGAGTCGGTCACGACTGGACCTAATGGTCAGGGGTCCCTTTACCTTTACCTTTATGGAAAGGCGGTAGTGAGAGCAAGAGGCCAAGTGCCTCATAAGTTGCAACTATATGTATTTAGTCTCTTCAGTTACATAGATAGCAAGTTTAACACACACACACTCACATGGTATACAATTGTTGTTGTTGCTGTTTTCCTTTATGTTACAGCTGAGCAGCTGCCCCCAGCCCACATACTGTAGCACCAAGATATTTAATGGTGCATGTCTGGTGATGAGATTGTAATGCAGGAAGCCTCTTCTGTTGTTTTTTTGGAGTCCAAGGTAGGCATGGGGTGGGGGCACTGAGCCCCTGCCTGGTGCTGGGGAGGCCTCCAGGCAGCGAGTGTTCTGCTTGGCAGCTCAGAAATTGTGCTGACTCGCTCTAGTGTGTTCATGGTCCGACTCTGGTTCTGCAGACATACACGACCCCTGGCACTGGACTGTCACCTCCCTGGGACAAACACCTCCCGCCAACCTTGCAGCGGGATGATCAGCGGGATGTAAATGAAACATGCCTGCGTCTTGCAAAGAAAAGTGCTAGGGATGTTGATGGCTCAGTATCAATAAATAAGAAGACAAATGAAATCACTTCTCCTAAATGTCAACAGTGCACAGACACATCCCAAGTGAGCTGCCAGAGCATTTTTCAGAGCTATGGGGGCCATTCCAGTAACAATCAGAGGCAGGGCAGAGACTTGGAGCCAGAATTCCTGGCTTTGGTATTGGTATCTGGAAAGGGAATGGGGAAGGTGTAGTTTCTGACTGATTCAAAAGGCAGCGTGGAGTGTTTGTTTCTCTTGTTTTAGCAGCCCCCTTTTTGTGCTCTTCACTTTAAATTAACATTATTAACCACTGAAGGGGACAGTGCAGATTAATCTGTAGTTCCAAGGGGAGGGAGAGCGAGCTGCTGTCACTTCTTTTACCAGACAAGGGCTCTTTACGGCAGGTGAAAATTCAAGAGGTGAAGCACTCTTCTCCATGACAGGAAATGGAAAGAAGCAGAAGTCCCAGAAAAGGAAGAATGGCTACAAAAACCTATGGAATATGCAGAAATGGTGAAACGTACTGGAAGAGTAAGAAATCAAAATAACAAACTCTTTATAAAAGAATGGAAATGCTTTATTGAATACTTACAGATCAAATGTAAACAGATAAAAACATTAGCAGGATTATTGTAATAACCTGCAGTTTTATAAGAGTATATATTTACAGTAGATAATTAAATGAGTAAATTAAATGAATTTGGATATGCAAAAGATATGAAAAGGAACTACAGAAAGAGGGGGAAGGAAGTCAGATTTTGAAATGTTAAATGGATTGTAAAATTAATGAAATGTATAAATTTGAAAAGTATAAATAAAAAAGGAAAAAAGGAAAAGGTTTTCTGTTGAATTTCTGCCTATCACCCAGATACTAGGTATAGGATCCATGACAGGAAAATATGAGTAATGATCCCAATTTGGGTTGCCAGACTCAATAGAGGACAGGACTTCTGTGCCTTTAATTGCCCTGCTCTCTTTTGAGTCTAGAAACCTTAAAGAGAAACCAGCAGACCCTTTGCTTGGAAATTAAACAAAGGGTCTGCTGGTTTCTCTTTAAGGTTTCCAGACTCAAAAGAGAGCAGGGCAATTAAAGGCACAGAAGTCCTGTCCTCTATTGAGTCTGGCAACCCTAACCCCAATTGTTTAGATTTTCAGTAGAGAAAGGAGCGTCCTGCATTTAGTTTTGAAAAAGTTTTCCTTAAAACCACACATGGTAGCCTCGCAACCCTTGACCCTCCTAGGTCCAGAAGTGATGAGATTGCCAAGGGTTACTTCGTATTGGGAGAAAGAGTGTCGTGCTCACATGGGGAAATTTTCTTTATTATTATTTCTCACGGAGGACTAAAAAAAGAGAAGAAAACTTGGCAGAATGCTGCAGAAATGAATGGTTGCCCAGATCTCCCCAAATGGGGGACTGAGCTAGCGCTAGAAAAGTAAAGGTGAGAAAGTCAACCCAGCAGGACAGGATGCTCCTCTCAAGTTCTCCAAGCTCAAGCAGGCAAGGCTTTGTCTGCTTGTCCATCCTTTCCTAGTCAAGCTCCAGGGTGGGGTTTCAGCAGGCGGGATTCTGCATTTGACTCTGGCTTACTGAGATCATGGAAAATAATAACAGCAACACACACACACCCTTCCAAATGTTGCAAAACATTTGCTTAGGCAAAAGCCTCGGGGAACATTGTGGAGAACATCTATTCCCAGAATGTGCAAATTGTGTGGCCCAAACAAAGGTGCCATGGATCCCCACATCTGACTCAGATGTGGGTTATAACCCTAACACCCTAACCTGTTAGGAATGCAGGGAGCTGTCTTAGATCAGATCAGACTATTCAGGCACCTACCTCAGAATGGTCTGCACCAGCCACGAATGTCTCTTCAGGGTTTGAGGCAAGAGACATTCCCAGCCCTGTCAGGAGATGCCAGGGACCAAACCTGGGAGCTTCTGCATGCAAAGCAGAACCTCTACCGCTGAGCTATGGCTCTTCCTCTGCTTTGAATGCCTTTGCAGTGTGTCATTTGGAAAGGAAGGAAGGAAGGAAGGAAGGAAGGAAGGAAGGAAGGAAGGAAGGAAGGAAGGAAGGAGGCATACTCCTGCATGCGTGCAGAGTGCCTTTCTCAAAAAACTTGGAATACACTGGGGTTTCAGTCATAACATTTGGCATTGAGATAGTTCATTCCCAAAGTGCTGAAGACTCAGCAGAACATGATTCCAGCAGAATATCCTCACCAGAACAGTTCTGTAGGGTAGAGCATTATTATCACCATATGTCAGGAGAAAAGGGGTTAGTTGCCTCAGGGCTCCCTCGGCCTTCCTTTTGTGCTGTGTTTCTAGACACGATTCTGGGTTTTAAAGCTCCATGCTATGATTCTGTGTCCAAGTGGTGTGTGTTTTTTGTCCTGACGCTTTCCCTGGGAAAACCTGCATTTTACTGCTCCGTTGTAGCCATTTGTCTCATGCAGTGGTAAAATGTGGGTTTTCCTGGGGAGTTTTCCTGGGAGTAAAACAAAAGCAAAACCAGTCAGACGCAGAGCTTTAAAATGCAGACCTGTGCCTGGGAAGCATAGTATAAAAAGAAGTGGGAAGAAGCCTTTCATCTACCTCATGCTAGCTAGTGGCTTGCCTGTGGCTCACGGGATGTTGCTGGACTCCAGCTCCCATCATCCCTGATCATTGGCCATGCTAGTTGGGGCTAATGGGAGCTGGAGTCCAACGCCACCTTGGGAGCCACAGGTTCCTCACCCACTGACAGGTGGTGTGCAGTCAGTGGGCTAGGGGGACTAGCAGGGGTGGCTTACACACAGAGGCTAGTGGCGCGGGGCGCCAGGGCGCCAAGTTCTGGAGGGCGCCAGGGAAGAGCCTGGCATCAGCTCGCCGCCCTCACCCAGCTCCACCATGCCACGCCGCGCCAAAGCAGTGCCGTGCCCGTAGCTGCCGTCTGCCATGGCCACCATGGCACAAAGTGGCCAGCTGAGCCGGGAGGCATTGTGTCCAGCCTCCGCCTCTTCCCCACCAGAGGAGCTGCCCTCCAGCCGCTGCCTGCCTCCTCCAGCCCCGCCGGCGGCAGCGTCCTCCCTAAAAAACTCTGGGAAACGGGTTGGGGGCGCCGGAGGGAGCTTTGCACCACGGCGCCAGATATGCTTAAGACGGCCCTGGGGACTATGGTAGTCCTCTAAATGTTCGGGTAAATTAGAATATTAAAGTATTAAAGCCTGACACCTCCTTCCAGAAGCCCAGGAAGCTTCTGCCCAGCTTAGGGAGGGAGGTGCAATGGTCAGATGCCCGGCATCTCCCCCATTGCCCCCACAAGCCTCTGGCCCTAACTGTTCCTCTATGGAAAATGTCGTTGCATGCCACGGCCACTGACCTAGTGAGGTCATAGATATAAACACTATCTAAAAACAGGAGCTTGGGAAGTGCAGCGCACAAGACAAGGGCTGGCACAACCTCTGCTCTGCCCCTCCTCTGCAATTCAAGCAGTAACCTTCATCCCTGACATCCGTTGCATCACCTTACTTACATAGGGCACCTGCACCACTTCAGGACTATACAGAACTTGCATCCTGCCAACCCAACTGCCTATAATTTGGAAGCAGGAGAAGAGATGTCTCATTAGTTACTGGTTTAACCAACTCCAATTCCGACTTGATAAGAGGTAAATTCCTGAATATGAAGATAAACAAGGGTTTTCCAATCTGACCAAACTTCCTTCCTTATCCTGAAATAAAACTTAATTGGAAAAAGGGACCCAGTCCTGAAGTATGCAAAGTTGAGTGCCCCAAAGCATGTGCAGAGTACCATTGTCAGTTCTCTCATAACAAGGCTATAGATGTAATGATGTGTGTGATGAAGCATAAGAAAAACCCTCACTTCTTTTTAAAGTTTTAAACCAAGGAGACCTCTTAGGAAGCTAGTGTATTGCTTTTATTTTATTGTTCTTTTTATAAAGAAATAATATTCCGAAATCTCAATTTAAAACAGATCACAATCTGACAGCACTATATGTCTACTCGGAACCTCATTCAAGAGAGATCATACACAGAAAAAGTGTGCATAGGATTTTAACCTGGGAGCTGTTCACCATCTCTGCCTCTCAGGTGTGGTTGGGACTCCCATTCCCACGAGCACCACTAGGTAAAGGTAAAGGGACCCCTGACCATTAGGTCCAGTCGTGACCGACTCTGGGGTTGCGGTGCTCATCTCGCATTACTGGCCGAGGGAGCCGGCGTACAGCTTCCGGGTCATGTGCCCAGCATGACAAAGCCACTTCTGGCGAACCAGAGCAGCACATGGAAACGCCATTTACCTTCCCAATTGGAGCGGTACCTATTCATCTACTTGCACTCTGACGTGCTTTCGAACTGCTAGGTTGGCAGGAGCTGGGACTGAGCAACGGGAGCTCACCCCGTTGCAGGGATTCGAACTGCCAACCTTCTGATCAGCAAGCCCGATGCTCTGGGTTTAACCCACAGTGCCACCTGCATCTCAGATGTGGTTGGGACTCCCATTCCCACGAGCACCACTAGGCATGGCCAAAGGTCAAAGATGATGGGAACTGTAGTCCAACGACATCTGAAGGGTTATGCAGGTTTCGTATCCTTGCCCTGATTAAAGTGAGCATTTGCTTTGCGTCCAGAAGGTCGCCGGTGCAATCCATGGCTTTTCCAAATAGAATGATTTGGATGCCTTGGGCTGTGTGCACATTGTACTTTTAAAGCACATATTTTCCACTCAGAGAATCCTGGGCACTATAGTTTGTTAAGGGTTGGTGGGGATTATAATTCTGCAAGGGATAATCTCTGGGCTTTATATCAGCTGGAACTCACCAGACTTAGTTCTGGCACCTCTCAGGTGGGCGCCATTGTTGTTATAAGAGAACAAGGGAGGCATTTGTGGTGATAAACTACTGGATAAACTACAGTGCCCAGGATTCTTGGGGTGTGTGTGTGCTTCACATGCACTTTCAAGGTGAGCACAGTGTGAATGCAGCCTTGCCCCCGGAATCCAACAACACTTGGAGGGTAACAGGAAGTGAGATGACCTGTGAACAGAGCCACTGGGGGCTGACTGATCATTCAAATGCGTTTAAGTCAGCGAATGTATCATTGGGAAGGAAAACTTGGTGCACAGGGAGAGGACAGGGTTGTCCAAATCTGGTCATTAGACACATGTATTTAATACAGTGATCAGATTGTCTAGAACCCCATCGTCAGGCAAGTGACACTCTCCTCTATGCCAGCTCCTGGTTATCCGAACACTTTAGGATTTGGGGGCATCCCTCTGCTCCATTAACACCCCCCCTAAAAAAACAAACCCTGTCCAATTCAAACACAGCCCTCTAGATTTTTATTTGAGGGGCGGGGAGTTAAAACCTGACTCGGTTTATTAAATTTCGTTTCACTCGGTTGACTCTTAACTGCGTTTTCATGGTAACGCAGGGCAACCAATCACAACCAAACCCTTTCGACCCCAAAAAATTGGCACAGTGTTCGATTTCCTTCAAGCAAGGAAAACCCCAATGTGACATCATCAGTTGTTGCAAAACCGGAGAACTTATTACCACCGCTTGCAAAACGAAGCAGTTTATTTTTGGGGGAGAACTCGCTTTGTGTGTGCGTGCGCGCGCGGTTGTTGTTTCTTTTTTAGGTGTGTGTGGGAGTTTAAAGCCAAATCTAGATCTCAAAACTTTTTCCAAATATTCATCAGAGCTGTTCCTGGCTCCCCTCCAAAATTCGCAGCGCTGGCAGTTTAATGAGATCCATCCTGCCCACCCCCTGTCCCGTCGAGGTGGGGGCGGGAGGGAGGGAGACTCCTCCTTTTTGTGAGTCATTGTCGGGCAAGGAAGGGAGGGGAGGCGACGAGCCTCAGGAGCACTCACGTTCCGGGCGGGTTGGAGAAAGAAGACTTGGGCGAGCGAGCGAGCGAGCGAGCATCCGGAGCGCCGGCTGGGATTTTGTTCTTGCCTGTCTCAGCCCATCCATCGAGACCCCCTTCTCTCCACCCCGCACCGCCCAGGCCCAACTATGTTGCCCCGGGCCCTGCTGTTCCTCTTCAGCGTGCCCTGCGCTTGGGGCTTCAACCTGGACGCCGAGGCGCCGGCGCTTTTCCGCGGCCCTCCCGGCAGCTTGTTTGGCTTCTCGGTGGACTTTTACCTCCCGGACGCGCAGAGGTAAGGCGAGGCAAGGGCCGGGGGGACACACTTTGTGTGTGTATATTTTTTTGCGGAGGGGCATAGTGGGACAACTTTCACTCTCTTCACATACACCCCCGCCCCGCATTAATCCGGGGACTTGGATCATCTGTGAAAATTTGGAGAAAAGCTGGGGATACTTGATGGAGGGACGTGCGCGCACACCATCCAAGGTGCAGGAGATTTAGCAACGCTTGGATAACAAGTTAGAAAGGGAAACGAAATGGAATTGGCTCCGATTGAATTGGCTTCGGAAAGTGTATTCTCTCTCTCCACTACCCCCCCCCCCGCCCCGCACGACTCCACAAATCACGCCTCCCCTCCCCTCGGTTGGCCTGCTGCCCGTTCCCTCTTCCCAGCCCCACTAAGTGGTTGCAGACCCACCGTGCCCCGCCTGGTGCGTTTCCTCCCAGCCCGCTCCCGTTACTCGGGATCTCCGCCCCGCGCACTCCCCTTTGGCGACGGCGGCCGCTGCTGCTGTTCCGCGGGAGAGACGCGCGCTGGCCCAACCCGCCGCAGGCGAGACGGGAGGATTTTCCGTGCGCGCCCCCCTCGCCTCTCCACCAGCGCCTTCGCCTCGCCACTCTCCATGCGCCCCCAACAGGCTCGGAACGAAGCATTTCCTGTAATCGGAGCTCCGTCCCGCCGCTCTTGTTCCAGAGATTGTGGGGGGAAAGAAAAGAAGAGGATCGGCTTGGGGTTGAATGAGCTGGAGTTGGGGGGGGGGGAGAGAGAGAGACGCACAGTCGGTACCAAACCTTTTGTCGGGACCAGGTCTAGGGAAGTGGGTCTCTAGCTCGGGACAAAGCGGAGGAGTCGGATTGTTTCTCCTCTCTCTCTCTCTCTCTCTCTCTCTCTCTCTCTCTCTCTCTCTCTCTCAAAGGTGTGCTTGGTGAAGTAGCAAAGTTACTTACTTTCCTTGCTCCACTCAGGCTTTTCATATGGTGTTTTGCGGGGAATGGGTGGGGAGGAATCTGGCAAGGCAATATGCTTAAGCTCCTGTTCTGGAACTCCTCTCCCACATTTGAGAGATGGGCCTTATTTGCATCTTTAGCATCCTCAGTAGGGCTGGGAAAGATTGCTTCTTTGAAACCCCCAGGGGAGCTGCTGCCAGTCAGTGTAGACAGAACTGAGCTAGATGGACCAGTGGTCTGACTCAGTATAGAACAGCTTATGTGGTGGATGATGACCGGAGCACCCAGCTAATCCACCCTGGACTTTACGGACCAGACTTGCCCATGCTGATGGGGACTAGCAGAAGAAAGCATGCTCCGACCTCCTTCCTCTCTGGCCAGGATGTTCAAGGCATCTAGAGGGTCGAGGACACATCCGCATCCTGGTATGGTAATCGGAAAAGAAAGGATGCTGCTTGAGACAGTGGGAATATTGTGACTGAATAGCTCTCCATCTGTGACAAGGAGGGGCAAGCTGAGTAGGGCAGCTAGTCCTGCTTGTGTACACACCAGTTTGAAAGGCTTGTGCAAGTCAGAGATGGGGTAGGTCATGTGGCACAAAGGGGAGTACAGGTGGGGGCACATGTGCATGTACGAGACTTCTTCCACCTCCTGACTGAGTTGCTGCTGCTGGGCAACTGGGTGGGATGTTCCAGTGGTGCCATTAGACAGAGGTGTCAAGCCCCCCAAAAAATTCAATGAAAGGCATTGCCATTCCAGTGTTGTGTGTGTGCCATGTCATGTGATTGATTATGTGGGACCAGGGCTGGCTTACCCATAGGCACTAGGGGTGTGAGGCACCCGGGCACTGGGGCCGAGTCTGGGGCCGAGATTTGGAGTCCGGGGATTGAAGAGCCAGACAACAGCCGCTGCCAAGCTGAGCAGAGCCCATCGGAGCGCCATAGGCTTTATCTGCTGTGGGCACTGAGGCACGCAGCTGGCTCTGCCCTCCGTGCCTGGGATTGGCGGGCCGTTGAGAGGCCCACCCAGCGCATGCACACTGCTCACATGAGGCACACAGCTTCCCAAGCCTCTGCAGGAAATGCTCTTCTCCTGCAGCAGCATGAGAGAGAATTGTGTGCCCCCCAAAAGCTCAACATCTCTGAGCTGCCGCCCCCAAAAAGCTCAACAACTTTGGCTTCCTTCCCCCCCCCAAAAAAATTGGGGGCCCCTGGGCAGTTTTTGTACTCCGACACCACATATGCTAAAGACAGCATGTGTGGAACAGGGCTTACCTCCAACATTTTGTCATTAGAGCAGGACGTGATAATTGAAATGTTTAATTAAGGGCTTCCCCATTACAACTAATAAAGTTGTGGTCTAAAATTACCGTATAACACGACCCTATGTATAAGTCGACCCCTATTTTTGGGAGTACTCAACAGTTGTTGAGCTTCTTTTGTAAGTTCGCTGAGGTGTTGAGCAGCTTTTTGACGAACCCCCAGTAATACATCACATAGTGGCACTCACCAATACTCTTCCTAAGCCGGGAAGAGCGGGTAAACAGCCTCCTGTCCAACATTTCCCTGCTACCATTTCCCTGCTACCGTCACAGCACCAGCCCTCACTTAAAGGTAAAGGGACCCCTGACCATTAGGTCCAGTGGTGATCGACTCTGGGGTTGCGGCGCTCATCTTGCTTTACTGGCCGAGGGACCCGGCGTACAGCTTCCGGGTCACGTGGCCAGCATGACTAAGCCACTTCTGGCGAACCAGAGCAGCGCACAGAAACACCGTTTACCTTCCTGCCAGAGCGGTACCTATCTACTTGCACTTCATGCTTTCGAACTGCTAGGTTGGCAGGAGCAGGGACCGAGCAACGGGAGCTCACCCCATCACGGGGATTCGAACTGCCGACTTTCTGATCGGCAAGCCCTATGCTCTGTGGTTTAACCCACAGCGCCACCCGCGTTCCCCAGCTTACTTAGGCTCTCGCTTACTTAGCATATTAACCTGTGTATAAGACAACCCTCAATTTATCACAAAAAATCAGGAAAAAGGTCATCTTTTACATGGAAAAATACGGTACCTAACTTCTCTTAGGTGTTCAATTAGTGCCACCCACCATCAGTACACATTCAGATATATCATTTCTTAAATTTTATATATTGTCCTTCCACCCAAAGGAGCCCACTAGCTACCGGTATGTAGTGGATTTAGTCCCAAATATCTCCTTTTGGCCCAGCTTTCCAGAAGGATCTTTTAATGCTGGTGCAATACAATGTGCAGTGGCTTGGAATAAGTTCCATTTAATTCACTGGGACATCCTCCCAAGTAAACCTGCATGGGATCAGCTTGAAAATCTCTTGAACTTGTATACATGCCTACGTTTGCACTCTCTTCTAATTGACACACAGAGAATATATACCCTGAGATGAGAGCTGGCACTTGCTTGCAAATGTGCACCAGAGGAGAGTTGGGAAGGAAAAACCCCACCCTTCCAAGTTTCTTTCAACATCCCCTGATTGTGTAGATGGAAGAATGGTTTCTGAGCATTAAAAGAAAGAAAGAAAGAAAGAAAGAAAGAAAGAAAGAAAGAAAGAAAGAAAGAAAGAAAGAAAGAAAGAAAGAAAGCAGTAACTAATCTGCCATGAGCAGTACTTGGGACACGCCCTTATAATGTGGCAAATGGTGCCTGATGCTTCAGAAGAGCCAACATAGTTCAGTGATGAAAGTGTTGGCTTTAAGAGAGCTAAGAAACCCAGGCTCAAAGTCCCCACCCTATAAATCAGGCATCCCCAAACTTTGGCCCTCCAGATGTTTTGGCCTACAACTCCCATGATCCTTAGCTAAGAGGACCAGTGGTCAGGGCTGATGGGAATTGTAGTCCAAAACATCTAGAGGGCCTAAGTTTGGGGATGTCTGCTATAAAGCTTGCAAGCCCAGGTTCCACCTGATGTAATGAGCCAGAAGCTCACTAGAGGAAAGGAGGCCCTTGGGCGATCCTGTGTAGTTTGTGCTGCAAAGTGTTTAAAGAATGGCCTCCCTCTGAGGTCAGGGATAGGGAACCTGTAGCCCTCCAGATGTTGGGCTTCAGCTCCCATCAGCCCTAGCCAACATGGCCAGTGGTTAGAGAGGTGGTAGCAGGTATAGTCGAGCAACATCTGGAAGGGTCATTCCTGTTCCGGGTGCACCAGTCACTGCTTTTGGCCTGGCTGAGATCGCCTTGCTGGACCATCCCACATATGTTGCTGAGTGCTGCAACCTTTGCTATATATTTATTCCGCTTTCCCAAGAAACTTGGGGCACCATGCATGGTCCCATCCCCTAAGATTATCCTCACAACTACACTTTGAGGCAGATTTGCCTAAGAGAAGAGGACCATGCCTGAGATAACCAAGTGAGCATTTGTAAAATTTAAGCCCAGGTTTTCCCCCGTGTAAGCCCATCACTCCACTACATTACATTGCACAAGGTTGGGGGGGGGGGCTCTCACTCACTGGCATCTGGCTCCATGCAGCCAGGGCTGGCTCCAGGTTTGAAAGGGCTCTGAGCATGCCAAGAAATGCTAAGCAGCCTGGGTGTGGACACCCTTTTAATTTCCCACAATGCTCCGCAGCCAACACAATCCTCCAGATGTTGCTGGACTCCGTGGCTCCTCTCCTTGCTGATGATTGGCCAAGTTGGTTGCTGTTGATGGAACGAGGCGTCCAGCAACAGCTGGAAGGTAGCAACTTGGTTAGCCAGAGTGATGCTAGGTTGGGGACTTTGCAGGAAATTGGCATGGTGACTAGATCCAGCTGATGACTGTGCTGGTCCAGAAAAATAACAAGTAAGGGAGGCATCGCTTTGGGCCCTGCCAAGGTTCTTTGGGTCCTGGCAGCTGCCCCAGGATCCCAGGTGCTGACACCAATCCCATCATGCCCTCAGGACTTGCCCCATCTGCATTCTCTTTATCAACGAGTTGTTGTTTTTGAAGGGGAAATTAGCTCCTCCCAGATTGGTGAAACTTCCCATGCCCTCCCATTTCCCCCATTTAATCCATACCATCCCAGTAGCACTGCCACACAAGCAGAAGCAAATGAGGCGCCCTTTGGTCAGATGTCCACCCGCAGCCGAGGGGCAGAAATGGAACTTAATGTGACATCATGCCAGATTCCAGATATGAATTGGTGGATGTTCCTTTTCAGGCAGTTCCCAGTATTGTAGTGCTTGCACTTGTCTGGAGAAGTTCTCATTGGGCTCTGCCATCTGTGAGCTTACAAGAAGCAAATGCAGCGTCCTTCCCAGCATGACGCTGCTCAGAAAGAACCCAGTCGCGTCCTGGGCATCTGGCAGGCTGCCTTGCTTGGTGTTGAGCTCTGGCTCTGAGCCAGACCCTGAAACCGCCAGGCCCTCTCCTCTCCCCAAGAGACAGAGATAGATCCCAGGAGTCCTGGCCCTTCGTGCCTCAGCAGGGATGGGCTGGCATGTGCAGCAACTTGATTCTTCGGGCTCCCGCTTTCAAGGAAAGGCTGCCTGAAAGCCAAAGCACGGTGGGTGCTGTGTGTGATGTGCTTTCTCCGCCACCGCCACTGTGGCCTGGTGCAGGCTTCTCCACAGGAAACAAGATTGTCTTTGGAGTGCTAGCAGGGTGTTTTGAGATCGAAAGCAGATTTTGGAGTGAGGATCTTTCAGCTGTGCTTATCAAGCACAGTGGCTGGCTCAAATGCGATAACATTCCTATACACGGGATGTATTTGCATGCAGGAAATAAGACGCAGCCCTGCTTGTGGATCTTTATGTGTCATGTTTGCACATAGGCTGTAATGTGCATGCAGACTGGAAAGCCACAGGCTGCTTACAGGGGTGAGGGGTGGGGACAGCCTTCAGTAGCACATTGCACATATGAGGTGACATATACCAGCCATAATCTGTGTGCTGGTTGCATGTTATTTACCCCCCACACAAGTGGCGTTCTCTTTTTTGTCACATTTGTAGCGACTCTTGATAATGAGTGGATATGAAAGTTCTGTGGTCCAGTTTGCCTTATCTTTCATCACTGAATACTTGTTTGGTTCTCTTCATGCCAGTACAGTAGTCAAGAAGAGAGTGCAATGAATTCTCTCACTCACACCTCCTTGTAGGATGCTGGTGTTACCAAGATACCAAGCGGCTTCTCCATGAAGGAATAGAGCAGGGATAGGGAACATGTGATTCTCCAGAAGTTGTTAGCCTTCATCTCCCGCCAACCTTGGTGGGCCATGCTGGATGGGGCTAATGGGAGTAATATCCAAAGAGCCATAAGTTTCCCACCCCAAGATATATTTGTATGGTGATAGTGGTGCTGTTGTGACCCACCTCAGGCCAGGACTACATCTGAACAGCCACAAGTTCCCCAGCTCTGGAACAGAATAGGGATCTGAGTTAATAATATCTGACCGTCTGTCAGGTGTGGAATGGGGACAGTGACAGTAGCTTAGGATCAGGCCTGTGAAGATAAAATGAGGGCGTGGCAGAGGCAGCATGCATGCTATTTTGAGGCCCCTAGAGTTCTTGGCATCCATCTGTCTTGAGAAACAGTGGGGGGGGGAGGGAGCTTCCAGGGATGAAATTAAACTGCTGCGTTAGCGGCACTGAAGTGACCTCCCCAAGGCGCAAGCCTGGACAGTGTGTGTGGAGGTCCTGGCCTACCCAGATGACAAGTTCCCCCTTTCGGCCTTGCTGATGTGGTCCAAAGGAAAGCAGTACAATTGGCACCAGCTGGGCTGCAGGAGTTGCCGGAAGGAGGTGGGCAAGGCGCCATCCAATCGCCTTAGGGATTCCAATCTAGAAAACCCTAGCCTTTTATTCTCCTGAAGATATCCCACAAGGCAGCAGAGGTTTAGGATCAGCATTTCTTTTTGCTAGGTGGGCCAGCTTCCCAGGCTGACAAGCCCCACCTGCCTCTCACTTCCCTCTACAGCACATGTAGAACTGCCTTCTTGACTGTTAGACCCACTATTGGTCCGCTCAATCCACCAGAGCCTGTCTTTGCTTGCAGGGCAAGTTCCTAACTCACCGAGGGTTTGAGACCCATCAGCTACCCTCACCTGATTTTGCCGGCCAGTCGAAGCCATTCCTGGGGTCGTATGCTGACAACTTCTAGGAGCCACAGGGGAGCTGCAGGGTGGGGACCAAAGGCGGGCAGACTACCCACCAGAAACACTACCCTAACACCCTTTCCACCCCTGTCCCTGCGGAAACCTGGTGCCCTCCAGACTATTGTTGGACTACAACTCCCATGATCCCCTGCCATTGGCCATGTTGGCTTGGGCTGATGGGAATTGACACCAGCAGGTTCTGTGTCTCTGAGCAAGCACTTGGTCTTGCACTGACACAACACCTTTGAGCTTCCAGACAGCCTTTGCTCCTTGACTGCTTCCAGGGCTCTTAGGCAAGGACCTGCCCAACAGCCCTCTCCTCTCTGCTGATCTTTCCCTCCCCCTCTTCTCTGTTTCCATACTGCACTTGAGGCCCGAAGCTGCAGAAAATCAAAGCTGAGACAAAGAAGTGTCTGCCTAAGTCAGGCATCAGCAACCTCCGGCCCTTGGGCCCGATACGGCCCATGGAGGCCATTTATCTGGCCCACGGGCCCCCCGTGAACCGAGCCACCCGCTTGGCAAGTCCCCCGCGTGCTGCGGTAAACCAGCGCAGCGTGGTGCGGGGACTCGCCGAGCGGTGCCGGAAATCGCGTCTACGCAGCCGCAGAAGCAATTTCTGGTGCTGCGGACATTTTGGAAATGGGCAGCCAGCGCCAGAAATCGCTTCTGCGCAGCCGCGGACATGCGCAGAAGCCATTTCTGGTGTTTGGGACATGGGCAGCGCAGCACCGGAAATCGCTTCTGCGCCTGTGCGGCCCATGTCCGGCCCACGGATGATAGACAGTGGGAATCCTCCGGCCCACGGGCAGAAAACATTGCCGATGCCTGGCCTAAGCAGCTGGAGCAGGTGTGCAGTGACCATAACCCCACCATGGTTGGCTCCCTAGAAACAATCCAGCCAGCAAGATGGTCCTAACTGCTGCATATTGCAGAGCTCAGTGGGGGTCTCCTGGTCAGGCAGCCCATTTCATAGCATTTTATAATTCTGAGCATAAGACACAAGGTTTGAACAGATCAACTTTGGGCCATGAAGATGATTTCTCTGCTAAGTCATTGTTAAGAAGTGACGACCTTTCCACATCTGAGTAGCAGTCACTAATTAATTGCGTAAAGTGAAAGGGACAAAGAAAATTCCATGCATGTCTTTATCCAGGCTGTTACTTGAAATTCTTGGCAAAAGATTTTGGTCTAGGATCTAGATTTGGACAGGAGACAGGAGGGACGTGCATTGAACCCTAAAGAGTTGGCAGTTGGCCCACAAGGATCCCTCAGAGATGTTTAATATCTCTGGTTCAGGGTATTAGTAAAGATGTAGTTATGCTCATTCTGTCTGGGTCAAGGGCAGTTCAGAATTAGCAGAGGATTGTCCCCTCAAAAGGCCCCTCCAAATGTTATTTTCCTCATGGTGATTATTGGGGACGCTTTAGGCAATCCCACTTTCAATACTGTTTCAAGGTGGACAAACGGCTTCATTTCCAATCAGTGCGTGATCCTGTAAGTTTCTGCTGAAATAATGTAAACGTACTAGAAATTTTGCTGGTGGTGATGTTCTGTGGTTTTGTTTTGTTTTTTTGCACTAAAGTGCAGGAGTACTTTTCCTGACAGCCATAATGTGTATTGTTGCACCAAAAGATGTTGCAGAATATGCCTCAAAAAGCCCACCAGCAGCAGCCTGCAGAGGCTCAAAATCACTCTTCTCAAGCTCCTGCTATACATGTGTGCCGTTGTCTCAGCTGTGTACAGTTGTAGGGAAACAAATTCAGCCTCTTAGACTTAGGCTTTCTTAACAGCTTAGATGCAAGCCATAAAAAGTAATTTGTTTGCTCCCCCCAACCCCTGCTTCTTTCAAAATATTTGTTTTTCAGCTTGTGCATTCTAAATGGATGAGTGTGTTATGGTGATATAACATCGTTCCATGCTTTGCGTGGGATCTCATTGGCTGTCCTGAACGACATGGCTGGATTTTCTTGAAATGCAGTAATGTCAGGCATTGCCACATAATATTGTTTTTATTTTGTTTCGACTACGCCAGACCAACATGGCTACCTACCTGTAACTAGCTCTTCACAGGGTTTGTCCCCATGCTACAGAAGTCCTCTCTAGAAAAAAGAGGACCAAACCCATGATTTCCCCCCCAGCTCAGTGAAACAGGTACTTTCCCAGTAAAAAGTCCAAATGTTTCTTGTGCTTCCCCCCCCAAAAAAACACTGGTGGATCTTTGTTCGCAACCATTGTAACATAGGATGATATGTCAGAATGAAACAAGGGAGACTACTGAGGGCAAGATGTGATAAGCCCTCCAAGACTCTGGAGAGAATTGGGAATAGGTACTTATCAACTACAGACAACAAACATAAATACATATAGAAAACTGCTTTATACAGAGTCTAGCTCAGTGTTATTTACTCTTGACTGGCAGCATCTACCCCCAGCTCTGCTCCCAGAGGTCTCTTAAACTGCAGGGGTCTGGACCTGGGACTTGTGCATGGAAAGCATATATTCTTCCACTGAGCCACAGCCTTTAAAAAAAGGGCAAAACTCTTTGCAGCTCTTGCAAATGTGACCTTTTTATGGATTGCCAAAACAAAGTTCCTTGCCGAGGTTCTGTACACAGCCTTCATTTCCTGGCAGGCTAAGCAAGCCTGGTGCTTGAGCGCCAACTGTCCCTGTTTTATGGTTCCTGTCCCTGCTAAATCACTGTCCTCCTTTTGTCTCTGGGAAAAACACGGAGTGTACATTGCAATACACCCACAATAGATCTTCCCCTGCCCAGGGGAAGTTAAGTCTCTGCTTTTGGGAGGAGGATGTTTGCATGTTGAAGTTGCTGTGCGTGCATCAAAATGTATGTGCATGGATACACAAATCTAGTTTATTACTTCCTTTCCTCCCTTCTCCTCTTCTGTGCCTATCCAGATAGTAAATGTGTCTGAATGTGGCAGCTATTCCAATAATAAGTACAACCAGATCCACTGAGAGACGTTGTATTAAGTTTTTATTTAAGCTGAGCGGTGGGGGAACTATGGCAATTTTACAAAGAAACTACTTCCAAAACCAGAGCAAGGCAGCTGCTGCTGAGTATACAAATAGACTGTATAGCTTCAGGCTCCACTGGGTCTGGGAGTTCAGTGGGTAGGGTAGGGTAGGGTAGGGGCATGTTGCTGTTAAACCACAAGGCTGTGGGTTCTAGGCCCATGAGGTAGAGGGACGGCTGTAGCTCAGTAGTTGAGCACTTGTTTTGCCAGCAGAAGGTGCCAGGTTAGGGAGGCAAGACATAAAAGTGATCAGGGCTCCTGCATTTTTGTGGAAAGAGGAATTTCAGAGGCTTTAGTTTGCCCGGGAAACTCCAACTTTTGAAATTCCCTCTTCTGGGCAACAGTTGAAGGTGCAAGAGGTGCTGTCTTTTGCATTTGAATATTCAATTCTAAGTTTGATCTCTGGCACCTCCAGGTAGAGCTTGGAAAGACTCCGGTCCGAAACCCTGCAGAGCTGTTGCGAATCGATATAGACAATCCTGAGCTATTTTATGGTGGGTGCAGTGTTAGAAACTGAGATATATAAGCTAGGCACCAAATGGCTCCTTGAATTAAGGTTATGTTCACCAAAACGGAAGGTCTAGTTACCATTTTTGGGCAAGATGGCTCTAAAGTCTTATTTTTCAAAGGGTGGAATGATGGGGATTGATTCTCAGTTAAACATCTGGCTAGTTCAGATGACAACCTTGAGCTCAGTTAAGAGCTTTGAGATCTCAAAAGAAGAAAAGTTACTTGATCCAGGGGCCATCCACACACATTTATTGCTCTATTCCTACCTCTTTTTCTTTTTAATAGTTTTTATTAAAGTTTTTTTGTGTGTGTTACAAAACAAACAGAAAAGAAGGAAAGGTACACCTATTGTCTCCGCTTTCAATTTGTAGTTTTTTCAGTTAGTTTACATTCAGTGAGAGACACTTTTGCCATAGACACCTTGCATGTGGGGGAAGAGGGCGGGAGAGAGAGATGGGGTATTGTTCTTTCATTCTATTGCGTATTATCAGTGTAGGGCGGTTGTGTCAGCATCACATTGGTAGGTCCTTTGTTTATGTATCTATTTATTTGTATTGATAAGGTTAGAGGGTCTTGAGCTTGGTTGGTTGTGCTCAGTTGATTGCAGTGTAACTTGTTTGCAGGGGGGGGGAGGTTGTTGCCGACCTCTTTTTCTTAATGGCGACTGCTCCTGATCAGGCTGCACAGAAAAAGCATTTTGGTTCCAGAAATTCATTCCAATTCTGCCGATAAAATATAACTGATGTAATTCTACAGGATGGGGCAATAGTGTGGTCAACCCAATATAGCACTATGGACACAAAGCATCAGGAATGTGCAATAAAAAGGATTTCCAGAGGAGACCTTTGTCCTGCACAATTACGGTTAGGTTATTGAGTCTCAAAAGCCCTTAACAACTTGGGACCACTTTACCTACGGGATCGCCTTGCCTTACATGGACCCATTTGACCACTTCCATTGGTGGAACTGGCACTACGACAGGGGCCACATAATCCCCGTTCCACATTTGTAAGAACTCTGTTATTTACTTTGGAGCTCCCTGCCTATTGAGACCAAGCAAACGCCTTCATTGTCCCCTTTTTTGCACCTGCTAAAAACATTCCTGCTTAGACAAGCCTACCCAGATGCTTAGGAAGTTGGGGCAATTTTAATTTGTTGTAGTATTTTAACTTTTGCATGTTTTAAAGTGTGGCTGTACATTTTTCGTGATTTTACTATTTTACCTTTTGTAAAATGTTTTGAGGTTTTTTTTTCCTTTGCTATCAAGCAGTGTATACTTTTTATGAAATAAATTAACTGCAAAGCACTGTGCACAACATTGATGAGACTTGTTTCTGAGATACTATACTCCATCTTAAGGAGAGCAAGACAAGGACGGGGCTGTTTGGAGTAGGCATATATAAGGCAGATTTCAGGGACTGCCCAAGAGCAGATGAGATGGGACGAGGGAAATCCACTGGTACCAATGGGGCAGTAAAGAGTGGTGGCTGAAGCAGAGGGGTCTTTTGCAGGGCAGTTTAAAGTAACAGAGAGGAGAAGTGACTGTCACATTGGTGTTGCTGGCATCCAGCCCCACTGGGGGAGAACCCTTCAGAGTTGGCAGGGGGTGGAGAGAAGAGAGCTTTGATGGCTTTCTGTCTGCTCCTGGTTTAGTCTAGAGCCAGCTTTCCTCTTTGCTCATCAGCCAGGGGTGTGCCCCTCCCTCCCTTGCTCAGCTGGCAGGACCCCAGACGGCACCAGGCCAGAGGCAGCTTGAGCCCTTTCCCTTTCTCTCTCTCTCTCTCTCTCTCTCTCTCTCTCTCTCTCTCTCTCTCTCTCTCTCTCTCTCGTCGAGTTTGAGGGTCCTTGGTTGTGTTGAGAGACCAGGAAGGGTAGTGACACTTAACGTTTTTAAGTCTTGGGCAGATCACCTCTACTAAGTGTGGGTGGGGAGTTATTGAAAGTTTCTATGGACATTTTGGAAGAGGTACAGCAGCTTGGATGAAACAGTTCTCACTGACTGTGCTTCTTCAACACATTGCTGGAATGGAAAGGAAAGGAAATAAGGAGAAGGTTTATAGTTTTAGATGTTGCCATCAAAGAAGGGACATTAATCAGTGTTCACTTCCAGGAAAGGCTGCCGTAATGGAATAAAAATGGTCTAGGCTGCTGCTCCAGTTCTATCACAGAAATGTAGGAAGCTTCCTTGCACTGTACCATCTAGGTCAATACTGTTTACTCTTACTGTATTGACAGTGGCTCTCCGCACTTTCAGGTATGGGGTATTCGCAGTGCTGACGGAAGTTGCTGGGGATCCATCCTGGGACCTTCTGCATGCTAAGCAGATACTGTACTGCAAAACTATGGCCCAGTGTATCCTTGATGCTTCTTGCATGCCTGCGACATGCTCACACTCTGGCTCCACTCTGACAAACAAAACTGCTACAACAGACAGGACTTGTGCAGAGGCAGTATCTCTTCTGCCTCTCCAGAGACTCCTCAGCTGGAGGTCAGGAAAGGACCTCTTCCTGACCCCTGTCCATTGGCTGACCTCTCCCACTTCAGCCCCTGACCTCTGCCACCCATTCTCATCTTCTTGGTTGAACTGCAAGCCCTCTGGCTCGGCCTTGTGACAGCGTCTGTATTTTTTTCGGTGCCAAATGTCTGTGGCCGTTTGCTTCATCTATGCTCACCAGCCCCAACTGACTTATTTGGAGGGACCCAAAGGATGACTTGGCACGTATGACAGAGACCTGGTTGGATGAAGCAGATGGACCTGTCCTTGCCTCTGCTTGTCCACCAGGTTTCTCTTACGCACAGCAACCCAGGGCATGTGGGCGGGAAAGGGGGGTTGCAGTGATTTTTAGGAAGTCATTACTTTGCACCAGGCGTCCTATTGGGAAGACCCAGTTTTCTGAGTGCATGTTCTGGAAGTTGGGCAATAGAGGCAGTACAGAATTCCTGTTGGTGTACCGACCTCGCCACTGAACCAAGGATTCCCTGCCCGAGCTGCTTCAGGTCGTGGCGGATGTTCTCCTGGAGACACCTAGTTTGGTTGTCCTAGGGGATTTTAACATCCATGCTGACACAAACCTACAAGGGGCCGCTCGGGACTTCGTGGAAAGCATGGCCGCCATGGGGCTGTCCCGGAATAAGTTTGGTCCAACTCATAGCCGCAGACATGCCTTAGACCTGGTGTTTACCTCTATGGATGTTGGTGATCTGACATTAAGTAAAAGTGAAACAAAAGAAGTGTCATAGTCAGATCACTTCCTGGTGCAACTGGACTTCTCCACGACCCCTCCCCTTTGCAGGGAGGTGGGACCTATTCAGATGGTCCGCCCCCGCCACTTAATGGATCCAATTGGCTTCCAGAGAATGGTTGGGGATGTTTTATCCCATGTTGATGGCCTTTCAGCTGATTCCCTGGTAGCCCGCTGGAATGTAGGGTTAACCAGGGCTATTGACTGACTCCGAAGCGCCCTCTCCGATTGCATGGAGCCCTGTGGTTTTCCCCAGAGCTGAGGGTGATGAAACAATCGTTGAGATGGCTAGAGCGCTGGTGGTGGAAAACTCACTCTGAATCAGACCGGACACAAGTTAGAGCTCAACATCAAGCCTACCAAGTGGCAATGGCAATGGCGAAGAGGACCTTCTTCACCGTTTCTATTGCATCTGCAGAAAACAGCAGCAGGAGACTTTTTCAGGTGGTTCACAATCTATCGGAACCACCTTCATCATCGGGGCCAGGTAGGGACCCCAACATCCCCTGCAATGCTTTTGCAAAGTTTTTTGCAGATAAAGTCGCTCAGATTCAGAAGGAGGTAGACTCCACCGTGGGAGCAGGGCCAGGGCGGGAGAGTGCTAGAGCCCTGTCTAGTCATGTTATATAGGATCAATTCCAAGCTGTTACATCTGAGGATGTGGACAGGCTGCTTGGACGAGTGAAACCGACCACCTGTCTCCTTGATCCTTGCCCATCCTGGCTAATAAAAGCGAGCTGGGAAGGGCTGGGCGATGGGTTCCGCGGGGTGGTGAATGCTTCCCCCTATGAGGGAGCCTTCCCAGACCCGCTGAAAGAGGCGGCCATTAAACCGCTTCTTAAAAAAACATGTTTAGACCCAGCTAATATGGTCAACTACCGCCCAGTCTCAAATTTACCCTTCTTGGGCAAGGTGATTGAGTGGGTGGTAGCTGAACAACTCCAAGCACGCCTGGAAGAAGCGGACCATTTGGATCCCTTCCAGTCGGGATTCAGGCCTCACCATGGGACTGAAACTGCCTTGGTCACGCTGGTCGATGATCTCCGGTGAGCTAGGGACAAAGGTGAGAGCTGTTTCCTAGTTCTGCTGGATCTCTCAGCATCCTTTGACACTATTGATCATAACATCCTTCTGGACCGTCTAGAGGGGCTGGGAACTGGGGGCACTGTTATACAGTGGTTCCGCTCCTTTCTCCGGGGCCGTGTCCAGTGTTGGGGGATGAGTGTTCAGACCCCTGGGCACTCACTTGTGGGGTGTCTCAGGGTTCCATTCTCTCCCCCATGCTTTTTAACATCTATATGCAGCCTCTGGGAGAGATCATCAGGGGGTTTGGGCTGGGTGTTCATCAGTATGCAGATGACACCCAGCTCTACCTCTCTTTTAAATCAGAACCAGTGAAGGCGGTGAAGGTCCTGTGTGAGTGCCTGGAGGCGGTTGGAGGATGGATGGCGGCTAACAGGTTGAGGTTGAATCCTGCCAAGACAGAAGTACTGTTTGTGGGAGACGGGGCGGGCGGGTGTGGGGGACTCCCTGGTCCTGAATGGGGTAACTGTGCCCCTGAAGGACCAGGTGCGCAGCCTGGGAGTGATTTTGGACTCACAGCTGTCCATGGAGGCACAGGTTAATTCTGTGTCCAGGGCGGCTGTCTACCAGCTCCATCTGGTACGCAGGCTGAGACCCTACCTGCCCGCAGACTGTCTCGCCAGAGTAGTGCATGCTCTGGTTATCTCCCGCTTGGACTACTGCAATGTGCTCTATGTGGGGCTACCTTTGAAGGTGACCCGGAAACTGCAATTAATCCAGAATGCGGAAGCTAGACTAGTGACTGGGAGTGGCCGCCGGGACCACATAACACCGGTCCTGAGAGATCTACACTGGCTCCCAGCACGTTTCAGAGCACAATTCAAAGTGTTGGTACTGACCTTTAAAGCCCTAAACGGCCTCGGTCCTGTATACCTGAAGGAGTGTCTCCATCCCCATCGTTCAGCCCGGACACTGAGATCCAGTGCCGAGGGCTTACTGGTGGTTCCCTCATTGCAAGAAGTGAGGTTACAGGGAACCAGGCAGAGGGCCTTCTCAGTAGTGGCACCCGCCCTGTGGAATGCCCTCCCAGCAGATGTCAAGGCAATAAGCAACTATTTTACTTTTAAAAGACAACTGAAGGTGGCCCTGTTTAGGGAAGTTTTTAATGTTTGATGTTTTATTGTATTCAGTTGGAAGCCGCCCAGAGTGGGAAACCTAGCCAGGTGGGGGGTATAAATAATAAATTATTATTATACAGTATTATTATTATTGGCAATGGCTGGGCTCACAATGCTAATCATGCCGGTGAGATCTCAGTTGCTCTGGAATCAGACCCTTTCTGTTGTCTCTTAAAAGGGCTCTCCATGGCAAAGCCAGCTTGACTTGCTCAGGGTCTGGAATCTGGATTGGCTACGCTTGGATGCCATTGTCTCCAGGAAACATGGGGACAGCACCACCCCTGTAGCCATTTATTTATTTACACAGCACCACCAGCGCTTGACAGACAAACTCAAGCAAAAAGGCAGATCTCTTCCCCTTAAGGAGCTTACATTATGATTCATAGGATTGTCAGTTTGGAAGGGATCCTGAGGGCCAACTCCCTGTGATGCAGGAATCTCAGCTAAAGCAACCATGACATATGGCCATCCAACCTCAACTTTAAAACCTCCAACAACGGGGAGTCCACCACCTTCCAATGAAGTCTTTTCCACTTTTGAAAAGTTCTTACTGTCAGACAGTTCTTTCCTATGTTTAGTCAGACGCTCCTTTCTTGCAACTTGAAGCCATTGGTGCAATTTCTACGCTCCAGGGAAGGAGAAAACAAGCTTGCTCCACCTTCCATGTAACAGCCCTTGTGATATTTGAAGATGGCTGTCATATCTCCTCTCAATCTCCCCTTTTCCAACTCAATCAACCATTCCTCATAAGGCTCTGTTTCCAGACCCTTGATCATCTTGGTCGCCCTCCTCTGCACACGGTCCAGCTTGTCAATATCCTGCTTAAATTGTGGCACCCACAACTGGACGCAGTATTCCAGAAGTGGTTGACCAAGGAAGAAGACAGCATGGCAAGGGCGAAGAAGTTGGGGCCCTCCAGACTACAGCTCCCATCACCCACGACCACTGGCCTTGTTTGCTGGGGCTGATGGGTGTTGGAAGCTGGGCAGCCCTTACCATTACAGGGAACAAGTTGCTTCCTTGGGTGACAGATGCTTTGGGGGGGGGCAGCAGATTTCCTCCATTCCTCTGTAACTGCTGTAATAAGCAAAAATCTGCTCTTATTCCCTTATGGGGTACACAAGAGCCCTTATTGGGTTCTCCATCGGTCGGAGAATATAACAGAGGCCAACCAAGGAAGATCAAGGAAGGAACCCAGAACAAAAGAGAACCTCCACTTTTATCAGTTTTCCCATCACCAAGAAACACCCCCAAAATACATCATTCCTACATCACAGCTACATAATCAATACCTCACAAAAAGGGAGGGTTCAAGGTAGAAATCTGAGCACCTTTGACACCTCTCCTAGTCCTCCTCTTACCCCTCCCAGGTGTGAATTCCTAAACACAAAGAGAAATTAACAGTTTCCTAAAAGTTGATCACTATCTTTTGTTCGGAGGAGTCTTCCATTGTGAATGAGATGGCTAGTAGTCTGGCACAATTGATGGGGAAATGTCCAGTTGGCAGAGCCTCCGGCTTACAGGATTATGGCTCCCAAGTTGATAAGTCATGTGGAAATGTGTGTGTGATTCTGGTCAGAGAGAGTCAAAATGGTGTCAGTCAGGCTTGTCTTCCTGTGCTGCTTCATATATATATATATATATATATATATATATATATATATATATATATATATAATTTGGTGGAGAAATGCACATCTGTGAAAGATCCAACTTTGTGGCCACAGGGTAATAATATATGTGCCAGTACAAGCTGACCCTTATTAGCTTCATCTCCTCAGATTCGTGAAAGAGATGGAGAATTGAGAAGGTGGTACATATACACAGGCCAGCTCACCGAGGAATTCTCCTTTAGGAACAGACGATGCCAGTCTTCTACAAAAGCAGACCATTGGCCACCCTGATCCCTGCCAACCTGTGCACAGGATTCCATGGGTCTTGTGCTCCTTTGGAGAATTGAAGATGTGATGGAGTCTGTCATAGCTCTAAGAAATATCTAGCACAGTACTGTCTACATCAGCCTTTCCCAACCCTACCAGATGATGCTGAAGATAAAATTTGCCGGGGAATCAAACCTTTGCACCCTTCCCACTGAGCATCTTCCTTTTTGCAGCTCCAGCATAGCATACTCCACATTCCTTTTCCCAGGGAGATGGATCTGCAGTGCCAGCTTGGGTTGCTGCCTCCATTATCCTGCCTCTCCAGCAGGTTGCAGATTAACCAGCCCTGCTTAATGTTGGCTATTGATTCACCCACCTGAAAATAGAGGCTGCCTTCAGAGGTCTAGGGAATGGCCATGGCCTGATGGTCATGCAGCCCCAGATGGTCAGATTTGTTTGGACTCCTGGCATTTGACCAAATGGTCCCCAGCAGGAACACACAGCAGGAAAGGAAGGCAGAGCTGCATATCAGATGTATTTCCCCCTTCAGTTGGCCGCCTACTTATGTTTCTTGACCCTCCTTTAATAGTGAATCCTGTATATTGGAAGCCACTAGAATCCTATCTACCTGCACAAAGCTGGCAGTGTGTGTTGCATACGTTGCTAGAAGGTTGTCTTTTTGCCTTCTGGTTTTTAAGAGGCAGGAGCAAAGGACTCTGTGCCTTTAATGACCAAGGCCAGTATGGTTCTTTCTCCAGCAGCTGGCCCATGGGTCATTGCCCCTGCTCCCCATTGTCTCTGCAGCCAGCCCACCTGTGGCTCAGGCACCTGTAGTTCTGAGAGGAGATCTCCAGATATGGAGTCCTTATCTAGATTTGAGCCCTTCAGCCATCATGCTCACCTGTGCAGTAGCCTTGAAAGTGTGTTGCAACAAAACTCACCCACAGGGCTGAGTCAGCAGGATGAGGAGCAGATTCATTGTTTTTCCTCTGTTGACAGCAATCTGTGTGTTGCATAGGGATAGAGGGGAAATGGGGGTGGGAGGGATGGGAAAACCTTGCAATGCAAGGGTGCAGTCTCTCTCTCTCTCTCTCTCTCTCTCTCTCTCTCTCTCTCTCTCTCTCTCTCTCTCACACACACACACACACACACACACACACACACACACACACCCTACTCTGTATTTCAGAAACTTGTTTGTTTGCAATGCGTTTGGACACTACTTGAGCTACTGTGTTGTAAATTTTAAGGTTATTTATATATATAATTGTTCATAAACATGTACATGAATGTACAGGCACATGTCTGAAGCAGCACAGGAAGACAGGCCTGACTGACACCATTTTGACTCTCTGACCAGAATCACACACACATTTCCACATGACTATCAACTTGGAAGCCATAATCCTGTAAGCCGGAGGCTCTGCCAACTGGACATTTCCCCATCAATGGTGCCAGACTACTAGCCATCTCATTCACAATGGAAGACTCCTTCCTCGGAACAAAAGATAGTGATCAACTTTTAGGAAACTGTTAATTTCTCTTTGTGTTTAGGAATTCACACCTGGGAGGGGTGAGAGGAGGACTAGGAGAGGTGTCAAAGGTGCTCAGATTTCTACCTTGAACCCTCCCTTTTTGTGAGGTATTGATTATGTAGCTGTGATGTAGGAATGGTGTATTTTGGGGGTGTTTCTTGGTGATGGGGAAACTGATAAAAGTGGAGGTTCTCTTTTGTTCTGGGTTCCTTCCTTGCTCTCCTGCGTGAGGGGAAGGACCCTGTTGCAACCAGCAAAAATAAAGGCTTTGCTTCTCAAAATTCTCTGGTTAACCTCTGTGCTATATTCTCCGACCAATGGAGAACCCAATAAGGGAATAAGAGCAGATTTTTGCTTATTACAACTGTAACCAACTTTTACATTACAGTTCCCAAGATCAAGAAGCAGGTTGTCAACCGTGTCTGGATATAGCTGGGCACCATTTTGAATGAAGATAGTGGACTGAACCTTTAGAAAATGCCACTGATTTCAAAACTGGCCTGACTTCTTTGGTTTCTTAGAATTCTTAGACCATGCTGGACACAACGTGTTACGTTTGTGTGGTGTAGCAGCAGGAGAGCGAGAGAGAGAGAGAGAGAGAGAGAGAGAGAGATTTCTATGCCAAGCTCAGATGCTTACATGTTGAGCACAGTGGTAATCCACCACAGCAGTAATCAGCTCGGAGGGTTGCTGTTACTGCCAATTCGTCTTTTGTGTGTTGCTGCTGGACATTTCAGACAATGTGTCTTGCATTTCATGGCCTTTTGGCCTCACCATTTATCAGTTTTGCTCTCTTCCATACTCACACATATATGTTCCTGCCAGTTGAGAGTAACACCTCAAGCATCTAATGACACATGGCTTTGGTCCACAAACGCTCATGCCACAATCAATTCAATCTGTTAAGTCTTTGAAGGTTCCTGCAAGATTGCTTTGCATGTTGGCTGGGGCTGATGAAAGTTGGGAGTCCGACATTATGTGGAGAGCCACAGCTTTCATATCCCAGAAGCCTCTGCAACGTGCAGAAGATACGTGATCGATGTTCAGAGGTTTCATGCCCCATGTGTTTCCTCTTGAGGCTGTGTTGTTGTTGTTGTTGTTGTTAACATGTGTGACATCACAGTTTCCTCTTGAATCCAGCTCTTTTGACTGAGCAGGAAGTTTGACGGCGAAGAGAGTGAGGGACTTGATTTGTGCCTGCAAAAAGTCAAATCTACCAAGACAGTGGTAAAGCTAGGATGCTGGGGGGGGGGCTGTACTGCTTCCTGGAGGGCAGAAGGCTACCCCATCAGGCCAGAAATGGTTAGCTCTGGGTCTTGCTCCTCTAGGTTATGTCCGAGCCACAAGGCACTTTGCTTGCTTCCTGTTGACTGTAGTTCCTTGCCTCTCTAGATGTCTCTGAACTACAACTCACATCTCCCCTGGCTATTGGTCATGCTTTCTGGGACTGCTGGGGGAGCTGTAGTTCAGCAACACCCCGAAGGCCAAAGGTTCTCCACACTTGATAGAAAGGCTTTGTAAGTAGAGCTCCCTGGGAAAAGAGAGAGTTTCAGCTGAAAGTCTCAAATGTTCTGGGACCTGGCATGTCTACAGTGGAAGGAAATTCCATAGCAAGGGGGCAGCCAGTGAGTGTGATGCTCATGCGAGATGTTTTGGGCCCAGGTGTGGTACAAAATGCATGTGCTAAAGGTCAAAGTGTTTGTGTGTGTGTTGATTCAGCCAACACCAATCTTGTTTGTGCTATTCCTCAAGTGTGTGTGTCTGTACATGCACACACATACACACCCCTTAGACTCTTGCCTGGATTATGTGGTCAGAAAGGCAGCATTGCTCTGATAACATATACTGTAAGGGAGAGAGTACGTAGTCTCTCAGGAATGTGAGACCTGAGCCTTTCAGTCACTTTATAAATCTACAAACGGCACCTTGAATTGTGTCAAGAAGGCAGTCTGGGAACTTATGTGGATGTTGAATCAGTGATGCCTAGTGTTGCAGGTGCATTGCCAGATCTCTTCGTAAGCAAACTGCTTTTCCGTGGGTGACTTCTTGTGCCCTGTTAACACACAATATAAAATGTCCTGCTTCTGAATACCAGTTGCTTAAAGCTGCAGGACGGAACCTTTCCCCCACCCCTGCAGATTGCCACATAGATCAGGTAACACACAGAGCAGGGGTAGCCCATGTTGTGGCCATCCAGGTGTTGTTGGACAACAATTCCCCCAACCCTAGCTGGGCCTAAGGTAGTTGGAGCACAACATGTTGGCTATCCCAGATGTAGTCCATCCATTACCTGTCCAGCCTGTCTGGAGGGCCACAGATTCCCCAACCCTAAAATAAGAAGTACCTGATCACTCAATGCAGCCCGATATTCCCAGCACTGCAAAATATTTACAGGCAGCTGCAGTGACTGTGAGATTGGAGAGCAGGTGGCTTGTGAGCATTACAGTGCTGATGGAAACAAACAGTTGCCCCTCCACTCTCTGGCTTCCTGAGGATGTGACAGAGAGACAGCCCTCAAAGGGTATTGTTATGTCATTTGTTGGGGGGGAGTGTTTTGTGTTTGTGTGTAGCGGGCTAAAACTGGTTCACACATGCAGCTACTTTGATATCTTACCACTTGACAATACAATGACTTGCAGCTGATGGGAATAAACAATGCTGTGTCATTTGACATCTCTCTTTCCACCTGCTAAGATGCTTAGAACTCGAGAGAAGCCCAGCTGGATCAAGCCCAATGCCCATCTGGTCCAGTGTCTTGCTCCCACGATAGCCAACCAGGTGTCTATGAGAAGCCTACAAGTCAGGACTGTTCAGTGCGTCAGTCCTCTCCTCACTTGTGATTCCCAGCTTCAAATAGTACCCTGTTTCTCCGAAAATAAGACATAGCCATAAAATAAGCCGTAGCAGGATTTTTAAGCATTCAAGGAATATAAGCCATACCCCGAAAATAAGACATAGTGATAGGCGTAGCAGCAATGCCGGCCGCGGCAGGAGGAGGGGAAAAAAATAAGACACCCGCTGAAATTAAGCCATAGTGGGGCGTTTTTGAGGAAAAATAAATATAAGGCGGTGTCTTATTTTCGGAGAAACACGGTACCTAATGAAGGCAGAAGGTAGCTAAACCTGTCCTTGGAGCTGTCCTGGATGTTTGCCCTCTGCCGTGGCTGAGGAGTAGCTTACTCCCAATGCCAGTGACTCCTCTTGACCCTGTTTGTGTGATCAATTCCCCACTCCCAGAGAAAGGATGGACTAACATATCCCATTGCTTATTTTGGTGCCGAGAGGATAAAAAGGAGCAGGTTCTGCAAACAGAGATTAGATAAAGGCCTTCCTAGAATCAAGTGTGTACCTAGCCTAGCCATTATCCTTGGGTTCCCTGTTCCTTATGGGTCTGCAACATCAGACCATGGCAGGGGCAGATATTTCAAAAGGCATGCTTGCGTTGTAAATGCAACCCCCTTTAAATGCCATCCTGCTCCAAAAAAAATGCTGGCGACTATGTAGTGATCTGCAATACATATCAACAGGATCATGGGTCATTACTCCCAGATGAATTAATATGAAATAGCTAATACTCCTGGGGTCTATACTCACAGAATTTGGCGTGAAATTATTGAATTTTGTGGGGTGTGGTTGAACAAATATGCAAATGGACCAAGACAGACTTGAGAGGAAAAGTTCTGGAGTTGTTGGGACTGAACCAGTTTTATTACCCAGAGAAACTAAGTTGACAGTTGACGACTGTAAAGCTCCTCAGTCATGATCTTCTTCCATTTTTCTTTTGTAATTTCCCTCCTCCAAAATCCACAATAATTAGGGCCCGTGGCTACACCCTGCAGATGTAATGAGCGCCAGGTTCTTTCTTATGTATTCTGTGAAAAAAGTACCTTTCTTAGTTTGACTTACTATTAGCTTTGTTTCACTGATGTGTTGGGAGATTGAATTTTGATGTCCTTTATATATTTCCTCCAAAAACTGCCCTCACTAAGAACTGGATTGAAAACATATCCCTGGATGCAGAACACAGGCGGCTTGTTCACATGTTACACTGAATGCAGGCACAAGCTGTCTCTGCACAAGTGTTTGTGTGTAAGGGTGAACACTTCCTGATTTGTACAGCTCACCTATTTGTGTAAATGGCACACTTGTTGAATGTTACATGTGAATAACTACAGCCGTACAATTCAACTATTGTGCACATAGATTGTACACTCGTTGAATGCAGTGTGAGAATAGCCCTAGTTTTTGGTATACCTTTCTTAGCTCCGGTGGGGTTGGTTTTCCTTTAGTAAAGAGAAGCCCCACACAGTGCATTAGTGTTTTCATCAAAACTCTGCAGAAGTTCCCGTTTAGAAAACAGAACCTTGTAAATATTCCTATTGTATCACTTGATGGGTGTATGGTGGTGGGCAAGGGAGGTTGGGGGCAAACCTGAAAACCCCTCCCTGTTTGTGACATATTTATGATGTATCTATGATGTATGCATGATGCTTTACCTGAGGTGTTCATGAGAAAAAGGGAAAACGTATAAGGAAACATTGACAGCTGGGAGGGATTTTGCAGGGGCACAAACAAGCAAGTTGTGGGGCTCCAATTTATGGGAGGGGAAAGTAGACCCCAAAGGTAGAAGCTCAATGAGCCTAAGGCAATCTGTGGGCAGCCCCTTCAGGAACAGGATAAGGGTAGGAGGAGCTTTGCCAGGCTCAAGGTGCATCTGGTTTAGACTCATCTTTTGCTTCCTGCTCCCTCCTTTCCACAGTGCCAGTGTCCTCGTGGGAGCACCCAAGGCCAACACAAGCCAGGTTGAAGTTACGGAGGGGGGTGCTGTCTACTACTGTCCCTGGCCCCTTGGCGAGAGCAGCTGTATACCCATTGAATTTGACAGCAGCAAAGGTAAGCGGAATGTGTGGGGTTTGGAGGTGCCAATGGTAAGGGCTGGCTAGCTGGCTGGCTACCAGTACTTGTCCATCCTCACCCACCTCCACTTTTAACTCTGATTTTCAGTCAAAAGGCTGCTCCGGATCCCCCAAATTCCCACTTCTTCTTTCTTCCCTACTTAATTCAAAAAATAAACTCTTCTGTTTCAAGTGTATCTGAAGAAGTGTGCATGCACACGAAGGCTCATACCAAAATAAAAACTTAGTTGGTCTTTAAGGTGCTACTGAAGGAATTTTTTTATTTTGCTTCAAAAAATAAAGGCAACTATGTCAGCCTTTAAGAGCAATTACAAAATCCATAGTAGGATAAAGCCTCTATTAGGCCAACCAGAATTGCATGCAAGCTTTTGAGTTCCCCAGAACGCTTCATTGGCTTGGATGGTAAACAGGGGAATGCAACTGGCTTCTGTTTATGGTCAAGGTCTTAAGAGGTTTGTTAGACTGTGATCAGTATAACAGATAGATAGTTAAGAGCTTAGGCAGCTTCAGCTGTGGGCACCTGGCACACACCCACCTCCAGAATTCTGCGCCCAGGTGCCCTGCACCCCTTGCACCCCCGGGTAAAGACGGCCCTGTGCAGGGGTTCTTCATGAATTTATTTGCGAGTGTGTTGTCAGGGTCCTGTGTATTCCTGACACATGGAGTTTATGAGAGTGAGAATGCAGTCCTAGCTTACAGGCATAGGAGCCAAATCCTAGGGACTAAGGTCCCTTTGCCCCCCCCATTAAATACTTGAGGGGGCAGGAGCCCCCCAAGGTTGATGGGCAGTGCCATTCAAATGGTGTGTGTGCGAACCGTGTCATGGGATCGATTATGCAGGGCAGGCCTTACCTGCCCCCTCCCCCCGAAAATTTTTATTCAAGTCAAAGGGTAGAAGAGTCATGCAGTCCCTAGAGAGCTGGGGTGATATTGTGGTTAGGAGAGCCAGACATTTGCAAATTAAAGCAACTGTGGTGAGCACCACACACCTTGTAGCTAAGCACACACTGCAGCCTGTTTGATTGCCTGCAACAGGAGCAGCAGGGAGAAAGGGGGAATTGTGGCAGCCTGGGCATCCATGGGGGTCAACCCCTGGATTAAAGTGTTGGACCCAAGTTCTAAGTTCCCCTGCAGCCGTGAAGGCAAACGTGGATGAACAAAGGAAGTTGCCTTACACCAAGTCAGACCAGTGCTCCATCTAGCTTCAGTATGCTCTGTATCAGGGTTTCTCCAGTTGTTTTTTGGACTACAATCCCCATGATCCCTGACCACTGGTCGTGGTAGCTAGAGATGATGGGAGTTGTAGTCCAACAACAGCTGGAGACCTAAGTTTGGGAATCCCTGATCTACACCAATTCTCTAGGTTTTCGGGTGGGGCTGTTCCCCAGCTCAACTTGGAGGCACAAGGGATGAGCAAGTTTGCAGATGACACCAAATTGGGAGGGGTGGCTAACACCCCAGAGGACAGGATCACACTTCAGAATGACCTTAACAGATTAGACAACTGGGCCAAAGCAAACAAGATGAATTTTAACAAGGAGAAATGTAAAGTACTACACTTGGGCAAAAAAAATGAAAGGCACAAATACAGGATGGGAGACACCTGGCTTGAGAGCAGTACATGTGAAAAGGATCTAGGAGTTTTGGTTGACCACAAACTTGACATGAGTCAGCAGTGTGATGCAGCAGCTAAAAAAGCCAATGCAATTCTGGGCTGCATCAATAGGAGTATAGCATCTAGATCAAGGGAAGTAATAGTACCACTGTATTCTGCTCTGGTCAGACCTCACCTGGAGTATTGTGTCCAGTTCTGGGCACCACAGTTCAAGAAGGATACTGATAAGCTGGAACGTGTTCAGAAGAGGGCAACCAAAATGGTCAAAGGCCTGGAAACGATGCCTTATGAGGAACGGCTTAGGGAGCTGGGTATGTTTAGCCTGGAGAAGAGAAGGTTAAGGGGTGATATGATAACCATGTTCAAATATATAAAAGGATGTCATATAGAGGAGGGAGAAAGGTTGTTTTCTGCTGCTCCAGAGAAGCGGACACGGAGCAACGGATTCAAACTACAAGAAAGAAAATTCCACCTAAACATTAGGAAGAACTTCCTGACAGTAAGAGCTGTTCGGCAGTGGAATTTGCTGCCAAGGAGTGTGGTGGAGTCTCCTTCTTTGGAGGTCTTTAAGCAGAGGCTTGACAGCCATCTGTCAGGAATGCTTTGATGGTGTTTCCTGCTTGGCAGGGGGTTGGACTGGATGGCCCTTGTGGTCTCTTCCAACTCTATGATTCTATGATTCTATGATTCTATGATTCTATGGAGCCTAAGACCTTTTGCGTCGAGAGCATGCAGGCTACCTTTGAACTGCATCCCTTCCGCACAACTGATGATAAGCTGGTCACTGTCTCTCAACCCATCCCACCTCACAGGGTTGTTGTGGGCAGGGGGGAAAATGGTGTACTGTGAACTTCTGCAGGAAGGTTGGGGTGAAAATACAACAAAAACACAGAACTAATCTTGAATAAAGAGATGAAAAGCTGCCCACAGGCAGAGTAAAGTGCAAATGTTGACAGTCTCCCTGTGTTGTGGGAGAAGGAAAGGGTCTAAACAGCCCCCACCCCTGTAACTTCATGGCTCAGAAAGGCCTGGACTTTAGTCGGCTTGGCCTGGCCTGGCCTGGCCTGGGGCTTTCCTGGCTGGCCGCATGGCTCTGTGTTGACTTGGCTAGTCCCCAGTGGACATGGGCCAGAGAGAGTTCCCTTGGCTCAGCTGAGAACAAGAGATCAGATTCCAGTCAGAGAGCCAAACAGGCCATTGCTCAGGGAGCCCCTACTTCCGCTTAGGCCTGAATCTGGGGAATACTATCCAGGTGGCTGGTAGAATCTTAGGTACTGGTGTGTGCTGAAAGCAAGAGAGAACAACACTTTTCTTTTTAAATCCTTCCAAAAGTGAGCATTTTATTTCCACAGAGGTTTCTTGTTTTCAGGCAGAATTGCTGAAAGCAAAAAAATGAGTCATTACAAGAATACTAATTGGTTTCTGGAGCTTTTAAATTGAATACTTCCTCCCTCCCCAGGCAATGTAAAAAAAATGAGCTGGAAAATCTACAGCTGAGCTGGGGAACCTGTGCCCTCTCCAGATGTTGTTGGACTCCAACTCCCATCAGCCCCTGTCAGCACGGCCAACTGTCAAGGATGTTAGGAACTGCAGTCCAGCAATTTCTGGAAGACCACAGGCTCACTAGCCCTTATCTAGGGCAACCGATTTGTAAGGCTTTTTGTTTCCCCACACAGTCTTCTCAAAAGTAAATCTCAGTGGGATAAATAAGGCTTACGCTCAAGTACTGTACCTGAGTATGCAGGATAGCTCTTAATGAGACTTTTAATCTCGGGGTCATGGGTTTGAGCCCCACGTTGAGCAAAAAGATTCCTGCATTTCTGGGGGTTGGACTAGATGACCCTTGTGGTCCTTTCCTAACTCTACGATTCTATGGTTCTATTGAAATGCAGCCCTAATATCCATATTTGGAGCCCACAAAATCCTTGGAAGGCAAAGAACTTTGTTAACTGAATAAGCAAAATGGACTGAGTGTCTTATAAAAAAGAGTAAGGGTCACAGGTTCGGTGACAAAAACACAGGCCAAATTCTTATATACCAGGCATGTCCAACAGGTAGATTGTGATCTACCAGTAGATCACATCTGTGGTAGATCATTGGCTCCCCTCAAAGAAGCTGAACAACTGTGGTTCCCCTTAAAAAAGCTCAACATTTACCTCCTCCCTGAAAAAACTCAACAACTTTGACCCAAACCCCAAAAAAGGGGGTAGATCACTGCCAGTTTTTAACTGTGAGTAGATCACAGTCTCTTGGGAGTTGGCCACCCCTGTTATATACGGTATATGTCATGGCATTGATATGTATTGTTGAGTTTGATCTCATGCCCATTCGGGATGAGGGAGGCTTGTGCCGCAGGCCGAGCCCGTTGTTTTGAACTGCATTCACAAATGAAACAAAAGGACCCCAGCAGCTGTCAAGGAAGTGCTGGAAAGATTCCTGTTGTAGGGACTCCTTGTTTCATGTTTTGTTTATTACCTTTTTACTCCCTGCCCCTTTCCTCCATGAAGCTGAAGCACGGTGTTGTCGTCCCCCATCCCAATGACCTGATCTTTACAACAGTCCTGCGAGAGGCCATAGTTAGCTCATGGTCAGCCATGGCCAAGTAGGGATTTGAACCCGGGCTTCCTCAGACCTGATCCACGACACGCTTCACCACCCTGGCTGACTGTGAGCGGGAGGGTGGTAGCTCAGTGGCAGAGCCAAGGTCCCCGGTTCAGTCCCTAATATCTCCAGAGAGTCACTGCCCACCAGTGTAGTCACTACTGAGCTAGGTAGACCCAACGTCCTGACACAGTCTATGGTAGCTTCCCATGTCCCTATGTTGTAGCTTCTTCATGTGTCTATGGAGTAAAACAGATTTTTGAAAACTTTCTTTCTTGAGGAAATCCTTTCCACATCTGTTTCCCGGCTGAAGAGTCCTTGCGCATTGCAGAGGCTTGTGGGAAGGGTCTGGGGTGCTGTCTTAGGAGCACTGGTCAGCCTGTTTTCTCTCATCACAGTCCCCGCTTCCCTAGGGCTGTCAGTTTCAGGGAAAGATCAAGCGTGGCAAGGAAGCACGTCTGCCCTTGCCAATCATCTTCTCCCTGCGGAAACCTTGAGAGGCATCCAAGGCATCTCAGAGTTTCCTGGACTGGAGTTTGAAGAACCCCTGGAGTAGAGATAGCGCCCTTAGGGAGGGTTGTGGGGCCTAAGTGGTCTTTGATTAACAAGAACAACCCCCCCCCCTTCCCTGGTCCTGCCCTCCTCCTCCTCCTCTTCCAGTTTCCTCTTCCCCACCAGATGGGAACAATGAGAAATCTTGAAGGGGGAAATGGGCAGCAGTGCTGTGTTATGAAATATTTTCTCTTTCTGAATAAACAGGGGAGGAATTTCTGGAGCATTGTTCACAGTGGCAGTGTGGGATTTTTGAAATGGCAAACTGCAGGGATTGTTGATTGTTCAGGCAGTGATGTGAATTAAAGAAGGGTGGAGGGATGGGTTCGAAATACCCACGTGGAACCAAATTGTATTTTTGGCAGTTCCTTTAGAGTAAATCGAGAGATAGAGAGAATTGGAAATGCCCTTAATGGACCAGAATTAGCTTGTGAGACTTGGCATTTGTTTTATACAGTACCTGGTCTTCTGGGGTCACTGCCTGACAGAGTTTCTTTTGCAAGAAAGGGATGAAGTGGTGCTCGTTTCTGCAAGATCTGAGGGTGTTATCACTACATCCCATTGGATTGATATGAAGGGCCTTGTATGAACCAGAGCAAGTGGGGCTGGGGATACCTCTTCTGGTCTGGATCAAAACCAAAGGCAACAATTGCTAGGAGAATAACAAGCTCACAGCCTCAGATCTAGGCTGTTTCCCCACAAGCTCCTTCCCACCCCTTAAATGAAAATGGGAAGCCCTCTTCCCTCTTTGCACTCCACATGGATTTAGTACATTTTCTGCATGAGTTGCTGATCTGGACTTGATTGGAACAAGTGGAGAAACATTCGGGGCTGTAGGGGACAACCTTTCTGTGGGTGGGCAATTCTCTGCAGCCGGAGTGGTGGCAGGATCCTGTCGCACCTGAGGTTGAGATGTGGCAGAATTTCCAAGGCCCCCCTCCAAGGCCAGAGCTGTGACTAGTGCAGGGGTGTACGGACTGCCACATCTGAGGATGAATACATTTGGCCCACAAAACCACCTTCATTTAATTAGTTTCTGGCAGTTCCCTTGTGAAAGACAATATTTGTTGTATTGGTTATGTTTTTTTATAGTCCCTCCTCCCAATGCCGCCCAGTAAATATAAAAATACAATACAATATGCAAACAAAATACATATTGCAATACGTTGGTTATTCTTATGCTTTATTTATGTAATTCAAGTTTTTATATTAAGTTTTTATTTAGTTGAACACAGAACTATTAACACTGATTTTCATGATTTAAATAAACAGTAGTGTGTCCTGGCATGCAGTTTGGGAATTAACCAAACGGGGCAATGATTGCATCTTAGGAAAACAATGAAAACGTGGGGATTTTGGAAGTATTTGTGGTGGTGGGATGGAGCCAGAGACAGTAACAAGTCAAGCAGACGGGGAAGATCTACAGAGGAGTAGAGGCTGAAGAGACCCAGAGCTGCAGTGCAGAAGGTCCCAGGTTCAAATCCCAGCATCTCCAGGTAGGTCTGGGAAAGATTCCTTGTCTGAATTCCTGGATGGCCGCTACCAGACTGAGGATAATATCAGGGGAACAATAGTGCTTAGTGTTCAAAGTACTTTGCATTATCTTGAAATCTTTACAACATCCCTGTAAGGCAGGCCAGCATTGTTATTCCCAAAATTATAGAAAAGGGACAGGGTTCCAAGACTGAGAGACAGCAGTTCACCAACGGCCAACCAGCAAATTCACAGATCAGCTGAGAGTTGAACTGGGGTCTTCCAGCTCATAGCTCATGTTCTGAACCATTATGTTCAAGTGCAGACTTGTGGGGAGTGATTGAAAATGCAGCGCAGAACCACCTTGGTACACGGCGCTTCCTGGGCCTGCTTGCCTTCCTCACTTGTCGAAGAGCCAATGCTCTGACTTGGAATAAGGTGCCTTCCTATTTACTCTCCACCAAGAGGCCAGGAATTCCCAAATCATATGCTGTGCTCTGAGAGAAGCTGAGTTGTGGGGAAGGAGGAGGCTGTTTTTAAATGCATCCATCACTCTAGGCCTCTTGATCTCCCTCACTTTCCCTGCCAATAGAGTGGTACCTCTGGTTGCAGACGGGATCTGTTCTGGCACAGATCTGTTGGATCCCGAGGTTTCCGTAACCGGAGGGACTGCTTCTGTGCATGCGCATGTGGCAAAAACCCGGAAATATACTTCCAGGTTTGCCGCTTACGTATCCCGAAGTTTATGTAAGTGGAGGAATAATAAGTGGAGATACGACTGTATGTGAGTAGTGGCATGAACCCCTGGAAGGGAATAAAATGCA
The DNA here is from genome assembly GCF_965207765.1 of Zootoca vivipara. Taxonomy (NCBI): domain Eukaryota; kingdom Metazoa; phylum Chordata; class Lepidosauria; order Squamata; family Lacertidae; genus Zootoca; species Zootoca vivipara. Next base: position 824,701 of record NC_142584.1, read on the forward strand.
CAACTCTTTGCACCTGATAGATGCTGGGAATTCCCAGAAACATCCCCCTTGCCCCCAAAGAGTGGTCCAGTTCCAGAATCCTGATGTGCCTGGGCAAAGGGGCGGTCAGGATACCTGGGGCCAATAGTCCTTGGGTTATCCCATAGAAAACACAGGAAAGCAGCATAGCAACATGGAAAGATACCTTGTACTGAGTCAGATCATTAACCCATCTAGCTCAGTGTTGTTTACACTGATTGGCAGCAGCATTCCAGGGTTTCAGACAGGATTCTTTTGCACCATGCATTGAACCTAGGACTTTCTGCATGCAAGGCAGATGCTCTTGCCACCAAGCTACAACCCTTCCTCTTGTTCTAGGGCCTGACTGAAATAATAGTGTATATGATTTATGTCATCTGTCTCTGCCTATCCACCTTCTTTCAACAGTGAGAGTAAAATTTTAATCCAGAACGCTGGAAGGAAGCTGTGTCCTGGGTATCTGAAAGCCTTTGAGGAACACTGATCCAGACCCCTTTGTGTTCTCTGTCCAGCAGGGTCCCACAAGGATGACTTGAATGAGATGATGGAGCAAATGGAGTTCAAATCGCTGCAGTGGTTTGGAGCCACAGTCCGGTCACATGGCAGCTCCATCCTGGTAAGAGTGGAGTCGCGACATGAATTTGGCAAAGGGCAGAAGCAACTGGTTGACCAGGGGGAACAGGGCATCTCCAGATGGTCACAATTTTGCAGGAAAGATTTAAGTGCATACCAGAACTCTAGGTCTGCACATTGAAAATGGATTAAAGTGCTCTGTCACCCGAGCACAGCAAATTTGCTTTTGGGAACTTTTTGCAGTTTGGGTCATGATAGAAAAGTACCGTATTTTACGGACCATACCACGCACCGGACCATACCACGCACCTAGTTTTTAGAGGAGGAGAGGGAAAAAAGGGGAAAAATATTTCTCTGGTTTTCTTCCTCTAAAAGGCTGGCACCAGCCCGATTTCGGGCTGATGCTGCCTCCCCCTTGTCGCTGTTGGCGAAGCGGAAGGAGTGGACAGCAGGAAAGCGGCACTTTTCCACGCTGTCCGCTCCTCCCCCTTCCCCTTTGCCGACAGCAACGGCGAAGGGGGAGGAGCTGCCGGCTCTCCAGGGGCAAGCCCATCTGCCCCTCCTGCCTCCGCCACCTGCCACTCGCAAAAGCGGAGCACGCTGGCGGCGGTGGGAGAGAGAGGAACGAGCAGCTCTTCCTCCTCGGAAGCTGCTGCCAGCGCGCTCCACTTTTGCGAGCGGTGGGTGGAGGCTTCTGAGGAGGAAGAGCTGCTTGTTCCTCTCCCCCGCCGCCTTTGTCAAGGAGCGGGCAGCGCGAAAGCTGCTGCCTTCGCTCCATAACATGCAGTGACTTTTTCCTTTCAGTTTTAGGAGGGGGAAAGTGTGTGTTATGGTCCGAAAAATACGGTACGTTGAAAAATGTGTAATGAATGAATGAATGAATGAATGATGGGAAGATGTTTAAAAGACCCCACAAGAAGATCGAGATGAATGCTCATTGTCCTATAACCTCGCTGCAAACAAACAAGCATGAAGGCTCAGTAAAGACCGGATATAATTTAACCTCTGTGTAAACATTGTGGAAACGCATCAAGATGAATGCTGAGCAAATAGCTTGTTGCCAGGGTGGGGGGTGGGGCTCAGTAACAACAACCCACGGCGGGTCAAGTTTTGTCTTTAGCTGCTTCTTCCTTCCCATCACAGGACCCCTCTGTAGTATGGAAGCTGTGAGAGCTCCTGCTTCTGTGGCTTCTGGAGTTGCCATAGGAGTTCCCAGCACTCCTGGCTTGTGTGCTACACAGATGTGATCTATGTGCCTTCAGTGGCCCGAAGTCACATGTTTCTTGAATATTTGATAACCAGGGCTAACGGTGCCTCTATATTGGCACTGGTGAAAAACCAGATCCCTCTGAACTAGAGAGCAAAAACTGCCACTTTCCCAATTTTTTGCAAGGTTCTTTTAAGGCTGCCATTCTATGCACCCTTACCAGAAGGAAGCCCTGTTGGTCACAGTGGGCAACTGGGATGAGCCACTGGGCTGGAAACCACAGGAAGGGAGAATGCTCATGTGCTCAGGTCATGGGTGCAGATTTCTCAGAGCAGGCCACTGCCAGTGTGAGAACAAGATGCTGTCACACTGTTGAGTAAACATTCACAGGACCCAGGGTATCTCCAGTGCAGCAACGCCATTTCTTCCCTTCTAGATTCCTTGCATGTAAGCCCACCCACCCACACAAACACACAGAGGCCAGGCATTCCCAGTGTCGGAAATCCCTGTTTAGGCTACTGTTGCAATGCTGTGTCCTGTTATGGTCAAAGTCCATTGATAAAGTTTGTGACAAACTGATGTAGACTTGAAGGAAGATTTCATACAATAATGCTGATCTTCCTCTGTCTAAAGAGGCTGTCTGGCTCCTCTAAAAAGGGATGGGTGAACAGGGGGAACTTGATCTCCTTATTAATCCCCTCCCAATCAAGTTTTATTTTCTTTCTTTTTTTAAAAAAATGTCCTTTTTGAAATGCACACCCCAATCTCCCCAGTACTTAGAGTGTCAGAGGCTCATTTCCAGGTTTTGCTTTAGGGTTGCCAGAGGGGTTTTTTTGGGGGGGGCATTGCTTCCCTGCAGTTTATTAGTTAGTTACCCTGCTGAACTTCAAACTGTGCTTTGAACTCTTCAACTTTCCAAAATCTCTCATATGGGGGCAGGGCAGGAAGGATGCAGCTAGTAAGAACTGCAGGAAATGCAATGTGTGGTGGTGGTGTGTGTGCGCGTGTGGGGGTGGGCAGGCGTTGGCCATTGCTCAGGCTTTTCCAAGCAACCGTGTGGCCTCGCTAAGACACCCCATTTTTCTCTTTGGTTTCCCCCAAGATGCTCCCTGTAGTCCCTTCCAACTGGCCTGCTGCAGGGCAGGGCTTCCTCCAGTCTTTGGACATCTAGGACATACCTTGTTGCTTTCTTTCTAAATTAAAATGAGAGGCACACTTCACTCCGACCTTACTTTATTTTGCTTGAAACCTTTTTTTTTTAAAGGCGCCCTTCATCCTATTTGAATACAAGGTAGTTTACAGAACAAAATCAATTAAAGTACAAAATGCAAACAGTGCATATGTGACAGGAACATAGACAGCTTCCCCCACTGCTCTGCCTAACTCAGGACTGTCTACACCAGCTGGCAGCAGCTCTCCAGGATTTCCCTGTTCTTCCTGGTGCATGTCCTTCTACATGCCAAGTAAATGTTCTACCAGTGGTTTATGGCCCTTCTCCAAATGCTGGGTCCCAGGACAGTAGGAAGGCATCCGCCTTGAAACTCAGGGGAACCTGGGTCAACGTTGCCTCCTAGCCTGGAGCACCCCCTCCTCTTTTCCTACTTAGAGATGGGACTCTGCTTTTTGTCCTGTGGTGGTGCTTCTAGGATTCTGTTATGCTGGTTAACTACAGCAGAGGCTGCCTTAGGAAATCCCAATGCATCCTGGATTCTTTCCCTCGGGACAATGCCAGTGCTTGTGTTGGTGCAGAGAGTGACTGGTGTATGTATCAAGGAGTGTGCTTTAAATTGCCAAGGAATTCTTCCGCCTTTTTCATGGCTCTGGCACAGTTTGGGACTCTTTGCTGTAGACTCTACAATGTAGAGCAATGTCCTGATCTGGCCACATGTGGATAGAGATGCTGGAAAGGGTGGTGGCCGCAAGATAGGCCCAGATGTTGGAGGGCAGTCATCTGCAGAAGGTGGCACATCTCTACAGAGGTCGTTGGCATTGCTGAAGCTGCAGTGTCTGACCCTTGAATTGTACAGGGCTAGTCTGACTCCAGCTGTGATAGCTTTGGCCACAAGTCAGAAGACCATCTCGCTCCCAGCTTCTGTACATTAAAACGGAAAGCTGATGGTTGTAAGAACTTTGTAACATTAAGAGTCCAGTGCATGAGGTTGCTTGTTTTCATCTTCCCTCCCCACCCCTTTTCCTTTTTGTGCCGTAGGCCAGAGTGCAGGGTTATTTATATTGATTTGTAAGCAGCCCTCAGAGTTTTTCCCCACCAGAAGTGTGTGGGTAGAAATGCTTTGCATGAATGAAGACTGTGGATCCCTTTCCATTTGCTTACCAGGCTCATCTTCTTCCTCTAGGCCTGTGCCCCCCTGTACAGTTGGCGAACCACCAGTGACGAGCGTGAGGTTGTGGGCACCTGCTTCTTGTCCATCAACAACTTCACCAAGTTTGTGGAATACGCACCTTGCCGCTCAGGTAACAAGGGGCTCCGGAGAGGGGGTTCAGCGTTGGCACAGGACCTCAGCCTTTCTTTTTTTGGAAAAACTGTACTGAATTTTTGTAAAACCGTATCAAACAAACAACATGTCTGCTGAATAAAATAAATGGTTGGTAAACGTGAAGGGGACCGTGAGGTTTATTAATACAGTTGGCAACCATTTCATGCAGAGGTTCTATTCCTGGCCCCTGTGCACATCGACAGAGTCCCTGGAAGTCCACCCCTTTTATGACTTTTTTGTGACAGTTTCAATCACTTCCAGGTTTGGTACTGTGTGTGATTACACGTCTTTCTGATGTGTGCTAATTGGTCATCGCTGGTATAACTAATGGAACATTATCTTTAAGGTGACTTATTGAATGTGCCCTAAAGTTTGCATACAGGAGGGGCTGACCACGTTTTCTCCCCTTGTTCACCTTTAAACTGGATGTCTAAATCAGTTCCCCATGATTTCATCAGTCTTTGAGAAAGAAGGAAGGGGACAGACACAGTAGTGTCTTTGCTGTTTTGGTTCTGGGTTCCCTGATCTGTAGCTATCTGTAGCATGGAGGTGCATCTGTGTGTGCTGTTGGGCTTTTTTTATATACCTTGCCCTAGCTGTGTGCCACTGTGCAGCTGACCTGCGCCTGGTGATGGGCAATGAAGGTATGGGAGCTGCATGTGGTGGTTTGCCATCCACTGGACTAGGGAGCTGAAAGAAGTAGGAGTGACTGTAGAAGTCCCTCCCTTGTCCCTTGTACTAACCCCTTTAAATGAGCCGTCCCTCCTGCTGAAAGAACATGGCAGATGAACTGAAGGTCCAGCCAGCCAGCTGCTTCCTAAGCATAATCTGGAGCAGTAGGAAGTGGGTGTGGGAAAAGCTGGGAGCCTTTCCCTGGGGACACCCATACAGTGATCGCCAGAAGGCTGCTGTGCCACCAGCAGAGCCCCATCCCATAAGACTCATTTAGTCTAGCATCCTGTTCTCACAGTGGCCACTCCAGTCTCTAGAGAGCCAGAAGGAGCAGCTCTTGCTGACTTTACTGCATAGCTTGAGGTCAGCTCTGGAAGAGGGACTTCCGGCCAAAGCATTCCTGCTCCCCCACAGATGCACACAAGCAAGAGCTGTCCTTGGGAGCTCTGAGGGAAGTCACATTGCTGAATTGAAAATGAAGAGGAGGAGGATTACGAAGATGGGTTCATCTTATATTCTGCCCTTTATCAAAAAAATCCTAAGACAGTGTGCAACATAACACATTACAGAGCACCAATAATAAAAACGACAGACAGCATAGTAATAGAATACAGTGGTACCTCTACTTACGAATTTAATGCGTTCCGAATGCACATTTGTAAGTCGAAAAAAATCGTAAGTCAAATCCCACAGGGAAGGCATTGGGAGAAAAAAAATCGCAAGTAGAAGCAACCCTATCTAAAAATTCGTAAGTAGAAAAAATCCTATCTAAACCGCATCCAAGATGGCGGGCAGAGCTCCGTTCATAAGTAGAAACATTCGTAAGTAGAGTTATTCGTAAGTAGAGGTACCACTGTACAGCCAATTTGCCCCTTGCTGTGTTGTATCCTCCACCACCTCACCCACCAAATTATTGATGCCGAAGGTTTGCTATTGGCGAAGGGGAAGACTGGATTCTCTTATTGTTGTCATATGCTCCCTAGGGCCAAGGTGTTCTCTTAAGAGGAGATTCCTTTCCCAAGGAATAATAATAATAATAATAATAATAATAATAATAATAATTGCTGTGGCCTCTTGATAATTAGCATAATTAGGCTAGGGGGCGCCTGCCTGAATGGAGAAGCGCCTGTGGTGGAAAGAGAATGCTGAACAAGCCTAGACGCCGCCCCCCCCCCCTTTGCCAAAGGAAAAGATTGTTCCTGTCTCCAGAGACCGTACTTGGTAGATAATTCACATGTCATCAGAAGAAGTACCCCACCCTCTGATCGGGTTGCCCCAGCCACTTTGGGTGGCTTCCAACAGAATATTTTTTAAAAACACAACAAAACATCAGACATTAAAAACGGAAAGTCATAGTTGTTTATCTCTTTTCCAGCTGATGGAGAATGAATAATAATAATAATAATAATAATAATAATAGGGATTCCTCTTCCCTGCTCAGGGCTGGGATTCCCTGCTGGACCTCTGGTGCCTCATCACAGCTGTAGTACTCCTTCTAAAGTATATGCCTGAAAGTTTGGCTGTGATCAAGCAAATGGCACTTTGCCCATGCTCTAATGCTGTATTGGTTGCCCATATTTTGTGAGGGTTGTTTTTGGAGGTGAAAGGCTGGATCATTGATTTTATTGTAACAGTTCTGGTGTTAGGAGCTAGTCACAACCTGAGGCATATTGGCTTCCTGTTCATGTCTTGTCCGACAGAACAGTTTATTTAGGGGAGGAATCAGCATCACACACAATCATTCTGTCAATGCAAGCATTTCAACCCCCTTCTCTCTCTCCTCCAAGTGCACTGATCTGGTGGTTCTCCAATAATTCAGCTGTAAGCCTGTGTGGTGTAGTGGTTAAGAGCGGTAGACTCGTAATCTGGTGAACCGGGTTCGAGTCTCCGCTCCTCCACATGCAGCTGCTGGGTGACCTTGGGCTAGTCACACTTCTTTGAAGTCTCTCAGCCCCACTCACCTCACAGAGTGTTTGTTGTGGGAGAGGAAGGGAAAGGAGAATGTTAGCCGCTTTGAGACTCCTTCGGGTAGTGATAAAGAGGGATATCAAATCCAAACTCTTCTTCTTCTTCTGATGGACTGGGATATTTTTAATAGCATATTTTTTGTTTTGGTGTTTTCTGGCTCCAATTAAAGGGTGGCTTCAGTTTGGTGGGTGAGGGAAGTAGGACCCTGTATTTGGAAGGGATCATTTTGAATGCTGGTTGCAAGTGGGCCCTCTACCCCACTATGTGCCACACATTTATTAGCCATGCAAATATGAATAAATATTCACAACAGGCAAATCTGTAGCTTACCAGAACATACTCAAAAACTCAGATTGCCAATGAATAATTCGACTGCAAAAGGCACGATCCTCTCTTGTATCCTCAAGCTTCTATACTGTAACTTTTTCCAGCACCTCTGAATTTCCATTCCCTACCCCCCACCCCTTTTGTTTTTCTTTCTCCTGCCAGAAAAGGGCGGAGCCAGATTTCAAGGATATTGCCAAAGTGGCTTTAGTGCTGAATTCACAAAGGTGAGTTTCTGTCCCTGCCAAGAACATGGGTGACATGGTGCAGGGTCCTGTATTTGGGGGTTGGGACAGAGATCGTCTCCTTGGCATGAGGGTGGCTGGCTGCGGATACACAACAGGCACTGTAGATGCAGCCCCAGTTGTAAGGCTAATCTGGAAAACGGTATAGCCTGTGAAGCCCACAGGAGGGTGAACTGTATGCGTTGTATGGGTAAATGCTCCTGTGCTTAGGTCAGCCTTCCCCAATCTGCTGCCCTCCATAGGTTTCTGGAGTACAACTCCCGTCATCTTTAGCCATGCCGGCTGGGGCTGATGGGAATTGGAATCCAATAGCCTCTGAAGGGCAGAAGGCCAATTATTTCCCCTCCCTGTCAACCCAACTCTATGGGACACATGTGACTGCCATTGCTAGTAGATGATGCGCATTCCATCTGTGCACCCAGGAAGATTCGTTTTCCTTGCTAGTAGTGCTCTGGTTATATAGAACAGGGGAAAGATGTGCTGAGAGTTTGCAGGGTGCTGCTTGGGAATTCCTTCCCTCTCAAGCCTATGCACATACATGCATCACCCGTGGGCATCTGGCTATTCCACATCAGCCTTGTCCTTGACCGCTCCCCTGGTCACCCTAGGCAACCCGGGACTCCATGCAGGTGAATGAGAGGGCTGCTAAAAGGCTGGTAACTTCTGATCTACAAAGCTGATCTAATGTTACCTAAAATATTATTTTCTAAGACAATTGCAAAAATGATTTTGAGTATTGCTGCCAGTCTTACAGCTCCTCAACTATGTTCAGCTGAGGCTTGCCAACAGGTCCCTCCTGAGACTGGTCCAGTGCCTAAAGCCCCTGCTTTTAGGTGTCCTCTGATTGCATCATTGATGGTTCCTGTGTGCCTTTTGTGAGTCACATCCTGGTTGCTAAGAGAGAGGGTGCTGAGCTTAGGGTGGCCCAATGTGACCAGGGTGATCTCTGAGTGAAGTGATGGGGGTGTCAGTGGGTGGGTGTCAAGAGGGAGCGTGATGTGGCAGATACAGGAAGTGGAGTCGTTCAAATCCCCTAAACAGCCACAAAGCTGGCTGGGTGATTGTGGGTCAGCTACCATATCTTGGCCCAGCAAACCTCACAGGGTACTTGTGAAGATACAAGGGGAAAACTCAAGGCAAAGGTCAAGTGAACTGGCTCACATACCTCTAAGGAAAACTAATGTTTTTCATTGTCTTGGCAGGCTGGACGTGTTCTCCTTGGTGGCCCCGGAAGCTATTACTGGCAAGGTGACCCCTCCCAGCTTCTTTGTTACTATTATGAAAAATATTACTATTTTGGCAATATTTATTTGATCATTATTTCACTGGTCCAGCTGATTGAGATTTATATAGTTATTTAGCTGATCAAACGCCTGCTTTTCAAACGCACCTTCTTAACCATAGGGGCTAACAACATACTCTTCTCTTTTCTTTTTTTCTTTTAGGAAAAGAAAATGAAAGCTGAGATTCCCAGGAAGTGCTATTTTTTGTGTTCCTGTGGAATCACAGCATATCCATAAAGCTGGTCAATGTCTCAGATTCCTTGCACATGGGGCTAATGGTGCCCCCAATTTCTCCCCCTATCTCCCACCTTCTTGTTCCCCAAATTCAGGATAACTTCATTCATTCATTCATTTAATGTTTATTTTGCTTTTCTTCCAAGGAGCCAGAGGTGGCACGCAGAATAACTTCCTGTTGTTATAGTCGAAACAAAATAAAAAATATATTTTGTTTCGACTACGGCAGAACAGCACGGCTACCTACCTGTAACTTCCTGTTGTTATGTTGTTATTATTATTGTGGTTTTATTGTCAGTGTTTATTATGTAGTATGTTCTTTAAAAAGTGTCCATGTATGTAAACTGTCCTGAGATCTCTTTTGATGAAGGACTGTTTAGAAATGATTCGGCTAGGTTTTACTCACAGTAGCATTCCTGAAATTAATGGAAGTGACTGAGCTGTGTGTTTGCATAGCTTTTCGGAATGCCACCCTATCTAAATGAATTTATCCTCACACCAACCCTGTGAGGTAAGTTAGGCTGAGATGTAGCCGACTTGCCCAAAGTCACCCAGCGAGCTTCCTGAGGGAATGGGGGATCTGACCTTTGGCCTCCTAGTCATAGCTGCCAAGTCTCCAGTTTTCCCCGGGAAATCCCCGTTTTTCCAGCTGTTCCTAGCTGAAAAAAAAGATTTTTTTTTCGTTTTTTCCTGGTTTATTCTGGTGCGGCGGCCATTTTGGAACTGGGCGGAGCATGCTCAGAAGCGACTTTTGATGCTACTCTGCCCAGTTCCAAAATGGCTGCAGTGCGACTTCTGGCGTGGCGGCCATTTTGGAACTGGGCAAAGCAGCATCAAAAGTCACTTCTGAGCATGCTCCGCCCAGTTCCAAAATGGCGGCAGCGCTACTTCCGGTCTGCTATTTCCCCCGGTCCCTTATTTCTCTGACAGCAACTTGGCAGGTATGCTCCTAGTCCAACACTCTTAACTGCCACCCCCCCCTTTTCCCTTCAGGCCAGGTGATATCAGCAGCACAGGATGCCATTGTGGAGGTATATGACCCTGATTATTTAGTCCTGGAGGTCCGAGGGCAACTCAAGACGGGTCAGGCTAACTTCAAGGCTGACGACAGCTACCTTGGTGAGTGCTGGATGGAAGGAAAGGGTTCGAGAAAGAGAATGTTGTTGTCTTAGGACAGTGCTAGAGGTGGGGTCCTGAAATCCTGTCATTCATTACCATTGGCTGTGCAGCCTGGGAGTGATGGAGGAGTTGGAGTGTGTGTGTGTGTGTGTGTGTGTGTGTGTGTGTGTGTGTGTGTGGTGTGTGTTTAAATTTTACAAATTCTTTTAAAATACAATCAGAACCTATCTCTCTTATCAGTTGACCTACCATCCCTTCCCCACAATAAGAGCAGTGATCAGGAGAGGCTGTTGATTGACGGCAAGTGCAGGTTAAGGAGGAGTTGAACACCTAGAAGGCTGCAGGTTCTCTCATCCTTGCCTTAGGGCAGCATTTTCTTCCTGGGAGCTGGTTGCCTTTGCCCATTCTGTGCTTCATGGTTGGGCTGAGCAGGTGGTCCCTGTGCTTCAGCACTTGCTCAGTTCAAAATCTGGGCCCTGTTAGAAAAGGGTGGCCTCTGATCAAGCTTTGTCAATGGGCAGTGAATCAGAGGTTTCCCTGAACTTCAGAGTCAGCAGATCTCTGCAAGATCCAGGGTTCTTGAGTTCACCTCTTGTTTCATCCATGAGGTGGGGGTGAGTAGTGTTCATGGGGAGTGTTGATATCTCTGGGTGCAGATTCACAAATAATAAGCAGAATGATGCATAAGCATCTCATCAGAGTCAGCAAGGACACCCTGGGATACCCCAAATGCTCTGGAATTAATCTTACTTAACAGATGAATGTGGTTACATCAGCGTAACCACACTATGATGGTTACCATGTCCTTTATTTCAACCTAGTCACAGAATTTCTTCACCTCCTGCTGACGCTTCGGAACATAGGATGCTGCATTTTACTGAGTCAGACTATTGGTCCACTATTCTCTGCACCAAGTGGCTGCTGTACTCCAAGATTTCAAGGGGGGTGGCTCTTTCCTAGTCTTACCTGGAGATGTGGGGGGTTGAACCTGGGGCCTTCTGAATGCCACTGAGCCACAGCCTGTCCTTATACATTTCCCTGCAAAAATGACCACATGCACTTATCTTTAGAGAAACCCAGAAGGGTCCTTATCCCATCTCCTCCACAGGGAAGGATTTTGTCTCCTAGCGATGTTCAGCCTGGGGCCAGATTGCTGACTAACTAGTTGGCATTAAGGGACCTATGGCAGGCACCCCCAAACTTCGGCCCTCCAGATGTTTTGGACTACATTTCCCATCTTCCCTGACCACTGGTGCTGTTAGCTAGGGATCATGGGAGTTGTAGGCCAAAACATCTGGAGGGCCGCAGGTTGGGGATGCCTGACCTATGGCAACCTGTGGTACCGCATGGCATGCTGGGAAATGGCCCTGGTAGGTGTAGAATGGCATGCACACACACACAAACCCTTAATCATGCTGTTTCTCCTTTCCCTCTCTCTAGGCTACTCTGTGGCAGTTGGTGAATTTAGCGGAGACAACACTGAAGGTACCAATGGGCTTATTAGGAAGGGAAGATACTTTCAGCATGGGTGGTAGGGCTGGTTTCTGGGCATCGTTTTTGGAGAGCAAAGAATCTAGAATAGTAGAGGGTCCTCTAGTCCACCCCCCTGCAATGCAGGAATCTCATCCACGAGAGACTGCCATCCAAAATCTCCTTAAAAGCCTTCAAGGAAGGAGAGTCCAGAACCTCCTGAGGAAAACCATTTCACCGTCAAACAGCTCTTACTGTCAAAGTGTTCTTCCTGATGTTTGGTCGGAGTCCACTTTCTTGTAACTTGAATCTGTTGGTACAAGCCCTACCCTCCAGGGAAGGAGAAAACAAGCTTGCGCCCTCTTCCATGTGACTGTCAGGTTTATGTGTACCTTGTGCCAAAAATATATACCTCCATTGCATTTGGAGAAAATCACACATGTCAGGATTTCGAAATGTTGTATAATTCTACCCCCCACCCCCAAGACAATAGATTTTCAAATAAATTATAACAACTTTATTTCTATTTTTTGTTAAATTGTGGAGGGAATATTGGCCTGCAAAATGAGAGTGCAGTTATGAGGGCAGTAGGAGAGAGATTTGGGTTCATATTGTTGTTGTTGTTGTTGTTGTTGTTGTTGTTGTTATTATTATTATTATTATTATTATTATTATTATTATTATTATTATATATTTATAACCCGCCTTTTCCCATGGCAGGGACTCGTATTAAGGGCTTGGGATTAGTAAATAGCGCACTGCATTATTACCTGGTTTCTTAAAGGTCATACTGTACAGTATGTATGTATTTTCCTCTTCTCCCATGAGGACTCTTCCAGAGTCTATGATCGGTGCCGTATTCTGCTGTTCACAGTGTCCTTGCAGTAGTTCGGCCTCCTGCTGCCACTGATTGCATTGTGTTCCTTTGCTCTTTTGCAGACTTTGTGGCTGGCGTTCCTAAAGGAAACCTGACTTATGGATATGTAAGAGCCAAACCTGTGCCTCCTTTCTCCCCACTCTCTGTGTGTACTGTAACCCTGCCTGCTTTGTGGAGCTGGAACATTGGTCATACAAGAATTCCCTTGAAAATGTGCTCTAGGGGCTAGCACAGAATTTGGCAGCAGACCTTTTGTGGATGGCGGGTGGGTCGTCAGGAACTCCTGTAAAAGTGCTCCAGATGCCCCCCCCCCACCATCCACACCGGGTGCATAAGATGCTGCCTCAGGTTCTTCCAACTGCAAGCTAATATACAAGAGTGCTTATTTAAAAAATTGCTACACAGCTTGGATCTTAAAAGAACAACTTCCTTAGATCTCCTCTGCTGCTCATAACCAGGAACATTCTCTTAACAACTTCTGATATAAGTCATTGAGTCTTTTTTAATGGCTGATCCACAAACTGGAAGGACCTTCCCCCAAAAAAACTTTCCAAGGGCTGAAACAGAGGAGTTTCATTGGCTAGCCTAACCCAGTGCTCTTCAACCTTGGTTCCCCAGATTGTGTTGGATCCCCAGCCAGTTTAGCCATTGACTAGGGGTGATGGGAGTTGTAGTCTAACAGCATCTGAGGCTCCGAGGCTGAAGTACACTGGCCTAACCCAACCGGGTAACCTCGGATGTAGCTAGACTACAACTCCCATCATCCCTGAGGATGCTGGCTTTGACCAATGGAAGGTGGAGTCCAGCAGTCTCTGGAGGTTTGGCAGGCAGGTTACTGAAGGCTGCCTGAGAAATACTCTTTATCTCCTTTCTACTTGGGTTACTAATAGATAGATAGGAGACCAGACCCAGAGGGTGAAATTCAAAGTAGCATTCAGGAAACTGCTCTGTTGGTGCAGCCTGATGAAACCACCTCCCCTTCTGGGGGTTATCCCGACCCCAAGCCAACTAGGGGGGGGGCACTGGGGAAGGGAAGCAAACCCTGTTGTGCTAGCAGGACTCTCTGAATCCAGACCGCACAGCATGGCCCTTCTTGACTCTGGTGGGGGATCACTCCAGCGGCAAGGGCTGGGCTGGCACAGCAGGCTCCGTTCATCCTCTGCGCACCCTCACACACCCCGTGCGCATGCACACATGCACACCCCGGGCACTGGCAAACCACGCTATGGCTCTGCCCCTAGCCAGTCCCCACCTGCCTGCCTTGTTGCTTACAACCAGTCCAAGGGGTGGCAGCTGCTTTCTCCTTAGTCTCAGTGTCGCCCCTGTAGAGCTCAGGAGGGAGGTGGGTGGAGACAGAATGAAAATTAGTGGCTCTGCCAGCCTTGTGCTCTGGCTCCAACTACTGTTGGCCTGCCAGCCTTCTGCCCTACCCATCCCAGTGGGCACCAGCCTCCACTGCTCCTTCCCAAACACAGAAGTTCCATGAGAGGCATGTCTGGCCACATCCAGGCAGAAAGGCCCCCCCGGAACAGTCCTGTGCTGGTGCTTTGTGGTGCCATGGCATCAACAGGTATGCTTTGGGTGTAGCCCCTTTGCATTTCCCCTTCCTGTGTGGTTAGTGGAGGGCCCCACTCACGCACAGGAAGGTGCCAGTTAAAAGTGGGTGCCACCCCACCTTGAGACGCGGGTGTGTTCTTTGGCTCCCGCGATCCCTTGCTGTTGTGACTTTTCCCTGACACGGGACACACGAGTTCACAGTGAGCTCAAAGTAAGACATTGCCTCACACATGACATGCCAGCCTGTCTCTCCTCCTCACCCTCTCCTGATTGTGCATCGCTCATCTGCTTGCTTGTTGTTGACCCTGTGGGTTGCTATGGTAACAGGTGCATTTCTAAAGATGAGGGAAGTGAACAGGCCCGAAACCAAACAAATCTGATTTCCCTGCGGCCGTTTGGCTGCGGCCAAGAACCAACCCCATGATGTTGTTGCAGCGGTTACTTTGGGCTGCGATTTTCTTCGCCTCGAACATGTGACGTGGCTTCCTTCCTCCTGGGGCAGCCTTTCTCTTGGTGACCTTGCTGTGACACTCTTAGTCGCCCACAGAGCAGTCTGAGAGGAACCTCAGCCCCTACTCCTTGAGCAGAAGTTGTGCTTAGGGCACCCTCCTCCCAAAGCTCCCACAATACGGCACCCGCCAACTCATTTTCTGCTACCCTGTGGGAGCCTTCGGGTGAGGTTTACTTCTGCATTCTAAGTTTGGGGCTGTATTGCAGGAGGCATCCAGACTCAAAACAGATATTTTTACCTCAGGGCTGTTCTCTCTCTCTCCCGGCCGGCTTCCCCCACAGTATAGTATTTCTATACTGCCCTCTCATAAAATATCAGGGCAGTGTATAGCAATACAGTCAGTCAGTCAATCAATCAATCAAATTAATTACAAGCAATCATTAAACTGACTGACGACTCCACAATATTCTAATCATGCACACATATATAACATATACATGAGCTCATGCACACACATATATAAGTACTACCAGTGTCTGTGAAAAACTGCCTATGTGGATGAAGGAAGAAAAAAAATGTCCTAGTGATAAGTGCAATTAATTACGGTGATTTGAATAAATTATTAGTATTATTTAAAGAAAAGGTTTCTATTTTGGTAGTCAGGACTCCCCAGCTGTGGAAGGAGAATGAGTACGTGGCCAGAAGAGAAACTCTTGGGAGCAAAGACTCCTAGTTTCCCCTTTCATTCCTGTCAGGAGAAGTTGGGCTGGCTCCCTCACCACAAAAAGCCTTCCCCAAGCTGAGTCCCTTGAGTATTGATGAACGAAGACTCCCTTCATCCCTGGCCATTGGCCGTCCTGCCTGGGGATTATGGGAATTGTAATCCAGCAGTGCCTTAGTGGAGGATTCCGGCTGGATCAGGCAACATGAGACTGAAGACCTCTTATTTTCTCTTCCTTTCTTCTTTCTTTCTTTCTTTCTAGGTCACAATTCTAAATGGAAGTGACATTCGGCCCCTGTACAACTTTTCTGGAGAGCAGGTAAATGGCTGCACAGTTCACACTGAAGCCAGGAAAGAGGGTCTTGATGCCGCAGCTGGGCTATGCCCCAGAGCCCTCAAGCCAGGCTCCATTGCCATCCCTTACGGTGCCATTCAGGTTGCCGCCTGCAGCCCACACCTGCGTTAGGGTCTGAGGTTCATTCCAGGAATGGACAGGAGAAAGAACATGATGGTTCCTAAGATCCACTGTGTTTGCTAGTTCCATTTCCTCCCCCCCCCCTCAGAAAAAAAACCTAGCTTTCAGGCTACCTGGGGCCTTAGACAGGACTTTGTCTATGCTGTGATTCAGTATATCAAAAGTGCAGGATTTGGATTGATTGGGTGCAGGGTGTTCAATTTGGTTTTTTGTATGGCGTATACCCTGTATGTGCTTATCTGTCTGAACAGAAGTGTTGTTGCACAGCTGGTAGTCAGGGATGGTGGGAGTTGTAGTCCAACAGCACCTGGAGGGCTCCCAGTGCGAGAAGGCTGCCCTGGAGAACCCCAGGAATTTTAGGAACTATCCTGTCTTGGGGGTGTGCCGGTACCATGATGGGTCTGCCCTATGCATTTAAAGCAGAATTATGCCACTTTGAACAGTGTAGTTTGCGCTGCGAGTTGTCAGGAGGTCCCGATTCCCCTCATAGGGCTACAATTCCCAGAGTTCCATTGTGAGAACTGTAGCTCTGGGAGGGGAACAGGGGTTTCCTAGCAATTCTTGGCCTGCTTAACAAACGCACCTCCCAGGATTCTTTGGGGGAAGCCATGGTTGCTTAAGGGGCCATGAAGATGCTTTCAATGTACAATGCCGATGTGGCCTGGATTCTGAGGGGAATGTGGGGAGTGGTCTATGGGGAGTCAAGAGTCCCGCCCTGAGCAGACAGTCTGTCACGATTGCAGGATGCCTTGCCTGCCCGATGTTGACATCCTTCAGCCTCACCAGCTGCCTGTCATTTCCCTCAACAGATGGCTGCCTATTTTGGCTATGCTGTGGCTGCCACTGATCTCAATGGTGACAGGTGAGTGTTGAGGAAGGGTGACCACAGTCACTAGTTGTGTGTGTGAGAGAGAGAGGGAGGGAGGGAGGCTTTCATCTACACTAGAAGAAGCTGTGGGAATGTTTGACTAAGTTTGAGTTTTGGTGAACATCAGGTGGGCTCTGTCTAGGAAGCAGAGCAGAGAGTTGCCATGGATAGAAGAGGGAAGGGGCAGTGCAGACCCCATGGAGATACTCTGGCCGTGGTTCAGGAGGGGGGCTATGTGCCTCTAGACCCTGCTGCTCTCCCACTTCCACTAGCGCTTCTCTGAAGCCCGACCAGGGCCGGCCCTAAGGCAAGGCTGGGTGGGTGGCGCAATGCGCCAGGGCGTCGGGCCGCCAGGGGGCGTCGGGCCACCAGGGGGTGCCGTGCTGCGCCCACCAGACAGCCCGGACGCCCTCCCGCTAGCCCTGCTCCTTGCCTCCCTCCCTCCCGCCCGCCGTGGGTTCGAGTCTCGGCCTCAGCCTGGCGGGTCGGGGGCATGAGGAGGACACCGCCCCCCCCAGCAGAGTCCTCCGCGCAGGAGGAGGCAGCGCCAGTGCCCTGGAGGACAACCAGGCAGCCTGGCCCACCCACTGCGGCGCCCCTGAGCCCGGCCCACCCTCAGCGCCCGGCCCACCCATGCCATGTCCATCCTCTGCATCCGCGGTGAGTTGGTGGGGCAGCGGCGGAGGGACCTTTGTGCCACGGCACTCAATGTGGTTAAGACGGGCCTGACCCCGACAGTGAGCTCTTTTGGATCCAGAGTTGGTGATTTTAAGGCTCTTGCTCTTTCTCCTCCCACTGCAGCCTAGATGACCTCCTGATTGGTGCCCCCTTGTATATGGAAAAAACAGAAGACGGTCGCGTGCAGGAGGTGGGCAGAGTCTACATCTTCCTGCAACAGCTGTATGGCATGGAGCCAGTGGCGTCGGCCGCACTTACTGGTCACCAAGAATTTGGTCGCTTTGGCAGTGCTATCGCTCCCCTGGGGGACCTTGACCAGGACGGCTACAATGGTAGGGATCTTTGACAATATTTGCATCCCACCTTTCGGCAAAAGTTCCTAACAATTTTCTTGCAAAATGTGAGCACCCATGAGGACATTTTCATTTTATTGCTGTTGCTAAATGTCTGCTCTTTCTTGAGCTTTTTCGCTTTGACAGCAGGATTAACCAACTGCTTGTTAGTTCTAGCCTCCCTTTATTTCACAATGCGACACAGACATTGATGGCAGGTCCCTGTTCCACTCAAAACAGTTCTCCCGCCCTTCCCAGATTTTTCATAGCTGAGGTTAAGGTACTCTGGTTGATTTTGGGTTTTCTTTCTTATGAGTAAAAATTGGAAGCACACTCCAATCAATGCCTGCCCACTCCCAAACTGCATCTGCATGTTGCATCGTTCAAGGCATGCATCCTGAATGGAAGGAGGCCAGTGGAGAGCAGTAGTTTGCACAGCGATGCAACAGGCAGCCCTTTGGAAATGGGACTGGACAATCTCATCCCACCTGATGCAGCAGCACAGTAGCATTGTGGTCCAACTGCATCTGGAGAGCCACAGCTTTAATTTGTTTGCTTTCTTGCAGCATACTGGCAAGCCCTGGGATGTAGTTTTGAATTTGCAGAGTCCTGATCTTATGAGCCATTATATAACTAAAAGTTCAGAAGCGTCAAGCTCATCATTTCGACATTTGAGCTCATGTACCTTTAACGGTTGTGTAGATGAGATAATTTAGGCAAGGGCACCTGTTCAAACCAGTGTGCAATTACTGAATTCCCCTTTTCTCTACTCAGCTGTTATAGGTGATCGACTCCCCCTGCAACATAGGCTCCCATTAGGGAACCCTCTTGAACCAGCCAGACAAGTGTCCCACAAAATAACAAAGCAAAGTGGGGATCAAGTTTAATGTGGTACATTGAAAGAGGAGGCAGCAATCGGTTCAGCAAAATATGTGTGTCTGATTTGGTTCCCCCGCCCTAGACATAGTGTGCATACTCAAGATATCACACAGTAGATTAGTTTTCCTTTAACGTCATAGGCAAATCAGAGGGGCTACAAAATCACTAAAGAGCAGTGATTCCTTCTGCCCTTTCAGAATACATTTATGAGCAAGGTCTGGATCAGGGGTCCCCAGACTACGGCCCCCGGGCCAGATGTGGCCCAATTGGCCTCCCAATCTGGCCCGCGACGACCCCTGCCGCCTGCTGCCACCGCCTGCTCTTGTGGTGTGCCACGCGGCGGCGCACTTCCAGACCTGAAAAAAATTGCCGAAAATTGTTTCTGCGCATGAGTATGGGCCTCTCCCGACCCAGAAGAGGTCATTTCCGGTGCACTTCCGGGGCGGGGAGGTACACTTCCGGGTCGGGGGAGGCCCATACGCATGCGCACAAACAATTTTCGGCGATTTTTCCGGCCTGGAAGCGCGCCACCGCGCCAGTAAATGGGTGTGCGCATGCGCACTGGCGCGCGCTCCCCCACCCTCCGGCCCACTGCGCGCGCACTCCCCCGCCCTCCGGCCCGCCCGAAGGCGGGTAAGTCTGGGGACCCCTGGTCTGGATTCTGATCACAGCCCAATGTGACCCATATTTGTGTATGTGGCCGAACAGGAAAACCCTACATGTGATTTTGCTGCCATCTGCTGGATGAGGTTCATACTGCACGTTTGCATTGTGCTATGTATATCTGGGCACACCTTGAAACAGGTACTGAAATTCCTGGTTTCTGCTACAGTCCTGCACAAGAGAGATGGCTAAGGCCTGATGCTTTTCTTCTTCTCCATTGTTTTAATTTATTGTGTTAAAATATTTCCTTTTCTCTTACCTTTTAACTCAGAGAGAAAAGACAGCAAAAATTAAAACTAATTGGAGCTGAGTGTGCCCTCTTGTGTAGAAACCCTGTGAAACCATTTCTGAGCTCCTGTACTGGGGTTCCCTGGGCACAGGAGTTAGGGGGATGAGGGTGTGGAGTGAGAAGAGGTTACTATGTATTTTTATTACATTATTCCCCACCTTTCCTCCAAGGAGCTCAAGGTGGCATACCTGGTTCCCCCTCCTCTTTGTGTCCTCAGAACAACCCTGCAAGGTGGGTCAGGCTGAGAGACAGTGTCGGGCCCAAGGTCATTCAGCGAGCTTCATGGCTGAGTTGCAATTTGAACCCTGGTCTTCCAGTCCCTGGTCTGACACATTAATCACTATACCATATTGGTTCTCAGTGTGGTTTTTGGTTAGAGTACTAATGGAGGCAGCCTGGGGAATTTGGGAGACAACTCAGCAGAGTGAGAAGGAGGGTCCCTTAATGCAGTTGGGCTCCTTTTTGAGAGAAGTGAAGTAAGACACTTTACCATCTAAAGTGGGGAGGGATGGGGGGGGCGCTCTGTAGGACTAAGTCCAGCAACTCAATTTACCTTACTGTCCCACTGTCTGGTGGAATGAGTGGGCAAGACCAAGAGTGGGTCCAACAGTCAAGAAAACAGTTTCTGCATGTGCTGTTGAGGGAAGTGAGGGGCAGGTGGGGTTCATCCACATAGGAAGAAGGAGCACTCTGGTCCTAAACCTCCGCTGCCTTGTGGGGTATCTTCGGGAGAAGAAAAGGCTAAGGATTAAAAACTACACAAATGGAGTCTCCTGCAGCCCAGCTGGTGCCAAACTCTGGGCTCTGCTTTTGTTTAGACCACATCAGTGAGGCTGAGAGTGGGGCCATGTCTGGGCAGCCCAGGACCTCCATACACACTGCCCAGGCTTGCACCCTGGGGAGGTCATTTCAGTGCTGCTAATGCAGTAGATTGCCGGAATAAATATCAACAACCTCAGATACACAGATGACACAACCTTGATGGCAGAAAGTGAGGAGGAATTAAAGAACCTTTTAATGAGGGTGAAAGAGGAGAGCGCAAAATATGGTCTGAAGCTCAACATCAAAAAAACCAAGATCATGGCCACTGGTCCCATCACATCCTGGCAAATAGAAGGGGAAGAAATGGAGGCAGTGAGAGATTTTACTTTCTTGGGTTCCATGATCACTGCAGATGGTGACAGCAGTCACGAAATTAAAAGACGCCTGCTTCTTGGGAGAAAAGCAATGACAAACCTAGACAGCATCTTAAAAAGCAGAGACATCACCTTGCCGACAAAGGTCTGTATAGTTAAAGCTATGGTTTTCCCAGTAGTGGTGTGTGAGAGCTGGACCATAAAGAAGGCTGATCGCCGAAGAATTGATGCTTTTGAATTATGGTGCTGGAGGAGACTCTTGAGTGTCGCATGGACTGCAAGAAGATCAAACCTATCCATTCTTAAGGAAATCAGCCCTGAGTGCTCACTGGAAGGACAGATCGTGAAGCTGAGGCTCCAATACTTTGGCCACCTCATGAGAAGAGAAGACTCCCTGGAAAAGACCCTGATGTTGGGAAAGATGGAGGGCACTAGGAGAAGGGGACGACAGAGGACAAGATGGTTGGACAATGTTCTCGAAGCTACCAACATGAGTCTGACCAAACTGCGGGAGGCAGTGGAAGACAGGAGTGCCTGGCGTGCTATGGTCCATGGGGTCACGAAGAGTCGGACACAACTAAACAACAACAACAAATACAGTAGTTTGACTTCACCCCTGGAGGTGCACTCCATTGTCTCTTGAGGCAGACAGATGCCAGCAATATAACTACAGTGGTACCTCTACTTACAAATAACTCTACTTACAAATTTTTCTACTTACAAATGGAGCTCCGTCCGCCATCTTGGATGCAGTTTAGATAGGATTTTTTCTACTTACGAATGTTTAGATAGGGTTGCTTCGACTTACGATTTTTTTCTCTCAATGCATTCCTATGGGATTTGACTTACAATTTTTTTCGACTTACAAATGTGTGTTCGGAACACATTAAATTCGTAAGTAGAGGTACCACTGTACTTCCAGTTCTGGAGGTTATAACCCAGTGCGCCCTCCTCTTTCTCAGCCTTTCTGGCCTCCCCCTCAGCTCAGCTCGCAGCTCAGCAGTGGTGATGGCAGTTCCCCTCTGGCCACCTAACTACCACCCCTCTCTCAGTCACAGCTGGCTGTGCATTTGCTCAAGGGCGCTAGCATGACAACAGTCTCAAGCAAATAGGAAGAACTGGTGCCTTTCCTTATCGATGGTGGTTAGTCTGTCCTTTTTGCTTTATTCCAGTTGTCACTGCATTGCTTTTTTTTTTTACCCCTGCTAAAAATTCTTTTCTTTAAACAAGCCTGCCCAGACATGGGCATTTGACATGTTGTTTTTAACAGGTAATTGTGCTTTGTTATGTCTTTTTAAAAAAAAAAACTGCTGGTTTTACTTCTGTTTTGAAATGTTTTAGGCCAACTTGCTTTCAACACATGGGCATTTCTTTAAATGAGTATTTTGTTTTGTTTAATGTCAAGGGTGGGGAACCTTTGGCCCTCCCGTGGTTGCTGGACTCCCAACTCCCATCATCCTGACCATTGCCCATGTTTGCTGGGGCAGCTGGAAGTTCAACTCCAAGAGCATCTGGAGGGCCAAAGTTCGCCTGCACCTGTTTCATGCCAGCCACTTAAGAGGTGTTTGTGGATCGAGTGGCATCTCCGCCTTGTCAAATACCTGAATGAATGCTGACGCTGGAATTTTTTTTCCTGCAGATGTGGCCATTGGGGCCCCGTTTGGTGGCAAGGAGCAGCAAGGCATGGTCTATGTGTACAATGGCCAGCCTGGCGGACTGAACCCCAAGCCTTCTCAGGTGTTACAGGGCCACTGGCCAGCTGGCCAGACTCCAGACTTCTTTGGCTTCTCCATGCGTGGGGCTAAGGACCTGGATGGAAATGGCTACCCAGGTGAGGACTGAGTGTGAAATCACAAGAAAGGCTGCAATGGGGCATCTGAAGCATCAAAGAGCCATAGCTTATCTTTGGTAGCTTTGCATGGATGAGGTCCCAGGTTCGGTCCCAGCTCTCTCTAGCTAAAGGCAGAAATCTAAAGGGGCCCCAGCAAACTCTTTATCCTATAGAGCAAGTTTAGCCAGTGTGGTGCCCTCCAGAGGTTGTTGGACTCCCAAGTCCCCAACAGCCTCAGCCAGTGTCACCCAATGGCATTGGCCAGGGATGATGGGACTCATCGTCCAGCAACATCTGGAGGGCACTCTGTTGCCTGACCCCAGTAAGGAGGCAATATGGTTCTCTGTGCAATTGCTTAACAGCTTAAGGAAGCCCAAATACTATACAGTACACAAGTGGGATCTGCAAGAAAAGGTTGCCACATGGAGTGCTCCTGTTCACTGTATCAGCCAGCCAGCCATGCTCTCTAGGATGCTCCATGCTCCATTCCTCCCACCCGGGTTCCCATTCCACCCCCTTCTGAAATAGTCAGCATTCTGTGGCCATCGGGCATGCTCAGTCTTCACTGAACTGTCTGAGGTTTCTTACAGCTTTAGTGGTTTTTATTTTAAGATTTTGTGCTCCTGATACCACTTTGGTGCCATTTTGGCTCTGTAGGCAGCGCCGCTCAAACCCTGAATGTTGGAAATAGAGGGAATTATTATATTCCTGATGATTGATCAGATAATCCAACAGCCAGTTTGGGCATCTTGTATCCTAAGGAGCATGTTAACAGCCAGTATAAATATTGGTCTTCGGGGAGGCAACCCCCAGGATGCTCTCAATGGCAGAGTGAAAACAAGGAAGTGTCCCAGTGATATTGCAAAAGCCCTCTGCAATGGCATTTATAAACACCCACTTTATAATGAGCATTTAAGATCAGGTCTCCAAAGAGACTCTCACTTGAAGGGCCGTAGTCATGCAAGGAGGCTACCACTCTTGTAGAAGTTCAAGTGGTCCATTGATACTAATCTTCCCCAAACTTGGGCATTAGAACATTATCTGCCCCTAACCATGCAGCTGTTGATCTCAGAGGGCTTTGAAAGGAAGAGCAATCAAAGAGGCTGCCTCTGAGCATGTGCTAAGTGGTTTTCCCCATAACCACTGAGAAACAATACGCCGGGGGGGGGGGGCATTCCAGGCCAAAAGAATGCGGCACACAAGCGGCTTTGAGCTAAGTTTCTCTTTTGAAACCAACCCCTGGAAAACAGTATCAAAATCTGCAACGAGATAGGGCTTCTTGCCTATCTGCTACTTTCTCTCTCTCTCCACCCTGCAGATCTGATTGTGGGAGCCTTTGGAATGGACACAGCCCTGGTTTACAGGTAGGCACTGAGCATAGGGGTTGTGGATGGGGATGCAGACAAATGCATCTCCCCACCCCTCGATTTGGGAGAGGAGAGTTTGAAAGGTTCAGAAAGACAGGTGAAATGGTAAACACATCACAGTTATTTCTCTCTCTCTCTCTCTCTCTCTCTCTCTCTCTCTCTCCCTCCCTCCCTCCCTCCCTCCCTCCCTCCCTCCCTCTCTTGCCTACCTTCACAGGGGCCGCCCCATTGTTCATGCAAGCGCCACTCTCAGCATCTTCCCCACCATGTTTAACCCTGAGGAGCGAGCTTGCACCTTAGAGGGCACCGGAACGCCCGTTGCTTGGTGAGTGATGTTGGAAGGAAACCACAGTGGAATGTACAGCCCTGATGGTCCCCAAGTGACGGTGGCAACTGTAGCTCTGTTGGCCTTATTCTGAGCTACAATTCCCAGTCTTCTGGTGCAAGCCATAGGGAAGGACCATAGCTCAGTGGTAGAGCACATGCTCTGCACACCAAAGGTCCCATGTTCAACCCCCAGTATCTCCTGGTAGGACTGGGATAGAGCCCTGTGCGAAACTCTGAAATAGGCTTCTGCTGGTCAGAGTAGACCACACTGCGAGGGGGTGTGGCCTGATTTTGTGTCAGGTAGCTTCCTATGTTCCTGTGGCAGGTAAGCCATTTCAAAAGCAGTGTATTTCCACACAGAGTAAAGGAGTATCATGGGCGAAAGCTCCCCACCTCTCACCAGGATGCTTTCTGGTTTTACCCTATGGGAGAAAGAGTCCCATGGAGACAAGCCCTAAGAGAGCTGTGACTGTTAGACCCATCTGAGATCAGTGCTGGGGCTTATCTCTCAGTAAGGGAGTCTTACTGAGTCTTAATAGTGTAAAAGGAGGCCTTTTACTATTAAACCTGCACTAGCATGTGCATCCTGGTGTCTGCTTTTTTTTTTAATGGTGTGCTACTGTAGGAGTGTTTAAAAACCCAACAGTTTGTAAAATCCCAGAAACGCTTAAAATGTGGGGGGGGGGGGCTGTTCTTTTCAAAAAACAATGTCCATGGATCTACATATTAGTGGGCAGCACTGCTGGGAGCTGGAAGGAAGCCCCCCTGTGGGTGCTTGTAGCAGCCGTCATAACCAAAGAGCTGCTACTGTTACCTAGAGGCTTCTGACCACATGGAACCTCATTCGCAGGCTCCTGCATAAACAAACCCCTAGGAGCCCTTACCTCCGTGCTGGCACTAACTCATTCAATGGCTCCAGGCAAAGCGGAACCAGGAAGCAGAGATTCTTGTGACATTTTATGGCAGAGGTGAAATGAGCTGTCACAATGGAGGTCGGTTTCATGTGGTCTCCATGTGACAAAAATAACATGTGCCTTCCAGATTTGCTCCAGCTAAGAAGGGGCTGTATTGATCCTCTAGCCATGAAAGGGGCCGGGGGGGGGGGGTATTTATGAACTGAGTTTTTCAGTTGCTCAGCAACTGGAGAGAAGTGGGGGTTGCCCTGGCCACCTGCCCAACTTGACTATGAATGGGTGATTGTAATAGGCTGGTGACCCAGCTGGGACCACATGGCTGAGAGGAGAGGCTGAGTCATCCAGACAGGAATGCACACCCCAACCATCACCACCCCGCAATCACATGTTAGAGCTGCTCTCCCCCCACTCCAACTGTTGCATCAAGAGAATCTGCCCCCTTTCCACACCTAGAACAGTTGCCCTCAGGCCAGGTACATTTTGTTGCCCTCTTCTCTGCATTTCAGTTTGTGCAGCCTTGGAACACCTGTGTCCCTGGGGACAAGGCCCTTTGCTGCCCCATCCTGTTTCCTTCCTGACAGAACCTGGCACATCATTCCTATCTCCATAGCCATCCCTTTTTTAAATATGTGGCATTCCTGTGTGCCACTGGATTTCCTCTTATCTCCCTCCCCCCCAAAGTTGTGTTTCAACTCCAGCTGCATCAGAAGGCACCCTATCCAGAGCACCAGCCTCCTTTCCTGGCAGTGATAACCTTTTTTTATAGCACCATAGTGCTTTACAGTGATTAACCACCCAAGCAATCCTTTGAGGTAGGCCCTTAACAAGGAATAACCAAGGTTTCAGGACTACAACTCCCACCAGCCCATTGGCCATTCCAGCTGGGGCTGATGGGATTCGGAAGGCACCATGTTGGCTACTCTTGCCCTTAAAGAATGTCCTTCTACTGTAGTGGAGATGTGGGTGAGCCCCTGACTGAGCAAGGATCTGAACCCAGGGCATTCACATTCACATTTGACCCTCTACCCCCTGGACTGCACTGCCTTTCACTGGTTTCTTACAGTGGCTCATTGCTCCCCCTGCTTTCTCCCATGTCAACAGCATCAACCTGAGCTTTTGTCTGAATGCATCTGGGAAACATGTGCCTGACTCCATTGGTGAGTAATATGGGGAAGGGGTGGCATCTATGACACTGACAAGCACTTTCATCAAGAAGTTGTCTCAGAGTCTAGCACAGCTGGTCCACAGGTATCTGGCTGACCACCGGGAGAACTGCATGCTGGGCTAGAGGAGGCCTTTGGCCCGATCCAAAGGACTCCTCTTATGTTCCTAAGAGCCTTCAGCATCAAGGAGGCCTTGGAGTTTAGGCCAAGATCAGCTGGAGGTCAAGCCAAGTTTTCAGATTCTGGGACCCAGAAGCTGGAACAGAAGGCATGGCGAAAGCAGAAGGCTACATAGCAAGGATGGGGAACCTTGGCCCTGCAGATGTTGCTGGACTCCACCTCCCATCACCCCCAGGCAGAATGGCCAATGCTCGGGAATGATGGGAGATGGAGTCCAGCAACATCGAGAGAGGCACTGGACTGGAGCCAGCAGGGAGCAAACAAGGTGCCTTGTGGCTCAGGCATGACCTAGAGGAGCAAGGCCCAGAGCGGGGCTGGCTAACTGTTTCTGGCCCAAGGGGGGCATTCACTCTTTGGTCAGCCCTCTAGGGCCACATCCCAGTGGTGGGTGTGGCCAACAATCCACCCCCCCCACCTCTCTCTCTCTCTCTCTCACACACACACACATACACATTTGTGCAGGTCACTCTCTCTCTCCTCATCCCATGATCAATCTGGGGACCAGGAATGGGGCAATTTGCATCCCCATCAGGGCACTCTGCCCACCACAGCATTAAGTCTACTTTTAAAAAACAACCCACAAATGCCCTGTTGCTGCTGTCGCTGAGGCTAAAATCAGTGGAATTTGGTGAGGATGGGAGAAAAAATTGCTTGATGGGGCAGATCAGGCTCCCAAGCTGGGCTTTAGCTATGTGCCCCTAGAGCAGGCATCCCCAAACTTCGGCCCTCCAGATGTTTTGGATTACAATTCCCATCGTCCCTGACCACTGGTCCTGTTAGCTAGGGATCATGGGAGTTGTAGGCCAAAACATCTGGAGGGCCGCAGTTTGGGGATGCCTGCCCTAGAGGGTGGCTAGTTCCCGTGCCTTCCTCTAGTTATCTGAATTGGATTTGATTATGATTAAGGCGATTGTTGTTGTTTAGTCGTTTAGTCGTGTCCGACTCTTCGTGACCCCATGGACCATAGCACACCAGGCACTCCTGTCTTCCACTGCCTCCCGCAGTTTGGTCAAACTCATGTTGGTAGCTTCGAGAACACTGTCCAACCATCTCGTCCTCTGTCGTCCCCTTCTCCTAGTGCCCTCCATCTTTCCCAACATCAAGGTCTTTTCCAAGGATTCTTCTCTTCTCATGAGGTGGCCAAAGTATTGGAGCCTCAGCTTCACGATCTGTCCTTCCAGGGAGCACTCAGGGCTGATTTCCTTCAGAATGGATAGGTTTGATCTTCTAGCAGTCCATGGGACTCTCAAGAGTCTCCTCCAGCACCATAATTCAAAAGCATAAATTCTTCAGCGATCAGCCTTCTTTATGGTCCAGCTCTCACTTCCATACATCACTACTGGGAAAACCATAGCTTTAACTATACGGACCTTTGTCGGCAAGGTGATGTCTCTGCTTTTTAAGATGCTGTCTAGGTTTGTCATTGCTTTTCTCCCAAGAAGCAGGCGTCTTTTAATTTCGTGACTGCTGTCACCATCTGCAGTGATCAAGGAGCCCAAGAAAGTAAAATCTCTCACTGCCTCCATTTCTTCCCCTTGTATTTGCCAGGAGGTGATGGGACCAGTGGCCATGATCTTGGTTTTTTTGATGTTGAGCTTCAGACCATATTTTGCGCTCTCCTCTTTCACCCTCATTAAAAGGTTCTTTAATTCCTCCTCACTTTCTGCCATCAAGGTTGTGTCATCTGCATACCTGAGGTTATTGATTTCTTCCGGCAATCTTAATTCCGGTTTGGGATTCATCTAGTCCAGCCTTTCGCATGATGAATTCTGCATACAAGTTAAATAAGCAGGGAGACAATATACAACCTTGTCGTACTCCTTTCCCAATTTTGAACCAATCACTTGTTCCATATCCAGTTCTAACTGTAGCTTCTTGTCCCACATAGAGATTTCTCAGGAGACAGATGAGGTGATCAGGCACTCCCATTTCTTTAAGAACTTGCCATAGTTTGCTGTGATCGACACAGTCAAAGGCTTTTGCATAGTCAATGAAGCAGAAGTAGACATTTTTCTGGAACTCTGATGCTAAAATCAGTGGAATTTGGTGAGGATGGGAGAAAAAATTGCTTGATGGGGCAGATCAGGCTCCCAAGCTGGGCTTTAGCTATGTGCCCCTAGAGCAGGCACCCCCAAACTTCGGCCCTCCAGATGTTTTGGACTACAATTCCCATCGTCCCTGACCACTGGTCCTGTTAGCTAGGGATCATGGGAGTTGTAGGCCAAAACATCTGGAGGGCCGCAGTTTGGGGATGCCTGCCCTAGAGGGTGGCTAGTTCCCGTGCCTTCCTCTAGTTATCTGAATAGGATTTGATTATGATTAAGGCAATACTATGGCTAATGAGAACCTTTGTAGTTAATTTTTATGGGAAACAGCCGATTATTGGATTTTTAAATTATCATTTTAATAGCTGCAGTGGTGGGTTCATCAAGATGAAGATGCTATGTTTTATTGCTTCAAGCCACCTCAGGCACAGTTATATATTTTTTATATTTTTAATAAGGCAGAATGAAAATCAGATGAAGTATGCTAAAGAGCTTAATGAGTGTGAAAAGGAGAGGTGCATTTCTAATAGATTTTTAAAATCTCACTTTCTGGCTCCCTATAAACGGAGTTTTACATTTTCTGTGGGAAGTGGCTATGTCTTTTCTCGCTCCTTGTGTCAGATTGATCTTTTGCCAGCTTGAGGTGATCAGTATTCCTAGAAAGATTAATATTTTAATTGAAATAATTTCCAATATAAAAAGTCATACAAAGGGGGGAAAAGGAGAAGTGAAGGGGGGGAAACAAAGGTGCATATAAGAAAGAAAAATATACAAAAATGTAATATATTCCCATGCATTCTTATATAAATTGATATAATGTTATTATCCTAATACCTTTATAGATGTTAATAGCCTGTTATGTTCTGTATAAACTCATTCCAGATTTTGTTCTATTTATCCAAACAAGTGTCATATTGTCGCTCCACTGTTTACAGGGTGCCATATCTTTATTCTTCCAATTCATCAGTATCAGTCTCTTGGCTACCATTAGGGTGCATAGAATCCATTATCGTTGCCATATCATTAATTTCCATACAATAGATATATAATTCAAAAGAATATTCTCCGCTGAAAGATTTTACTTTTATGCACAGCACTTTCTCCCAAAACCTGGTGCTGTTCATGAAACAATGTTCAAACATATGTTTCATGGAGGTATTGTCCTTGCCACATTTCTAACACAGACCTATCTTAGCTAGTCCTTTTTTATATAACCGTAAAGGAGTCCAATAGATTCTAAATATTATTTTCTGTTGTATAAGTCTTAATTTAAGTTCCATTGATACCTTAGGTATTGAGGCTAAAGCACTTTCCTGCTGTCTGGGTCGTATTGAAATTTTCAATTCTTCTATTTCAATGATTTCTTAAAGTCTGCATATTGAACTTAATGTTAATAAATATCTATAAAAAGTAATTGCTGACTTTTCAGTTTTGAGGGAATTTTCCAATATCTCGGGTATCTTGGAAGCTGAGAGGGCTGCCAGCCATAGATGCAAAGTGTCCCGTATTCCCCGGGAAACCCCCGTTTTCCCAGCCATTCCCAGCTGGAAAAACGGATTTTTTTGTTTTTTCACGGTTTACTTACCGGCCGGGGGAGGCTCCTTCTGTGCATGTCTGGAGTCTCTAGACATGCGCAGAAGCAATTTCTGGCGTGGTGGCCATTTTGGAACTGGGTGGAGCATGCTCAGAAGCGACTTTCGATGCTGCTCTGCCCAGTTCCAAAATGGCCGCAGCGCGACTTCTGCCGTGGTGGCCATTTTGGAACTGGGCAGAGCATGCTCAGAAGCGACTTCCGGTGCTGCTCTACCCAGTTCCAAAATGGTGGCAGCGCTACTTCTGGTCTGTCGATCCCTTATTTTTCCGGCAGGAACTTGGCAGGTATGCTGCCAGCCCAAACACACTTGTTAGCAGATGTTGTAATTGAATATATTGTGCCTGCAAAAGTTTGAGGGTTGCTTTGTTTCCAATTGGTGGGTTCCCTTTAACTTTCTGCTGAAATTCCATAATGCTTCATACTACAAATGTTCCAGTGGATGGTTGGGGAGGTTGCCCCTTTTACTTTGTCCTACAGTGCAAGAGTGTTCCCTCCTAGATGCCAAAAATGCTGTAACTCTGAGGAAGCATCGCAGAACAATTAATAAAGCAGAATGATGTTTGTGTGGTCTGGTATAAATCCACCCTTAGTGTACTATTATTGTGATAGCAATGAAATGTTGCAGAATATGCCTGCAAACAACCAAATCATCAGTCTGACTGCCATTTTGCTATGAAACCAAGAGTTATATCTTGTGGGTGACCAGTACTTCTTCTGGGACTGATGTGGGAGCCCCTCTTGGGCTGAGCTCTGGGGCATGGTGCTATCGCATCTCAGTTGACCCCATCTTCTTCTCTCCTACATGCGTAGGGTTCAATGTGGAGCTGCACCTCGACCACCTCAAACAGAAAGGGGCAGTCAAGAGAGCACTCTTCCTGCGTTCCCGCCAGCCCCACCTAGTCGAGACCCTCCAAATCCGCAACGGTGCCAACTCTGAGTGCCGCGAGATGAAGATTTACCTCAGGGTGAGTCTCAGTCTGTGCCCACAAGCTCTGCCCTCTTCTCTTGGGTGCGGCTGTTCTTCAGCGTATTTCTGCGCTTCATTGCAAGGAGAGTTGCAGTTTTGTGCAGGGGTGGCTGCACCCACAACTCCACTGCAGCCCTCGCAGTTTGGCTGAAGAGTCAGAGGAGTATCCATCACCCCATGGCACGCAGCAAGCATTTCTCTGCAGCATGGGATCCATGACCATGGTGCCTTATCCCCCCCCTCTCTTTCTCCAGAACGAGACTGAATTCCGCGACAAGCTCTCCCCCATCCACCTGTCCCTCAACTTCTCGCTGGATCCAGAGGCCCCGCAGGACGCACATGGTCTGCAGCCCATCCTCAACTACCTCACGCACAACCACATTGAACAGAAGGTACGCTTGGGTTGGAGGGTTGCTCACCAGTCGCTCCCAGCATTCCATGAACACAAGTGTGGTGCTATGGGATACAGAAAGGGTAGACTGCAGTGCAGCGACACTCAGCCTTTCGGGAAGGACAATAACCCAATAGCATGTAAGGTCTACAAGACAGGGAAGCCCAGTGCCCTTTGTCTAGAATATGTCACTATTCATTTCAGGAAGAACTGCAGGCCGTCCAGCAGTTAATGGTCACTTTCAAAACACGACAGCTCAGAAGTAGTGGCTCAGTCTTGGGCACAACAAAAAGCCAGAATTCCGGGACTCGGCAAGAAAATGCTGCCAGCATCTTTTCCCTGCCTGCACAGGAGGAGATGGGAAGCATGCAAGCCCAAGACTCACTGCAGCTCATGTAGTTCTATGACATGGTTTAACCAAATACAGTCATACCTCGGGTTATGAACGCTGCGGGCTGCGTGTTTTCGGGTTGCGGACCACGCCGAACCCGGAAGTACTGGAACGGGTTACTACCGGGTTTGGGTGCTCGCGCATGCGCAGAAACACAAAATGACACCACACACGTGCGCAGAATCGCATCATGCACGTGCTCAGACATGGTGCTTCAGGCTACAAATGCTGCGGGTTGCGAATGTGCCTCCTGCATGGATCACGTTCGCAACCGGAGGGATGACTGTACAACTTTTGTAGTTTTGTAGCTTATGTTATGTCAGCATAGTAATAGATTAACGTGAACCTTTTAGTGTCAGCAAACAGGCAAAGAGGTGTTTTTGTCTTTTTTTGCCCACCAGGTCCAGATCCAGCTGGATTGTGGTGAAGACAATGTCTGCGTCCCTGACCTTCAGCTTGACGTTTTTGGGTAAGGCCCTCTCTTGCCTCACTCTGTGGCATCACAAACATGGAAGAAGCCAGGCAGTTTGGGGGCTGTTTGCATTCTGTTGCTTTATCCTCCACCCAGAATATTCAGGCAGATCCCCACTCCCCCTTGCATCCTCGTTACACATGTTGAACCCTTTGCTTTTATGGATTCAGGAAGGGATTGCAGCTGTTGGCACCCTCTGCAGAAGTCCTGATCTCCCTCCTTTCTTCCAGGGGTCTGCTCTCTTGCTCATCAGATATCCCCTCTTACCAGCACATCTGCATCCGGCGTGCCCACATGGGAACGCCAGAACATACAATACAATTCATGCACACCTTTGGCATTGGGGGGTTGGGGAGCAGTGATTTCCCTCGGAAGGATTCACCTTAAGCAGTTTGGTTCCCTCTGCTGTTGTAAAATGGAAGTGCAATTGGACGGGATAAAAAGATGGCCCAAACTACTCTTATTACCCTCAGCAACGACTTCTGCTTCTCTGCTGTTAGCTGATCTCTCTTGTGCCTTTCCCATCTCATAGAACATGGACATAGATTATATCACTTCTTGTGTTGTGTCATCAGCATCTTGCACACTGCTTGTCTATAAATAAATGTTTTAAAAAGTAAGCTAATAATAGAGTAATGTAAAAGAATAAGAATTGCAAAAGGTGTTGTACAAAACAGAAGCAAGCTATGAATTAAGGGGAGGGCATGTGTTCATCCAGCACCAACAACCCCTTCCTATCTGAATCTGTCTGCAATCAATGGGGTGGGCTGTAGCTGGTTTGAATCTGTCTGCAATCTGAATCTGAATCTGTCTGCAATCAATGGGGTGGGCTGTAGCAGGTATCCCTTTTAATGCAGAGAGATCCATGTCTGGCATGCACACTGAACATTTTCATTTATAATTGTGTATCATGCGAGCTGCCCAGAGGGGTGGGGACATAGCTGGATAGCTCAGTCAGTAGAGCAGGCAACTCTTAATCTCAGGGTTGTGGGTTCAATCCCCATGTTGGGCGGAAGATTCCTGCATTGCAGGGGGTTGGGCTAGATGGCCCTCGTGGTCCCTTCCAACTCTGCAGTTCTATGAATCTACCTGAGGCACTTCTGGGACTCTCCAGTCCTCTTTGTTCCACATGTCAGTCCAAAATGAAGGCTGGAGGAGAAACGGAATACAGTTTTTGCCATTTTTTTTTAAAGTTCAAAGTGATATAAGCTTCATGTGTGAAAACAACCGGAGTTGCATGGTCTGAAATGGCTGCTCTCTATGTTGTGCCTCCTAAAAATGGGCATCCCTGGAACTTTGCTGATATGTGTGTGCTCTCATTCTCCTCCTTTGCTGGGTCTGTTGCAGGGACCACACCGTTGTCTACCTGGGAGACAAGAATGCGCTGAACCTCACTTTCCACGCCCAGAACCGCGGTGAGGGTGGTGCTTATGAGGCTGAGCTCCATGTTACCATCCCACCAGAAGCAGACTACATGGGGGTTCTGCGGAATCATGGGGTACGTGCCTCCGCTGGGGGGACCTCATCCTCCCGCAGGCAAATTGCCTTGCAACCCCTCCTGGCCAGGGGTGTGTGAACTTAATGAAGAGGCTGTCCTTTCCCAAAGCTTGGAATTGAGATACACCTCCCACAAGAACAATTCTGAATTTTTTGGGAAAGCAGATACAGGTGAAACTTGAAAAATTAGAATATCGTTGAAAAGTTCATTTATTTCAGTAATGCAACTTAAAAGGTGAAACCAGTATAGGAGATAGACTTATGGCATGCAAAACAAGATATGTCAAGCCTTCCTTTGTTGTAATTGTGGTGATTATGGCGTTCAGCTGAAGAAAACCCCAAATTCACAATCTCAGAAAATTAGAATAGTGTTTAGCTACTCAATCCATAACACCTGCAAAAGGTTCCTGAGCCTTTAAATCAGGCATCCCCAAACTGTGGCCCTCCAGATGTTTTGGCCTACAACTCCCATGATCCCTAGCTAACAGGACCATTGGTCAGCGATGATGGGTATTGTCGTCTAAAACATCTGGAGGGTCGAAGTTTGGGGATGCCTGCTTTAAATGATCTCTCAGTCTGCTTCAGTAGGAATCACAATCATGGGAAAGGCTGCTGACCTAACAGTTGTGTAGAAAGCCATCATTGAGACCCTCCATAAGGGGGGAAAGCCTCAAGAGGTAACTGCAAAAGAAGTTGGATGTTCCCCAAGCACATTAATGGAAAGCTATGTGGAAGGGGAAAGTGTGGAGGAAAAAGGTGCACAAGCAGCAGGGATGACCGCAGCCTGCAGAGGATTGTCAGGAAAACACCATTCAAACGTGTTGGGGACTTTCACAAGGAGTGGACTGAGGCTGGAGTTAGTGCATCAAGAGCCACCACACACAGATGGATCCTGGAGATGGGCTTCAAATGTTGTATTCTCTCCTGAGTCAAGCCGCTCCTGAACAAGAAACAACTCGGAAGACCCCTCCTCTTCAGAGAGGGGGGAATTTGCGGGCGGGACCCGCTCTACGCAGCAAGCAGGGGGCGGGGTCCGCCCCCTGCTCCACCTTTACCTGCCGCGCTCAGGGCTGGCCAATAGGGCCAGCTGGGGGGCGGGGCTAAGAGGTCTTTAAAATAGCGCGGCAGGCTCCAGATCGCTCCTTTTCGCCCCTGCCACCACATCGGATCTCCCACCCACCCGCCCTTTAGGTCGTCCCTTAGTCAGGTTCATTTTGACCTTGCTATGGACTTCGGTTGGTCGCCTTTGGGTCGCCTTTGGGGGCCCAAAGGGTCCGGGTAGGAGTTTTTTTCTCCAATTGGCTAATTGGCACCGGCCTCTTGGTTTTTTTGCCTACCTCGTAGAAATTCGTCACAACTTCTTCTTCGGTATTTGGCGGTAGGCATTGGAATATGGAGTTGTCTGGTGTGTTCGAGGACTGGTTGTGGCCATCATCCAACCCTCCTCGTATAGGGGTATCCCCTTAAGGGATCCGGCGGTCGTAGATCCCGTCCTACGCCCTGCTGGTGGCTAGGGCCATGGCACGACCCCGGTGGCACCAGGGGGAGCTTTGTATGTATTTGCATCAACAGGCTCCTCCCTTGGGGTGTTAACCTGATATGACCCCCCGCCGAGCGGGGTGGAGTCACGCTTGATAGGGAGTCCAATGCCTAAGCCAATACCTCTCACTTGCTTTAACCAATAAAGTTGTGGCCTTATTCTACCCATTAACCTTAATACCACGTGTCACTGTGTCTTTATTTCTTGCGGGGGGCGGGTCCTCGAACCGCAAGCGCCTTACCTGGGCTAAAGAAACAAAGAACTGGTCTGTTGCTCAGTGGTCCCAAGTCCTCTTTTCTGATGAGAGCAACTTTTGCATCTCATTTGGAAACCAAGGACCCAGAGTCTGGAGGAAGAATGGAGAGGCACACAATGCCAGATGCTTGAAGTCCAGTGTGAAGTTCCCACAGTCTGTGTTGAATTGGGGAGCCATATCATCTGCTGGTGTTGGTCCACTGTGCTTCATTAAGTCCAGGGTCAACGCAGCCGTCTACCAGGAGATTTTGGAGCACTTCATGTTTCCTTCCACAGACGAGCTTTATGGGGATGCTGACTTCATTTTCCAGCAGGACTTGGCACCTGCCCACACTGCCCAAAGTACCAAAACCTGGTTCAGTGCCCATGGGATTACTGCGTTTGATTCGCCAGCACACTTGCCTGACCTGAACCATATAGAGAATCTATGGGGCATTGCCAAGAGAAAGATGAGAGACATGAGACTGAGCAATGCAGAAGAGCCGAAGCATCCTGGTCTTCCATAACACCTCAGCAGTGCCACAGGCTGATAGCATCGATGCCATGCCGCATTGAGGCAGTAATTGCTGCAAAAGGGGCCCAAACCAAGTACTGAATACATATGCATGCTTCTACTTTTCAGAGGTCCAATATTGTTCTATTTGCAATCCTTGTTTTATTGATTTCATTTAATATTCTAATTTTCTGAGATTGTGAATTTGGGGTTTTCTTCATCTGTATGCCATAATCACCACGATTACAACAAAGAAAGGCTTGACATATCTCGCTTTGCATGTCATGAGTCTATCTCCTATATTGGTTTCACCTTTTAAGTTTGCATTACTGAAATAAATGAACTTTTCGGTGATATTCTAATTTTTTGAGTTTCAGCTTTATAGGATGGTGGGTTCCTGAGTATGATCAGTTTTAAGAGGGGAAGAAGAAGAAGAAGAAGAAGAAGAAGAAGAAGAAGAAGAAGAAGAAGAAGAAGAAGAAGAAGAAGAAGAAGAAGAAGAAGAAGAAGAATCTATACCCTTTGTGGGTTTTTGAAATAACATAGGAAGTGCTTTTGCAAAAAGGTCTAGTCCTCATGGGATAGAATGTCTGTGGATATATCTATGATAGAAATTGATAATAGGTTTTGCAGCTGCAACTATCATAGCGCCCTCTTGAGGGATCCATAGAATGCAGTTATGGTGAGGCTGCAATGCTTGATTGCTTAGATTGGTATATTAAAATGTTCTCAAATCTCTCTTTTTTAAAAAAGGTCCCTGATTTCCTCAGAGAGCAGACTTTCTGAGTCAACCTGTGGGTGGGGCTGGGGAGATGACTCCACCCACCATCCCAGTCTCTGCCAACCGGATGTCTTCCAGATGTTTTAGAGTACAGTTTTCAGTAGTCCCAGCTAGTGTGGGCAGAGGTATACCTAGGGTCCCTTGCGCCCTTGGCAAGGAGGTGCATCAACGCTGTGCTCCCGGGGGGGGGGGGACACTTTACTGAAATGGCCACATGAGAAATTGCTACATTTGATGCGACCCAAATACTTTAAGCACCTGTAGGCAACCCCTAGGTAGGCCTCTGAGCTCAGGCAGAGGCAGGTCCACCCTCCCCTTCTCACAGTTGCTTCCTTCTGTCTTCTAGAACCTTTCCAGCCTGAGCTGCTACTATGAGACGGTGAATGACACCAACATGGTTTTCTGTGACCTCGGCAATCCAATGAAGGCAGGCACCAGTGTGAGTGTCCGCACTCCATGGCAAGGGGGTCTTGTTGGGGGCAGGTGGCTAGAGGACTTTTTGAGCCCGGTGCCTGGGGTGTGCTGGGAGAGCCTGGGATACCATAAGATGAGAAATCGACTGTGGTGAAGGGATATATGGTTATGGTGCGGAGGGGAGCAGGGCAAAACTGGCAAGCTGGGATCAAAGCCACTTGAATCTATTTGTGATAGGGGACTCGATGACAAAGTACGAGAGAGCTTCTGTGTCCTTGGGATGCTGCAAGCAAGCAAGGGAGAGTGATGACACTCAGAATAATGGGGAGAGCATATATATGGGGCACAGTGCCTTTTCCTTCAAGTGGGAGCTATCTGTTGGGCGGGGGGTGAGCATTCATTCCACCCGTGCGTGAGGATTAACCATTTAGGGTAGGGCTAGCTAAGCTCACCCAGAAGAGGAAGGTTGGCTCTACCATAAGGCAGAGTGAGACCGCTGCCATTGGCAATGGAGGGGGGGGGATGCGCACAGATGCTGACTCTTCTCTTTCCCGTATCTCACCTAGCTCTGGGGTGGCCTACGCTTCACTGTACCTCGCCTCCTTGATGCGAAGAAATCCATCCAATTTGACTTTCAGATTCACAGGTAAAAATGAGCCAGAGAATTCCCCCAAATTCTCCCCATAGCTGCCCCTGTTACCTGCCCCAGGACTGTGCATTGCAAGAAAGGAGCAGGGCTAAATGGGTGAGCTGATTTTGGGGGAGGCTTGTCTACCATTGCTGACGGAGCAGGGATTGGCAGCCTGTTGCTGGACTCCCATCATCCCTCTCCGTTGGCCATGATGGCTGGTGATGGTGGGAGCTGGGAGCCAAATGACACCTGGAGGGCTGCAGATTCCCCCTCCCTGTGACAAAGGAACTGCAGGATTCCCCAGGGCACCATTTTAAGGCAATAACACCTTTAAGACAATGGGCAGGATTCAACTAAGTGCAGAACGTGATCCTCTTGTGCACAGGAATTCCCCCCCTCTCTTCCTCCTGCACCTCTTTAATACTTTCTGGGGGACGGGGGCTTTTTGCCCGACTGGAATGTGTCCTCGCACTCTGGTCATGCCTCTTCCTTCCCTGGGTTGATGACAGAGGGGTGTGCGTGTGTCTGTGTAAAAACTACAGAGGTACAATTCCCACCCATTGTTCTGCCCACTTTTGTCTCTGGCCCCACCTGCCTCTGGCATGTGGCCCCCAGGAGTGAATGCGGCCCTTGGGGCTGAATAAAGGTCCACAACCCCTTTCCTAGCTGCTGCTTCTTGTGTATTTTTTCTTGTGTGCAGTGTTAGTCGTACATACAGTGAAATAGAACTATGTCTCTTTCACTACAGCAAGAACGCCAACAACTCCCGCAGTGAGGTGGCTTCATTCCCCTTGCGTGTCGAGGCTGCCGTTCGTCTCACAGCCCACGGGTGAGTGTGACGCCAGAAACAAAGTGTTTGGCATGGTCATTAATTGTTTCAATAAGAAAGGTGTGAGGTTCCCCACATCTCCTCTTCTGTCCCCAATGGATAAGGGTAAATTATAGCTCTTCCCTGGTGAAGCCCTGTCTCTCTTTGGGTGGGATATACACTCATGAAGTGAGGACTGATCATTCATTAAGACTTTCCCCTCCGCTTCCCTCTTTGCACCCCCTAAAAACATTGTGGGGGTTCCCTCAACCCTCTAGCTCATATTTGTGGGCGGTGTGGGGCGAGGAAAGCCCTGGTTGAGCTAGAGGGAGCCCCTGCGTTGGCTTCTGTGCTCAGGACTAGTTAGCCGAATCCCACCCGATGCTCAAGATCCTTTGTAGCAGCCCCAAGAAGCAGGTCTAGGGATCCCGTATCTGAAGCATCACTAAGACAACACTCCAGACACTTAGGTTTAGCTGGTTCACACTCAATCTGTTTTCCCCACGAGGCTGGGCTATTCAGAGGATATCTATGATCGAGGTGGAGCATAAGAGATTGGGTGGTCCTTTAGGACTTTGTGAATTAACACAAGAACATTGAAGCTGGCCCTGCTGCAGTAAATTGGCAACCAGCACAGCTCTCTTAGCAGCAGAGGGCCGTGCTGCCAGTAATTCTTATTTACTTCATTTAATCTGCTCCTGTGAGCCACACAAGCTGTAGCTTCTGCATCAGAAACTCTTTTGTTTCAGTAAGTAGACAAATCCAAATACACATAAAGCATGTCAACAATAATGTTTGATGTTTTATAGTGTTTTTAATATTTTGTTGGGAGCCACCCAGAGTGGCTGGGCAACCCAGTCAGATGGGCAGCGTATAAACAACTATTTTTCCTCTTCTCATTGCCTTGTTGAAGGATCTAGGTATTGTTAGCTGCCTTGAACATTTTACGGAGAAGCAGCAATAAAAATATTTCAACAAATAAATGATACCAATGCCAGATAACTTACAATTTGATATTGCTGAGGAAAAGTGGGCTAGGAAAAGGATCTTCATTTTGAAATTACCAAAGAGAGATTTTTTAAAAAAAAAGTTGCAATAAAATCCACAGTTACACCAGCATACAATACAATGCAACTGATGAGGGGTTTGACCTTCAGGTTTGCAACACTAGTTTTATTGCAATTCTGTAAAGTTTCGTAATTTTGCATTTTTTGCCATTTTGAATAGCCTAAATAATTCATAATGATTTTGCTCTGGCCTGTTTAAAATCGCTTTTTCTTCTGCATGTCTGAGTGCCTTCTTTCCCCCTTCTATAGAGCATCCATGCCAGAAACAGTGTCCCTTCCAGGGACTGGCTTGCCCCCAGGTCGATTGCTGCAGCGAGAACAAGACGTGGGGCCCGGTGTGTGCCATGTCTATGAGGTGGGTGTTGTCCACTGGGGACAAGAGGATGGTGCAAGGGGGTGGCAGTTCATGCATGGGCAGGATCACTCTTGCTTTTGGAACCATACCTTTGCTTAACAAGCAAGGAGGAAGAAAGCTGAAATTCTGAATCCTGTGCCCAGCGCTGCATTCTGTGTTCCTTCTGTGTTCCTGAAGAATTATGGCATGCACACTATCTCATATTCTTAGCTTTCAAGGTTTCACAAGGGAGAAATCTGTTGGTAGCACTGATAGCTAAATGGAACCTCCAGCTTTAGAGGTAGTGTATCTTTGGATATTGGGTGCTAAAGGGCAAACTGCAGGAGAGAGTGTTTGCTTCATTCCTGGAGGTGCCTGGCTTGCCACTATTTAAAACAGTACCAATCTGTCTACCCTCCTTTCTCTGTGACCACTGAGCCTGTCCACCATTTTTAGATCATTGTGCTTTTCCCCCACCCCCATCCCTGCTGCCACCTCTTTGGGGGAGGATCCTGTATCTCAGTGGGAGTATCTGCTTTGCATGCAGGTGATGGGAAAGCCTCTCAGTCCTCGCAACCCCCAGAGAGCCATTTCCAGACATAACAGACCACACCAAACCAGATGGGCTCATAATCTGACTTGGTGACGTAAGGCAGCTTCCGATGTCCTGCAATTCTTTTCCTTCCCATTCAATTCTTTTCCTTCCCATTTGTCCTGCAGTTTGTGAATGAGGGGCCAAGCGCCATCAGCGAGGGGATCTTGGACATCAGCTGTCCGCTCCGGACTCAAGGGCGAGCTGTGATGTACATGACGCGCTACATGGCGCAAGCCAACTGCACCTCCAGCCACCTCCTCAACCCATCACGCCTGCAGGTAATGGCTGGTCAGTGGGCGGGAAAAGAAGCGACTCTGCAGAGGATTGGCCTGGGGTGTGAGCTTGGGGACTGGAGCTCAGCCTCTGCAACCAGGGACAGTGCAATTCCCTATCAGAACAGGATTAAAATGCTGAGTAGTAGGAGCATTTTTAGGTGGGCGGGGCAACTCAGCGTTCGCTGAGCCTTTTTATTAAGCATTCATCCTGATTTGGTTGCACGAAACCTACAGAGAAGTTAGATTACAGTGGTACCTCTACTTACGAATTTAATGCGTTCCGAACGCACATTTGTAAGTCGAAAAAAATTGTAAGTCGAATCCCACAGGAATGCATTGGGAGAAAAAATTCGTAAGTAGAAAAAATCCTATCTAAACCGCATCCAAGATGGCGGACGGAGCTCTATTCGTAAGTAGAAACATTTGTAAGTAGAGTTATTCGTTAGTAGAGGTACCACTGTATATATATCCTTTATTGGGCATTCATTTTAATTTGTTTGTAGGGAAGTTCTATGACAATGAGCATTCATCCTGATTTGCCTTCATGGTGTTTCTATATCTTTCTGTTAGTCATTTGTTCATTTTACACTTTTCAATGCATTTCCCTATTAGTTTCCAAACTGCAAAAATCCAGTTTCTGGGTTTGTTAAAGTGGATTTGTTGCCATAGAGAGACAGATTGCTTTGATCCACTTTAATTATTCAAGCTTCTTGGTATTTTCTTGAATCCTTCCTGAAAACTTGTGACAATCTGATGGCACTCCAGGTTTTGAACCTTCTTCATAAGTCATCACCATCCTGTTCTGTGCCAGGAACCCTAATGCTTTGCCCCTTCCCCAACATTTCTCCAACAGCTTCTCTTGCCCCCTGGTATATATTTGGCCTTTGTATCCTGCCTCCATTGGTCGACTGGAAAAGAAAAAAACCATTCAGCAATGCATGACATCTCCATAAGACATTGCATGCCTGCTTCTTGACACAGACAGACCCAGGAGCTGAGTTTCTTTTGAACAAAGGGGTGGGGAGGGATTTTTGTTTTAAGTAAGAGAGGATTGACTACCAGAGGAGGAGACTGCTAAACCTCAGTGAAAGAATCAGCTGTTGTCTTATAAATTCGGTGCATCGCCTGTTGCACTCCTGCTCAGTCTGATTCAGCAGAACTCGTGGACATGCAAAGAAGCTGAATGTTAGTTTGAGGATGGATCTCAGTGATGGCCACCAACAAGGAAGGCTTTCAAAAGGGATTGGACAAATTTGTGGAGGGTATCGGTGGCT
This sequence comes from Zootoca vivipara, assembly GCF_965207765.1. Lineage (NCBI taxonomy): Eukaryota > Metazoa > Chordata > Lepidosauria > Squamata > Lacertidae > Zootoca > Zootoca vivipara. The sequence goes on from NC_142584.1 coordinate 866,841, forward strand.
CCTAGCCATGATGGCTATGCTAAGGCACCTGAGGCAGATAGCTCCCCAGAAGGAGTTGTTGCAGAGGAAGGGGAAGCTTAATGGGGGGGAAATGGCAGTGGGGTTGGTGAGTGGAGTGAGCAGAGATGCAGCATCTACAGTCTATACTATGTAAACTGTATCACTGGGTCACAGCTAACTATGGTGAGTATAGATATGCTTATACAATGGGCTCGTGACTCTTGATATCTTATTTAGAAAGGCGCTTTCGTTCTCTCTCGTTAGCTGGAGCAGAGCCCAGCAGCTTTACCTTGGCCAGAGCAGCACTATGTGCAGAAGCAAGATGGAGTTTTGAATACTCTGGTAAGCCTTGTAACTTCTTCAACTGGAAAAAAAAATCACCCAGAGTGACCCACAGCAATCAGTTAGCTGTCCTCAGACTTTCATTCTAAAATACATAACAAGTAGGAAGGAAAAAGGAAACCTGAGCACTTGCTCTTTGCTACAGAGTACTTACAATGACTACCTGGAATGAGAGAGGAGAAGCCAAAAGTTGCTGGTCCAGCTGAGCTGATTGAGTGGTCCTGCTTCCGTTCCCTTCCTCCTCCTCCTCCTCCTCCTCCTGCTGCTGCTGTTGCTGCAGCAGCCTGACAAAGCCCCTAAGGCAGGCATCCCCAAACTGCAGCCCTCCAGATGTTTTGGCCTACAACTCCCATGACAGGACCAGTGGTCAGGGAAGTTGGGAATTGTAGTCCAAAACATCTGGAGGGCCGAAGTTTGGGGATGCCTGCCCTAAGGCATCGCTTCCTCGTGCTCTTCCACAGCCTTTGCTCACGTAATTACATGTGATTCTAAGATCTCCATCAGTATGAAAAGTTGTGTACAGCCCTAATCATTTCCCTTCCCAGCTCTAGCTTTAGAGCAGGGTTCCCAAAGTGTGGAAGCAGCAAGGAGAGGAGCCTCTGCTTGCCTCAGAGGAGGAATAAAACTCCAGCTGGGCCAAGATGGGGCTAGGTCCTGAGTGGGGAAAAGAGACCGACAAGGCACTTGAAAGGAGTGGAAAGTCAATACATGGGAAGGAAGGAAGCCATGAGAAAGAGAGGAAAAGGCTGAGAGACAGCATGTGCACAGCACACTGAGGTCCTAAGCAAGAGGCAGAAAAATCATTAAGTGGTGTGCCAACCTTTCTCAGCCATGGGCCGGTCCACCGTCCCTCAGACCATGTGGTGGGCCAGACTACATTTTAGGGGGAAATATGAACAAATTCCTATGCCCCACAAATAACCCAGAGATGCATTTTAAATAAAAGCACACATTCGACTCATGTAAAAATCCGTGGTCCGGATTGAGAAGACGATTGGACCGCATCCGGCCCATGGGCCTTAGGTTGCCTACCCCTGGCCAAGAACCTCAACAATTTTCTAAGGGTTGTGGATCAGGGGGAAAGTTTGTGAATCACTGAGACACGATTACTTTCCCCAGGAGTTACGCTTTAGTTGTTAGAAGCACAGTTTCAGACAGTTGCTGCATCCAATCGCTGCCTTTGGCCCTAGTGGTATAACTGGGTTTCTGGGGGTGTTTTCAGCCTCTGACGATGGTTCCTTCTTGTGCTGCAGAAATGCAACGACGAGGAGTGCTTCCAGCTCCGCTGCCACATGGGGGCGCTGCAGAGTAAGGAAAGTGTCAGCTTGCGCCTCTACTTCCGCATCTGGTCCAAGAGCTTCCAGCTGGTAAGCACAGCACCCGCCTGGAGCCTCTTCCAGACCTCGCTTTACAGCTGCAGATTTGATTTCGGGGTTAAGAATCGACTTGAGAGAGAGGAAGAGATTGCTGGGTGCTGGCTGGCTTTCACAGCACCTGGTGTATTGTGCTGAAACCCTTGCCAGCTCTTCCACCTTTCCCAGACCCCCTTGCCTCCACTGGAAGGACACACCACACTTTTTGACTTGGCTCAGTGGATCCACATGAGATCTATTTATTTATGATAAAGGCTTATATCCCGCTTTTCAAGCAAACAAGTCCCAGAATGACTTGCAACAGGTGATAAGAATCAAAGCACTTATTTCTTGGTGGTGGAGCAATGAAGAGAGGCCTGGAGCTGGTGCTAGTTACGGATGCGGTGTTTAAAGCCTCTCTTCCCATAAGGAGACTGGATTCAGCTGACAAGCTGTCTGTCTGACCCTCTCTTCCCTCTCTTCCACATGGAAGTCAATACAGTACAATGAAATAAAGTAGTCACTGCAAGAAGCCAATGGCCTTCCCTTCCCCATACATTTACTTTTGCAGGCTCATCCTTTGGGAAGAGCGTATGTTTGACTCTATACTAGGTCTGTTCAAAGCCAGCTGGCCACATACTAACCCAGTGCATCCCAGGATCTGGCCCTCACTTTTATTTTATCCCCTTTACACATTTGCAGAAAGAGAATAATCCCCACGCCATACAGTGTGAAGCTGTCTACCACGTACAGAAAGTGCCCTACAAAATCCAGCCTCTAGAGAAACCCACCGCTTACCTCAAGGTCAGTATTTATTACCATTAAGTATTGTTAATGTTTATTGTTATAATTCCTTGGTGGTGGTAACAATAATAGTAATATCCTGCCTTTCAGGGATGTAGATCTTTCCAAATAGCATTAGAATCACAAAAACCTAGCATGTCTTCAGGATTCTCACCACAGAACAGTTGGAGAGGGGGACAGGACAGTTCAGCTGAAATACATTTTGTTGCTTTTCAAACAAATAAAAAATTAGACTGCAGTCCTCTACTCCAGAGGTGGGAAACTGGATCTGACAGACTGGCCAGATCCTTATCACCACAGGCCAAGCATGACAGGTGGGTGGGGCTTCCCACCTGATGTCATAATGACACTGGGTGACTCATTCTTCCATAGTTCTGTGCTACGGAAGGACAGTGCTTGCAAAGCACTGTGCAGGGTAGCTTTGCGGGTGCTGATGATTAGCTGATCTGCAACCTCCCTTTGGGCCAGTTACACTTTTGCCTGCCCAACATCTGACATCATATATGACAGGCATGTCCAACAGGTAGATCATGATCTACCGGTAGATCACTGGTAGATCATTGGCTCCCCCCAAAGAAGCTGAACAACTCAACAACTTTGACCCGACCCCCCCCCAAATGGGCCTTCCTAAAAATAGTTCAACAACTTTGACCTGAACCCCCAAAAGGGGGTAGATCACTGCCAGTTTTTAACTCTGTGAGTAGATCGCAGTCTCTTGGGAGTTGGCCACCCCTGATATATGACATCAGGGGGCATGATTTGGCCAAAATGGCTTTGCAGGCCAATTGGAGGGCTGGGGACCCAGTTAGGCCCACCAACCAGGGCTGCTGCACACATGTACTTGGGAATAGGTCCCATAGAACTCAATTGGGCCTTCATTCAACAAGCATCATATTATGCTGTTGATCAAAGAGAGTCTTTTGCAGATCTTTCTAGATTGGATCAGGGTCCATCCATGGAATTCTGGTTCCAATAGGAGCCAGCAGATGCCTCTAGAAGCTCACAACCCAGGAATGGTGTTCGTTCCCTGTGCCTGATACTGAGGAGACTGTTCCTGTACATGAGGCTTCCACTTAACTTGAATGGCTAGCAGCCTCTGGGTGCGGGACAGGTGATAACCTTATTCCTGCTTCCTTTCTGCTTTATTTCTGCTGACAGGTGCCAACATCACTGCACTGGCCCAAGGCAGAGACCAGCCAGGGGGTTCCTCTCTGGATCATCATCTTAGCCATTCTGATTGGATTGCTGCTCCTGGCACTGCTCATCTATGTACTATACAAGGTGGGGAAACTGAGTGGGGAGAAAGGGTGGGGGGTGAGGTTCAGAGTTGGGGATAAGGTGTTAGAATCTCTGGCACACCAGCTGCAAGCAGGACTGTAATGACTAAATTCATCAGCTTAGGGTGCTCCACTTTTTCTGCTGGACTGCTAAAAATCTTTGCTTTCAAATGCTTTTTAACAGCACTTTCTTAGCCTTACAGTTGCAGAGAGCAATATGAACAAATAATAATGAAATTCCAAAAACCAGATAAACACTGTGCAGGATTTCAAGTGGTAATAATGGGGTGTGGCTTCAGCACTCTGGACAGCTCCTAGCCCCTCCTTTCTCTATTATTTCTAGCCCCCACAATACTCCCCACCCCCACCCTCATATACACTTTGAATCATTTTTACACATTGCACAGAGCTAAATCCAGGTTTGCCATTGCCTGCATGCTCAACTGAGAGTTGCAGCTACACAGCAGTTCCCTGGTTAAAGCACCTCCAACAGTTGCAAATGTGTGCTTTCTGCATATTGTGCAACTAAAAATGTCATGTGTGATGTCATGTATGATGCAGGCAGCAAGGAGCAAGGCAATTCCGCCCTTCACATGTAGCTGCTGCCGCAAGGAATCTGTTCGAAGCAACTGTAATGTGTGAGCCTCCCCCTCAGACCCTAACTTTCCTAATTCTTGAATTGTGAAAACGAAAGACTTAGTGCAAATAACAAGGAAAAATGCATGGCACATGTGAATCCATCTTTGGTCTCTTGATGATTACAACATGCAGTCACGACTTGCATGTGAGAATGCGCTGCTGCAAGTCCAACCTCTGTGATTGCCCTGCATCTCAATGGCCAGTGCTATTTTGATGTAGTCAGTTCACATATTCAATGGAGACTTAGTGATATGTGCGCTCATGTGAATGAGTCTTAAGTATGCTTAATTTTCATGATTTATTCTGACTGCAGAATTTTGGTTTATTTTTATTTCCTGCCTTTTTGTTATTTTGCAGATTTTGCAAAAAAAAATAACTCAGTAACTTTTGTGTTTGGATTTTCACTTTTTGAAATATGACAGCCCTAATTTCTGTGACTTGTGCAAAAACCTCTCTGCTTTTACCCTATGGGTGTTTCTAGTTTGGAGATCTGTCTGAAAACTAGCAGGCAGGGTCTATAGCATGCAGTGGGCTAGAGTAGGGTTACAAGACTCACTGGATAGATGGGTGGAGCAGTCCTGCTCTTGTTTTGTACTGTTATGGGTAAACTCTACTGGGTATGTCTCCTGGGGAGTTTTCCTTCTTTTGGTTGTCTCCCCATCACGATGAAGGTGAGTATCTAGTGCACAAGGCATGTTCATTGCAGTGGTGTTTGCCCCAGAGAAGATTCCTGGGTTGTACCTTTTACATTGTAAGCCCTGATCTTGTCTCTGTGTTTCCTTCACAGCTGGGCTTTTTCAAGCGCTCACTTCCTTATGGCACGGCTATGGAGAAAGCTCAGCTGAAGCCACAAGCAGCTTCAGAAGCCTAGCAGGCCCAGCCTTGCCCTCCATGTAGGTGTGTTGCCGCTGCTGCCCTGCAAAGAGGCACCGGGATCGTCCGCTGTGAGCACTGAGAAGGGGAGCACAGCCAACACCGGCAGGGCAGGGCCACAGGCACCCGGGCCCCACGGACTGCTGCAGAGGCCAGGCACCTCTGCTCCTCACAGAGAATGAGGCTGCAGGCTCTTGAGGCCCAACGCCCTCCCTCTCCCCTGATTTCCCTGGGGCTTGGATCCTACAAAACCCATCGTGCCCTGACTGGGGGTTGCAGCAAAGGCATTTGCTCCCAGCAAAAAAGGGAATACTTGAAGCCGCTGGAGCGGCCGGTGCTGGTCTGATCTCAGGCCCCCTAGTGTCAAGCTGTCTGTTCCGTCCATATGTGGGGAAGGGCGCAGTGCCCTGGACAGTTTCCAAGCTGCCAGTCTCCTCTGATAATAACCACAGCTTGGCTGAAAGAGAAAAAGAAGCACAATCACCTCCCGAGTCCAGCTCTTTCTCCGCCACAGGCCGGAACGAAGGATCCTGGGCTCTCCCTTCCGGTCTTCCCCCCAGCCTGCTTCCTGTGGGGGATGATGTGGGACAGAGACTTAAGCTGGGAAAGCCAGGTGCTCCCGCAATGCCAAAGATTTGCCACGTTTGGAAGCCAAGCCATCACCCGGTGTCGGCCCGGACTCGCCGGCGGTCTTCGCACTGATCTCCAGAAACCGCTAGAGATTTTATTTTTCAGATGCCACTTTAATTAAGAGGATGAAGAAATGAGAATGAAGAAATGAGGAAGCTGTCGCTGCCTCGTGGCAGAGACAGGGGTTGCAGAGTTTAATTTAAAATGTTCATGTGCAATAAATGCTTCCATATTTTCCACAATGCCTCTTCTCCCCCGCCCCCAATTCAGGATGACTAACGGCAAGGGGTTGAGAACGGATGAAAATTCCACCGTTCGTTCCTGTAGGTGAGGGTAGGAATTCTGATGACGAAAAAAAAGCCTGAAGAGTGAGATGCAGAAAGGGGTTCAGTGAGAAACACCCCTGGTAAGGGCAATAATAATTTATTACTTATACCCGCCCATCTGGCCAGGCCTCCCCAGCCACTCTGGGTGGCTCCCAACAGAATATTAAAAACACGATAAAACATCAAACAATAATGCCTTCAGGTATTTTCTAAGTCAGATAGTTGTCGATTTCCTTGACATCTGATAGGAGGGCGTTCCACAGGGCAGGCGCCACTACAGAGAAGGCGGGTGGCTGTGGGGGTGTTGCTGCCATTCATAAGGTACATTTGTTGCATTGACACATTACTTTCCTGCCCCTTGGAACAGTTCCTTGTGACCGCTGAAATTCAGTCTGTTGGGGGAGTGTTTTTAGATTTTCCTGTCATTTCAAGAGCCATATCCCGGCTTAGTGGTCAGGTTCCAGGTTTGTTTGCAAGTTGTTTGAAAAAATAGCATTCTTCATTCTGGGAGTGTGTATAAAGGCTCCCCTCTTCCTTGACTGCTGTGGCAGGAGTCCAAGAACCAAGGAGAACCACCACACCGCGTGTGCGCACCCCCCCCCCCCCCAGAATCTCAAAGTATGTGGCAGCTGTGGCCGTGTGGGTGAAAAGGGTTCACTCCTGACAAAAGCAGGATGGGGAAGACTTGGGCCCACTAACATCTTTGAAGAACACATACAGGATAAGTAGGTTCTTTAGATTTCAAATGGAGAATTATGTTGTACAGTGGTACCTCGCTTTATGAACACAATTGGTTCTGGAAGTCTGTTCATAAACTGAAGCGTTCATAAACTGAAGCGAACTTTCCCATTGAAAGTAATGGAAAGTGGATTAATCCATTCCAGATGGGTCCGCGGCGTTCATAAACCGAAAATTCGTAAACCGAGGTTCCACTGTACCTAACTTTTGGTGTGATGTCTCTAGGGCTGGGCAATATATTGATATATCATCCAAAACCAGTGTGAAATCCATATTGTATCATGTTTGTGTTTATGCTATGCAAAAAACACAATGTGGGAAAAATTGTGAAGCCAATTGTGAAACCTTTACATAGCTCCATTCTCAATTCAGACATTGTGATATATCAGTACATCACATCATTTAGCTGGTAATATATCATGATGAATGGGACCCAGGTGGCACTGTGGTTAAACCACTGAGCCTAGGGCTTGCTGATCAGAAGGTCGGCGGTTCGAATCCGTGTGACGGGGCGAGCTCCCGTTGCTTGGTCCCAGCTCCTGCCAACCTAGCAGTTCGAAAGCACGTCAAAATGCAAGTAGATAAATAGGAACCGCTACAGCGGGTGTGCTGCTCTGGTTTGCCAGAAGCGGCTTTGTCATGCTGGCCACATGACCTGGAAGCTATACGCCGGCTCCCTCGGCCAATAATGTGAGATGAGCGCGCAACCCCAGAGTTGGTCACAACTGGCCCTAATGGTCAGGGGTCCCTTTACCTATATCATGAAAACCAGCCATCACCCAGCCTAGATGTCTCAGACATACTGTGAACATTTTTCTTAACTCCATTAGAAACAGGATTATGTAGTATGAATTTGGATGAGAGACTTAGGTCCTCAACCTGTATGCCATATGTCATGTCAGTATCACCTTTGAGTGTTAACTGGTGTCTTGTAAGCTAATAGATGAACAAGGCACCAAGGGCCTTGTTTCCCTCAGACACCTCACACCCCTGGTCACCCCCCCCTTTGGTTCTGTGTTTGCATTGGTCAGTTTTCTCCTTAACCCAAGTGAAACCAGAACACGGCACAACTCCCTATTATTATTACTCCTCCTCCCTCCTACACAAAACAAGTGATTCTTGGGTGCAGAAAATAAATGGCACCTGTTAAAATTAATGCTTTTATTGAACAAGGTCTGAGGTGAGAGGTTTACTGTGCAGAGATACCATTTGAGGGGAGACAACACACAAAAGAAATGCAGTTCATCCTCCTGACCCCTTTACTCCACAAGCCCCATAGGAATGAAAAAGACACTGCCTTGCAGAGGCATCAAGAACAAGCCCCAGCTGAAATCCTATTGGTGCTTACATGGGAGTGAGCCCCCCTCCCCCCCAGTAAACATGCATATATAGGCCTATGCCTTAGCTCTACAAACTTGGGAGTCACTTGGGGATAACTTTTGCATTAAATGTGGACTTGGTTAAATGCTTAACCAAGTGCCCCCATCTGGTTTTTTTAACCACCATTCTGGCCCTTCAAAGGGGGTGGGTGGAAGTTACAAAGCCATCTCCCACATCAAAACCATGCTAGAGGCAACTAAAATGTAATGTAAGGTGCGTTGTAAGAATGAAATGCACACATTTCTGCCCTCATCCAGTTAGATTGAGTGATAATTCCGTCCTCCTCTTTACTCTTAGTGTTTGGGGGAGTGAACGCACATATACTTTTAAGGCCACAGTTTGTACCAATGCTTATTTTTATTTGTGTGTGTGTTTATTGCTTAAAATGTTTTTTTTAAAAAAGCAAGCCCCATTGAATTCAGTAGAACTTCCTTCCTAGTAAAAATGCACAGGGGATATCAGCCTTCATTGAGAAGTTCAGCTATGTCTACTGCAGGAGGAGCAACAGTGGAAAGCAGCTGGATGGGTGATTCAGCATCACTTGAACCTGTCAGCAGTGAAGGTTAGTTAGGACCAGGAAGATTTCAACACTTTCTAAGTTTGTGTGTGCGCGCATGCATGCATGCATGCACACAAGCATCTTTGGTAGGACCTATGAGTTGGGATTGGGAAGGTGATCCAATCGGAATCTCCTGTGGGTTCTACAGAGGCTCATCAAGGATTCCACAAAGGGACAATCCTTCATGGTAAAAGAATCAAGCAAAGACAAAAGTCCTTGCATTGGGAGGTTATGTAGAAAAACATTCCAAGGAGGCAGAGAAAATTACCATGTCATATATTTGGGGCTGTTTCATGTAGGAGACAGGACATTGCATCAAGCTTCATTACCCCTGGGTATAAGGCACCAAGGCAGCTCCATATTGCCTAAGGTTCTCTCTTTGGCCTACAGCAGGATTGGGAACGAGTAGCCTTCCAGACATTATTGGACTCCCATCACCTCTGGCTGTTGCCCATGCAGGCTGTGGTTGATAAGAGTTGGCAGTCCAACAACATGGGTTGGCCACAGGCCCTGCCTGCCTGCTGTATAATATGAGAAGCTTTGCCTGCTGATTTCTACCATTCAACCTGTAGTTGAAGGTATAAGAGCAGTCCTAGCTTCTCTCTCCCTGCACCCAAAAAGTCACCAATGATAGTTCTTGAGTAAACAGGAGTGTCTACAGACCTGGGGGTGGGGGTGGAATCATAGGTGGAACTTAAGACATAAATCACTTGTGTGTATAGTCCGGGTGGGTGGGAGAGGAAGGGATACAAAAAAAACTACATATGCTAACAGCATAGTCTAAACAGCACAAAGAGATGAAGCAACAGGTTAAGGAGAATCTCAGCTCTTTAAGGTAGGGAAACTAGGGGAGAGAAAAATAGATTGAAAAACAGCCCAACTGTTGGGGTGTGGTGGGGGAGATGGCTTGAAATCTGAGTAGGAGCAACCACTCTGCAACATTTTGTTGCAGGTCCCCCTTGTGATATTGGATGCCCCAGCAAAAGGTTGAGGAGAGAAGAAAAATTTACCCCACTATCCCTTCTCCTGCCCTTTTCCCTCCCCATTCCTCCCATCGACCTTTTGACCTGGCTAGATAAAAGAAGGCTCATTGGATTTTAAGGCACTCTAAACTGCTGGAGGTGGTTCTTTTTGGATGCAAACAGCATCTCAGTTGGACAGCACATCTGAGGATTCAGACACCAGCTTCCCATCCCGAGTCTCGATCTTCTTGATGACAATGGCCCTCGACTTGGTGACTGCAGAGCTCTCCAGCGGGGAAGAATTCATGGAGTATCCACCACTTGAGTATGAAGAGCTGTAGCCACCCCCATAACTACTGAAGCCACTGGACAGACCACCTGGGTGGGAACAAAGGAGTTTATTAGACACAGAGTGGTGTTTCCAAACCCTAGATAGATGTTAGCTGGCGGCAGCTTCTTCCCCTATCACATAAGAACAGCCCTCCTAAATCAGGCCAATGGCCCACTTAGTCCGGCATCCTGTTTGCATGGTAGCCAACCAGGTGCACCTGCAGGAAGTCTGCAAACAGGACCTGAGCACAAGAGCACTCTCCCCACTTGCAATTCCCAGCAATCACCATTCAGCAATCACTCCAAAAGCAGAGGCAGAACATAGCCAGCAGCCATTGACATTGATGAAAACTAAACGTATATGCATAGGCATTTTGTTAATCGGCTCGCAGAACAATATGAATCATCCATGCAACAGTGGAGCAGTCCAGTTAAAATGTTTCCTCTGGGCATTCCAGGGTCCCCTTGGTCAGGACACTGGGACAGAACCGTGTTTTCAGGGCAATGGTGACGCTTCTGGGATTCCCCCCCCCCAATTGCCTGCGCACCATAACACAATCTGCATCAGGGAATTATCAGCCTTAATCCCACCCTCTGGGTGATATTGCTCCTATTATTGGCAGAAACTGGGGAATACATGACACGGGGGGCCTCCCAGCTCCTTCAGGCATGGATGGATACATCCAACATGGTGGCTTCATTTTCAAGATTTCCACCCATCAATGGAGGTTGGTTAACTGGGACAAATAGTCCACTGCTCAACCTGCCAGGCAGCCCCCTTTCAGCCATTCCAGGAGTTGCACTGGCTGTCAACCTCCTGCCCAGTTTCAAGGTTGCCCTTGTAGAACTTAGAGAGGAGGATGAGGACCAATCTAGTTGGCTTTGCCTGTCATTGGTAGGGCTGGCTGTATCTGCTTTTCAACATCGTGATGTAGGAAAAGAAAGGGAAATCCAGTTACCATGACTCTTCCATGTCTCAAAACATAACCCTGTGGATTCATCCTGTGCTTCTATTTCAACGAAGTTGCAAAGTCTGCTTACCTGAATAGCCGGTTGTTTTGGTCTGAATGCTCAGGTTCTGCATCCCCGACTCCAGCCTGCCAAAGTGGGTGGAGGGGAAGACAAAGCAAAAACAAAATCGGCATGGAGGGACAGCAGAAGTGGAGACAAAAAAATGGAACTGCTAAAAGCAAAAGTCTATGTGGAAGTGGAAGCATTTGTCTAACTGCTGCACACCCATGCAAGGACAGCTCACCAGAGCATATGCTGCTGCCAGAATGCATTATTGATTGTGGGGGGCGGGAGGAGAGGGGGCTCCCGAGAGCTGGGTTTTTTGCAGGTGTATTCTGCAACATGCCATTGACACAATAGTGGTGGATGCTTTACTGGTGAATTTCTACTGGACAGTCCACACACCATTCTGCATTATTGGTCATTTCACTGTAGCTTTCAGGAGGGTAGCCGTGTTGGTCTGACACAGTCAAAAAAAAAAAAATCCTTCCAGTAGCACCTTAAAAGGTAAAGGGACCCCTGACCATTACGTCCAGTCGTGACCGACTCGGGTTGCGCGCTCATCTCGCATTATTGGCCGAGGGAGCTTCCAGGTCATGTGGCCAGCATGACAAAGCTGCTTCTGGCAAACCAGAGCAGCACATGGAAACGCCGTTTACCTTCCCGCTGTAGCGGTTCCTATTTATGTACTTGCATTTTTATGTGCTTTCGAACTGCTAGGTTGGCAGGAGCTGGGACCAAGCAATGGGAGCTCACCCCGTCACAGGGATTCGAACTGCCGACCTTCTGATCAGCAAGCCCTAGGCTCAGTGGTTTAACCCACAGCACCACCTCTTAGAGACCAATTAAGTTTGTCATAGGTATGAGCTTTCGTGTGTGCATGAACACAAAAGCTCATACCTATGACAAACTTAGTTGGTCTCTAAGGTGCTACTGGAAGGATTTTTTTATTTTTATTTTGCTTTCAGGAGGGGCACTCTTGCATTAATAATCAGTGTAATAAAAGGACAAAGAAAAGGCATCCCAGAGGAATTGCAGTATAGTTACTACAGAAAAAGGGGACATGCACCAACTGGAAACAAAGCAGTACATTAGCCCAGTACTGCAGGCACAAGCAGTACTAAAACTGGGTCCCATATGACCACCCCAATGCCACCAAGAGCACTTTAAAAAAAAAAGTACACATGTCAGAGCCCTGTCTTGGCACCCACCTGTTCTCTTCTCCTTCCAGAAGCTTCCTGTAGGTGGCAATCTCTATATCCAGAGCCAGCTTGACGTTCATCAGCTCCTGGTACTCCCTCAGCTGGCGGGCCATGTCTTGCTTGGCTCTCTGCATGGCAGCCTCCAACTCAGACAGTTTGTTACTGGCATCCTTTATGGCCAACTCCCCACGCTCCTCAGCCTCGGTGATGGCAGCTTCTAGATTAGCACGCTGGGGAAGAGAGGGGAAAAAGGAAGAGCCCAATGGTTTCCCCATTTGCAAGAGAGATATTCAGCACTGCCTGTTAAAATCCCAAAAGCCAGAAGGAGCGGTGCAGTGCTCCAGAGTGTATATGGGTATGTGCATGTGTGTGTATGCCAAAGACTCAGCCCTATTTCTGCCTGTGGGTCCCTGTCTCCTGTGTCCTGGAGCTGCCCAGTCTGCATGAAAGAAAGGGGAGCTTTTTCACCACTGAGAATAACACGGTCAGGATTGAAAGGAGGCGAGACAGCCACTGAGGACTGGCTCCTAGGGTCACTCTGGAAAAGAACACTTAGGAGGAGCTCCTAAGTGAAAACACCAGGTGCTTCAGTTTCAAGGGAAATTGCGTGCTGCAAGTTCTGTCAAGAGCAATGGAACTTGAAGGAAAACACAACCTAAGTCACTCCAAAATAGGATATTGGAGCAATCAAAACCATTTGCCTATGTACAGGTAGGTGGTTGAGTTCCACGAGGACAGAGGCCTGCCTCTTTGGCTAATATTATATATGGGACTGTATCAATCCCAAACATTGCCTCCTGACCTGGCCTTTCAGACCCTCAATTTCTGACTGTATCCGGCCGATGATCCTGTTGAGCTCATTGATTTCATTCTTGGTGTTGCGGAGGTCATCTCCATGCTTGCCTGCCATTGACTGGAGCTCTTCATACTACAGGGAGGAGATAAAAAGAGACAAATGTGACATGTGTTGGGAACAGCTTCCAAAAAGGTCAGTAAAAGGCGAGGGTCAGAATCTCAAGAATCCAGCAAGGGATTGCAGACACTTTGCAGACACTCAGATGGAGTGCCCTGTTACTACTGCCATTCTTTCTTGCCATGACAGATTAAACACACCACACACACACACACACACACACACACACACACACACACACACAGGGCAACCTCTTCAACCCTCCACAGCTGTGACCCCTCCCCCCCAATGCCCTCATGCTACAGTAAGACTGAGGGGGGAGTCTTCCACTGGTGAGCGGAGGGGATGCTGCAGGTTGGGTGGTGGGGCCCATCTCTTCCCCACCAACCAGGGTATAGAGCAGGCATCCCCAAACTCCGGCCCTCCAGATGTTTTGGACTACAATTCCCATCATCCCTGACCACTGGTCCTGTTAGCTAGGGATCATGGGAGTTGTAGGCCAAAACATCTGGAGGGCCGCAGTTTGGGGATACCTGGTATAGAGCAACCTCTCTCAACCTTGGGTCTCCAGATTGTAGTTCCAGATTCTTGAACTACAACTCCTATCACCCCTGACCCCTGTCCAACTGGCTTGGAATGATGGGAGTTGTAGCCCAACAACATCTAGGGACCAAAGATTGAGAAAGGCTAGCATGGAGTATTGACATTGTGGAGCGGACATGAGTCTAACATAGCGTACACACCATACATTTAAAATACATTTAAAGCACTCCCCCCCCCTTTTAAAAAGGGAATCCTGGGAATTGTAGCTCTGAGCGGGGTAAGCTACAGTTCCCAGCATTCTTTGTCAGGATGTTTTAAATGTTACAGTGTGTAATGCAGCCCAGGCACAAAACAAGTCACCGTGTCTCCTAAACTACCCAAGACAGGTACAGTACAAATGGGGCAGGTCCTGTGCATATGCCTCCTGCAACTTCTAACTCTTTCAAGAAAACTGGTTGTACACTGGAGTGGCTAAGAATATGAGTCACAATGCCAGAAAATACCTCCTAAATCTCACCCCAGCCACAAACTCTCCTCATGTGGCCTTAGGCAAGCCATTATCTCTTAGCCCCACCTGTTTCCGTCCGCAACACAAGGATGATCATAGTAATACAGGGCTGTTGTCACTGAGATAATATATATGTTATGCACTTTGCTCATACTTTATGCCAAATTATGATGATTAACGTGATGAATGTCAAAGTGCAACTTTCCGCCCACCATCATCTCAAATTACTGAAGCTCGCCAGCAGCCCCACTCCCCATCATCCATCCCATTTGCAGATTCTAGGATTAAGGCAGTTCACTTCCAATTAAAAAAATAAATATAAATCTACCGGACACAACATGGAAGCCAGGAGAGGCAGAATTCAGGGGCCTTTCAGAATGGAATACACCCACCCTTGCCAGAACACCATTCTTCAGGTCATGCCAGCAAAGGGCAGTTGTTTTGGCAACCCTATCTTATGCAAAAACTCACAAAATTTAGGATCCTTTCTAACAAACTTCACATGCAAAGTTAGACGATCTACTGGAAGGACACTAGCCCGTGGTATTCTTGCCAGCAGTCTATCCATATATCCCCCCTCCAGATGTTGCAGGTTAGTTTTCTAGGAGTGTTGCTTTTTAACCTGAAATTATTGGGTCAGTGTTTATCAATTTACCACAAAGGTGGCGCAAAAAAATTAGGACATCAAGGGTGGAAGTATCATGTTTCAATATAGTCACGCCATTTCAACTATGTTAGCCGACACTGGCTGTCTTTTCACTAAGCGGCTCCTAGGAGAACAGATGAAAACTTGTAAGTAATTCAGGGTTTTAGAAAGCAAAGATTTACATCCTTGGCACTGTGGGAAGTTTCACTCTCCCCGGCAACACGGCATGAAAGTGAAGAGAGGACTGTGATGCTAACACAGTCAATGGTTCACAGAGTGCTGGGGGTGAGCGAGTCAACCTATTGCAAACATAAATATGAAAATCCTCAAGCTCATTCACATGAAGTTTCTCGCACTGGGATTTCATGTCTAGCTAGAAATACCAACAAAAACCATGGGAGAAACACAGATCAAAAGCACACACCCCCCACTTAATATGCCAATTTGCACCCTAAACAGGAAGGAGTCCTAGCCCAGCCAGGAGTAAGCAAGGCAGTGGGGCTCACCTTGATCTGGTACATGCTCTCTGCCTCAGCCCGGCTCTTGGCAGCAATTTCTTCATACTGTGCTTTGACCTCAGCAATGATACCATCCAAGTCCAAGCTGCGGTTGTTGTCCATGGACAGAACCACGGAGGTGTCGTTGATCTGAAACTGCATTACACGCAGCTCCTGCATTGAGAGAAAGTTGGAGGCAATTTGATATTACCATCATTGATCATGATCAAGAAGCAAACAGCCATGATGTACCAAAGAGGCCTTCAAGAACATGAAGGGACACTTTATCATGCTTGGTGGACATCTTTAAAAAAGCTTTTAAAAATTGATACAAATACACACATTAATACAGAAGATTTTGAGAGTTAATATATTCAACTGAAGCCAGAACTACTCCTGCTGGGTCTAATGGGATACACAACTAGAAAAAGATTATGAAAGATTATTTCAGTATTTGTTCACAGCAGAGATTACACTATATGCACAAAGATGAAAGGACTTACTATGGGAAAATGGTTATTGAAATTATTGGATTTGGCAGAGATGGCAAAGTTGACGTGTTTAGAGAAAAGTCATTGTTGACATTTATAAATGATTAGGAACCTCTTAAGGACTTTTTACTGTGAAAAGGAAAATGGAACTTGTCTGGATATCTGGGTTTGAAGACTGAAAAAAGGCTGGTTTACGGAAATAAGAAGAATTAGATGTTATTCTGGAGCAAGTGTTTTGCGTTAAGTCTATATATAGCTGATACAGAATTAGAAGTCTTGTCCTTTCCTCTTTTCCTTTATTTCTTCAGGTTTTTATTTCTAAAAATGCTTGGTACTTGATGTTAACATTTATACATCTTTTCTTTGTTTTTCAAGCTTTAAATTGAAAAAAAAATGCAATGAACCAAGAAAAGCCTCAAAGTACATGCTCTGCCACAAAGGCATAGCCCTCTTCTCTGCAAGAGGTTTCAACAGTTAGGGTCAGGGATAGGGATGTTGGGCTGCCACACCTATCAGATCCAACCAGCATGGCCAGTTGTCAGGAATGATGGGAGCGCCCTAAGTTCCCCATCCTGGTTCTAATCCATCACCTACACTGAGTTTTCCTAGGCCATGCTATTAGTGGTTAGAGCAAAGTTTCCAAGAGTCCAGCCCCCTAGAAGAAAGCAAAATACTTTGCCCAACAATGCCTTCACATATGCAGCCCAATAAGATAAGCTTTGCTAAACCTGAGCCACTGGAAAGTCAACTTTAACGGCATTGGAAGGAGGAGTTTGTTCATGTCTCAACACACTAGTAAGAATAGCTAAAACCTTATTAAGACCAGGGGCCAGGAAGCTAAAAAGATCTTCAGCATTAGACATGGAGGTGGAAAAAAGATTTGATATACAGGAAATACCATGATAGCCTCTTTACACGAGAAGTCTGGAGGTGGCAACAACAGAACAGGCCTTTTTTGCAGTGGCTCCCTGTTTGTGGAGTGGTGCCTCCATTATACACTTTTCAGTGCCAGGCAAAAATGTTCCTCTTTAACCAGGCCTTTGGCTGATTGACATGCAATGCCCTTTTAAAATGTGTGGGGTTTCTTTTTGGGGGGTGGGGTATTGGGTTGTTCTTGTTTTTATTTTGATGATGTACTTTGTGTTTTTATATTGTGATTTTATTCTGTGAACTGCTCTGAGACCTGTAGGTATAGGGCAGTAAACAAATTTAATAAATACTAGTAATAATTTCAGTCCATGGATATGTCTGGGCTGCATATTCTTATTTTACAGGTTCCCCCTGGTACTTCCAGGCAGAATAGGAGGAATGCCCAAAGGATCCTGCTTTGTCCTGCACCAGACACGTGGGTTCATCTAGTGAAGTAATGCCCATGCTGAGCAGATTGAACCTGGAAGCCTTGGCATGCTGGCAATTCTGTTTCCTTAAAGGTGATGCCTACCTCATCATACAACTGCCTCAGGAAATTGATCTCGTCTGTCAGGCATTCCAGACGGGACTCCAGCTCAACCTTGTTCATGTAGGCCTCATCCACATCCTAAGGAGGTAAAGCACAAGCCACCATTATAAATAAAGACCTCTACAAAGTTGTCACAAAGCAGGATAATCACTAGCCAGGAAATCACTCACCTTCTTCAAAAGGACAAACTCATTCTCCTTCTCAGTACGATGGTTGATTTCATCTTCATACCTAATGGGAAAAGGAACAGGGTGGATTAGTGTAGGTGACAAGTGAGTCTAGAATGGCTTCATTTAAACCAAGGCCACATGGCTTTTGGTGCAAAGACTCCTTTGGGAAGCATGTGTGGAGACACTGTCTTTGAGCATGTGCAGAGTGTGCAGATGCCTTCTCCCAAGAAACTCTAAATATCCCACATGCAACCCCACATACATTAGGGGTTAAAAATCAAAGGACCTCTAAAACACAGGAATCCGACACCATAAACTTCCTACCAAGGCCCAACAGCTTTCACTTCACAAATTTAGGTTTTAGCTGGTTCAATTCACCAACCAAAATTAAGCTGTCACTCAGCTAGCATCCAGTTCAATTAACAAGCAGAGCCACATCTGGATGACCACATGATCACTATCCCCAGGTGCATAGGATTGCAGCCTCTGTCTTCAGGTGATCCAATCCCAGCTGTGTTCCTCTTTATAAACCGTCCCCTTTTTTAAACATGTTATTCCAGTCTGTTTTCTCTTTCCTCCCCCCGCCCAAACCTTTTGTGAGGCAAGGTGCATGAGTGGTAGACACCACCACAGACATAATATATGCCAAAAATGCATGGAGAAGGAGATCATAATCCTGTTCTCGAGACTGCTTAGGAGTGGGTTGTGGTCTGATCACCAAAGGCTGCCAGGCTCCTCCTCTGGGTCAGAGAGATGTCTCCTTGGAGTTCCCAGGTACCACACCCCTTCAGCCTCCCAGTCCCAGGAAAGCTTGCAACCCTAATGTGTTCCCTTCACTGTCAAGTATGTCTTGAGAGGCAGGCAGGGTGTCCATATGTGTCAGCCTCATTTTGAAAATAGTCAGACACTTGCAAGACAGGTTCGTTCACCCTGCTGGTGGTGCATTGCAGCAGCTGTAGTCGCGCTCAGTACAAGGAAGAAGAACAGCACATTCAGGTAACATGGTGTGTGCACTTGACTGAAGAGTCAATGGGGGGGGCGCGAATAAAGCTACCATGTGCAGGTTTATGAGCCAACCATTTTAAGACATCTGCAAAAATGTCTTCCATCCGTTACTTCCTCTTAAAGGAAACAATCCATTTCAAGTGTTGCATTGTTTATAGAGATTGTTTTTTGGTATGCTATTTAATTCTCATTTCTCCAGAAGCTTTGAAGCATCTTAGAAACATAGGGTTGAAGATCTTGAAGCAGTAAAATAGTCACCATACAATCTACCCTTCTCATGCTACAAGTTTCTAGAGCCCCACTCCACCTTCAGAGTGACCACAGGTATGTGAAGGGGAATGTGGGAGAAGCGGATGACAAGAGCATTTATTTGCTCCAACACAGTTGCTCCCTGGAAAGAATTCCTCTCCTCCCATCTAAAAGTTACATATTCGCACCAATCAGGTTCCTTCTTCAGCAGCGTTTGCTAACCAACCAGTTCCTGATTAGAGTGGGGAACCTGGTTAGCACTCCAGTGCAATCCAGAGACTGGGACTGTTACATCTGCATTAACCAGGCATAAGGGCAGCAAAAGGGAAACAGATCCCAAGCCATCAGACACCACTGTCAACTTTAATACAGGGAGTGATTCACAACATTGGTGTGATCTAAACTTTTATTTTAAAAAGAATAAATGCAATAACTTCAAGAAGCCAATAGCTGATTACAGGGCAACTATGGAATTTTCACGGCCTCGACAACAGGCGTGACTGAGGTTTAGCTTAATGCTGTTTAGTCAGAGGAAGATTAAATAATGAAGGTGCAATAACCCAGCTGCCCCCCCACTCACCTAGTCTTGAATTCTTCCACAAGGCCCTGCATGTTGCCCAACTCAGCATCCAGCCTCACTCTCTCCTGCCCTAAGCCATCCAGCTGCCGGCGCAGGTTGTTGATGTAGGCCTCAAACATGCTGTCCATGTTGCTTCGGGTAGTTTTCTGGTTTTGCAGGAGACTCCATTTGGTGTCCAGCATCTTATTCTGCTGCTCCAGGAAGCGAACCTGGAGGCAAGGGGGGAGAACAGAAGGGATTCCATCCAGTTAAAAAAAACCAACACAGAAGCTCACTTCTATAGGAGTCTGCAGTTTCTTCCACCTGTTTCATCAGATGCTAAAATTCCATCTCACAGTTGGCACACCCCTACCATATATTTAAAGCAAATGGCTTCCCAAGGAATCCTGGGAGTTTACCCCTGGCACAGAGCTACCAACCACCCTAAATAAATTTCAGTTCCCAATATTCTTTTTTTTGGGGGGGGGGATACTACCAATGGCTATTAGCCATTGTTGAAACACCAGTGATTGAGAGAATCTTGCTTCTGCAGATCAGAAATGACTGAAGGGCACATTCTCGGGCCAATAAGACACCTTTAGGCTACCAGCAGGCGTCTGGTTAGGGGCTTGTTTGACAGCTGTTGCCCAGGTTCATCAAACACCATAAACAGGTGGACAATAAAAGCAACTAAGGCCTAATTTCAGCCTAAGATGAAAAATAGGGTGTGTTAATAAAGGTTGTCCCAGGAGGATACAGGAGAAAGTTTTTTGGTTCAGAGCGCCTACTGTTTGCATTTATCATTCCTTCTCCCTCATCCCATCCTCCTGCAGTGAAGCATGTGGGCCCATAATATAACTACCAATGGAGACCACTTTCAAAGCTCCCTGTGAAAAGTTTTTCTCCACACAGCAAAAGTTCGGCCCACTGTCATGGATGAGAGAACTTTCTCTATGAAGGCAAACTTTTCAGCAGCACCAAGAAAGGGGTGGGGGGGGTGGGGTGGATCTGATCAATATTACAAGCTACAAAGCCACATAGCAACAACTGCCAGAGGAAGCAAATAAAAGTAACTGCCAGTTGGCAACCATTTTCATACTCTCCGGCAAAGGAAGCATGGCCAACTCCGTATTTGTTTTATATCGCTTCAACAAGCCTGACTTTCTTTCCCCACCACCACCACTAGGGTTTCCATATTTCGAAAAGTGAAAATCAGGTGCTGTTTCCAACTGAATCCTGGCTATGTTCGGGAAATTCCGGCAGCCCTAACATGCACAAAAGATTCTGGGAGTTGTAGTTTGTTGAGAGTAATCAATTCTCAATTAGAGGTTCATTGCCCTGCCTTCAAAGAACTACAGTTCCATGGCTGTCGTGGCAAAATGCTTATTAAAGCCAGATTTAAGCATGTAAGATTACCCCCGTTGATAAGACGTATGGGTGAGTTGGCATTGCTGGCGTTTAGGTTGTGTGCTTAATCTGAGACAGCGCTAAATAAGACAGACCTGGAAGCCATTTTTACAGGCAGAATGCAGCACCCCTGTCAGATGGCAAGTAACAATGGAGGGAGTGTCTTTGTATGTACCTTCTAACCACAAACAGTCCAGTGCTCAGCGTTGAAAGAGATGTATTTGGGCTCATCCACACTTCCGCTTGAGCCCTTCCTAGAAAACACAGGTTCAAGTAGTTTTCCTGCTCCTTTCCCAGGGAAAATACACTCTTTTACTCTAAATTACACCAAACTTCAATCTGGGGGAAATTACCTTTTGCTCTGATTGAGTGCTAAAGAGCTATTTCCCCCCCCCCCCGGGGGGGGGGGAAGCAGTGGGACTAGAGCAGGCATCCCCAAACTGCAGCCCTCCTGATGTTTTGGCCTACAACTCCCATGATCCCTAGCTAACAGGACCAGTGGTCAGGGAAGATGGGAATTCTAGTCCAAAACATCTGGAGGGCCGAAGTTTGGGGATGCCTGGATTAGAAGAAGTGTGGAGCCCTTGTCTAACCTTATGGAGCCCTTCATCTCCGTAGGCTCCAGACATGAGAAGCTGCAGCAGTATTCGAGCTAAAAAGGTGTGGAGCCAATTGATGACTCCTGTATTATTTATTATTAACACTAATAATTACCTGAGTCCTGTCTGGCTCCACTCCACTCAGGTGCACATTCAAACACCACACCTGGTCTCTTAATACACCTGATTTCAAACTCTGCATCTTTTTGTAGGAAACTGAGGCCTGACATGAATTGAATACAAAGGTATCCAATTAACTGAAAGAGCATTCCTGGAAATTCAGAGACAGACAATACAAAATATGGAAGGGCCCCGTCCAGGTGTATCAAGGAGTCTGCCACAGGCTCCATGCAGGAACTTTTGCAGGAAACTATTATAGGCGAGGAGGACCTTCCAAATTTTGCAACCCAGTCTCAGAAGTAAAAACTTTGCATAGCCAGGAATGCACATGGAATTCAAGTTGGTGGTTCTCTCCCTCTTCTCATTCTGCTTTAACAGTGGTCCCATACAGAAATAAGGCTTCCACTTTCTAACTATGCTTAAAAGAGTTCAGAAGCTGGCTGCAGGATCAATGTTTGTAAGCTCCCTCCTCTCAGCTTCACCTCTCATACCTGCCTATTTCCTCCCTCCTACCTGCTTCTGCAAAGGCCCTGACTTTGGCAATTGGCTACATCAGGCTGAGGATAGTTAATGCTCAGAAAATGCTTTTACTCTTCCTCCTTTGAGTTTTCAAAACAGACATTAGGAAACCCAGCTCTTAGGAAGCTGCCCAATAGGAGTCAGACCACATTTTCACTCCCAAGGGAATGGGAATCCCACTACCTAGAGTGCATGCTGGGGGCCCCAAGATTGCAAACAGCCAACGAAGAAGCCACAGGGGAATGGATGTTTAAATTGGACCCATACCACTGGTTAGGAAGCAGCCTTTCAAAGCTTGCTTCTAATGATTAGCCTGCTCAGTGTTAGCCCAGGGTCAGGGTCACTGAGAATAAAACTGAGCTAAGAGCACAGAGGGAAATGTGAATGGCAGCAGGGGGAGACAGCTCAATCCTGCAACCACTCCTGACAGATAGACTATAACTAGAGAGTGGAGACGTTATGGCAGCATCAGGCAAAATAGCTCCAGAGCAATCCTGTACCCTGAGAAGCAAGCAGCATAGAGTTAAACGGAGGTTACCCCCAGGTGGCTGCATAAAGGTTTGCAGCCTCAAAGGCACCTTTAGGAAAGCCCCATCTGTTGGCAGACAAAATTGCTCATAACCTTTGACTATGGCCTCTGCGGAAGGGGGCAGCTTGCCCTTCCATCCAGGGTAGGCATCCAATGATATATGGTGAGTCATTGATAGGAAATGTGATTGAAGACCTTAAGGTTTCCCCTCTTTCCCTACCCACGTTCTTTTTAAACAGGAAAGTGGACAGAACTTTTGTTTAGTCGGCTCTCCCTTCGCTTGTTCAACTGGTCTGATCACACATTGGACCAAGTCTGATTTCCCCCACCATGGGGGTGAGCAAAGTCCAGGAAACTTTCAGCCCATGAATGTGCCTTTAGCCTCTAGTTTCCAACACAGATTCCTGCCCACCACCCAAGAGCAGAATCCAGGTTTCACTTTCTTTACCTGCACAGCAAAGGCCTCTCTTGTGCTTCTCCTTCACTATAAAGACTGCCATTGCTGCATTGGCTTGCATGGATCAGCTGACAGAAGAGAGATGTGAACTTTTACTGAGGTTCCCTCAGAGGTAGATTCTAACCGACTACTTGGGCTGCCACCCTACAGCTTTCCATTCCACCTCCATCCTCCTCACGCAACCAGTATGAAGCTCACCATTCAATTTCCCCCATCTTATCTCGGATTGTACGCCAGGGACCCGTTTTCCCTATGTAAGGCACTGGTGGTGCCACGTCACTTAACCCCACAATAACACACAGGGCGCTAGTCAATAAAATCATGGAATTGTAGAGTTGCAAGTGACTCCCAGGGTCATTTAGTCCACCCCCCAGTTGAAATCAGTGGGCCTCACTTCCTGACGCCCACTGGTTCCAACGGGTCTATAGCGCCCCCGAATAACTTGCCCCCGCCCGCGCCCGGTAGCCTTGAAGGCGAGGCCCCACCTTGTCAATCAAGTTGGCGAACTTGTTGTTGAGAGTCTTGATCTCCTCTTTCTCCTTGGTCCGAACTTGCTGGATGTTGGGGTCGATCTCCAAGTTGAGCGGCGCCAGCAGGCTCTGGTTGACGCTGACGGCCGTGATGCCGCCGCCCAAGGACGAGCCTCGGAAGCCGCCGCCGCCGCCGCCGCCGCCGCCGAAGCGGCTTCCCCCGTAGCTGGAGGAGGCATAGGACGTGCTGACTCGCGAGGCGCCGACGGGGCCCGCCGTGTAGGAGCGGCTGCTGAAGGAGCGCGCGGGGCCCGAGGAAGCGCTGCGGAAGGAAGAGCTGGACGTGGTTGTCCTCCGCTTCATTATGTCGCCTTTCTCGCTCTCCTCCGCGGGAGGTTGCCAAGCAGATCGGGGCAAAGGCGAGCGGGCAGGAAGGTGCTGCGAAAAGGCGGCTCGGCTCGGGCGGGCGGGCGGGCGGGCGGGCGCTCACCTCCTTATATACGCTGCCTTGCGAGGGGGCGGGCGCGGTCCTCGCAGATTGCAGACTCGCAGCACCTGAGTGGCTTTTTTTAAAGCAAAGGGGCGGAGCCCAGGCCTGCCTTTCTACAAGCGGGGGGG
The DNA here is from genome assembly GCF_965207765.1 of Zootoca vivipara. Classification (NCBI taxonomy): domain Eukaryota; kingdom Metazoa; phylum Chordata; class Lepidosauria; order Squamata; family Lacertidae; genus Zootoca; species Zootoca vivipara. Next base: position 891,025 of record NC_142584.1, read on the forward strand.
GGCACCTGTTTTAACCCTTCGCTCGCTGGATGTAACCCCGACCAGAAAAGAGAAACCTCGCGCTCAGCCCGAGAGGCTGCGCCCCCCCCCCCCGTTCGAGGCTTCCCTGCACCAGAGATGCCCAAAGAGGGCAGCAGTTGCCCAAGTTTGTCCAGGAGGGGACCCTCCCTTCTCGTACTTGGGGAATTGAACAAAAAGGGCCCCTGCAGTTCGAGCTCTTTAGCAGGGCTTTAGACCCGGACATTTAGGCATCTGGGAGGAACATTTTCAGGTGTTGCCCCGCTCTGTTAAGTGGAGACCGGCGGTGGTGTATGTCTGCGCTGATTTGAAAATGGGAGCAAGGCTTCCATATGTTATGAGACCTCAGAATTCTTATAACACATAAGACAGTGAATATTCAACTCCCACTGGGAAGTAAAATAACAACCTAAAAGGAATAAACTCCTGAACATCAAAGCAAAACACCAGTTCAAGATTTTTAAAAAGGTATATCTTGCCCCTGTTAATAGCCAAATACAAGTAGAAAGGATTTCTCCCCCCCCCAAAAAAACCATATTAGAATGAAGGAAGACAAATATATTAAAAATGATGTATAGGTGGTATCTTACCCCAGCCAGGCTACCACAGTGTATAGAATGAGAAATAAGAACTGTTGGAAATGTGAATCGAAGGAAGGAAACTTTTTCCACATGTGGTGGTTATGTGAAAAAGTTAAAAACCACCTGGGAAAATATATATAATGAGTTTTAAAAGATTTTTAGATACACTTAAAAAAAAACACAATCAGAGGCATTCTTGCTAGGTATGGTTGGAGATGTTATAATAAAGAGTAACCAGAAACTATTCCTTTATGCTGCTACCTCGGCGAGAATACTACTCGCACAGAAATGGAAGCAGCGTGAAATACCAACAGTTGAAGAGTGGCAGGAGAAACTCATGGAGTACACAGAAATAGCAAAATTGACTGGAAAAATCAGAGAACAGGGTGACAAAGCATTCCAAAGAGACTGGATGAAATTTACAACATACATAGAAAAGAACTATAGACAAATAAAGACACTCGCGGGACTGAAATAGACCTCATAATGTTTATTAAAAATCATTCATTTTGCATTTAAAAACATTGAACAAATACAGTATATTACAATTGAAGGATGTACATTTAATGAAATTTTGATTAGTACACTGTGTTTCTCCAAAAATAAGACAGCGTCTTATATTTATTTTTCCTCCAAAAAACACACGGTGGCTTATTTTCAGGGGATGTCTTATTTTTTTATTAAGTATGGTACAGTTTAACCTACAAGGTTAAACTGCCTATCACTATGGCTTATTTTCGGGGTATGTCTTATTTTCAGGATATGTCTTATTTTAGGAGAAACATGGTATTATTCCATAGTATTAAATACACACAGAATGTAAACATGACAAATGCATAAATATAAAGAAAATATAGAGAAACCAGAAGAAGGAGGGAGGGAAGTACAAACTTGTTTAGAGTTAAAGTATTAAGGTTAAAAGGAATAAGGTATGTACGGTATTATGTTGGTGAAATTTATAAAATCTGTAAAACCAATAAAGATCATTTTTTTAAAAAGGAAAGAAGACAATTTTAGTTAAAGCCTTTATCCTGGTTTTCTCCCCATTCTTGTTCTTCGTGAAAATAACTCCTTGTAATCGCCATATTTTCTGTATTCCAATAAATTTGACATTAATAATAATAATAGGCTACAAAAAATGACTGAGGGGACAAACACAATTTCAGATCGCCAGCCACTGCCTTCAAAGAGCAAATCAGGGGCTAAAACAGATATGAGGTGGGATTTCTGTATGTAGATCTTCCCTCGTTAATTCTTCAAATTTATTTCAACACAGGCTTGTCTTTTGTGCTACAAACTGATGGTCCAGAAAGTTCTTTGATGTGAAAATCTGGCTGGTAATTATCAACTCTGAAAACGTACGAGCGTAGGCAGCCTTGCAGATTTACAACACAATCCTTTGCAGATTTACCTGTAAGCAGCATTTGCTTTTTGTAAAAAGTGAGGTGCTGATACTAATATTTTGATCAACGTGCTGAGGCTGCCAGTACAAAATGGCTGCCATTGACAACACACACAAAGGAGCCAGAGGAATACCTAGAGGTTGGCTGAGTTCCCCTTTCCTCCTTAAGCAACCGAAGATTGTGGCAAACATGGGCTTAGAAACACTGCAGAGCCTCAGTTCCTTTCCGCAGTGGTCAGGGCAGGCACAAAACATTTGGGCATCTGAGGCAGAGCCCCAAACAGCAACCCGCTTCCTGAGAGGGAAGAAAGATCAACCTTGGGATCTGCTGCCCCTTTGGATCCTGCCACCTGGGGCTGAGGCAGTTGCCTCACCTTGCCTCATGAGTGGGCCAGCCCTGCCAGGGATCACCGAAAAGGGCAGAAGGAAGGAAGGAAGATGATGCCTCCCTTCCCTGCTGAAGTCACCGACGGGAGAATTCCTCCTGCAGATTGCATGGGGTCCCCAGATTGCATGCGGAACCCACTTCACAGAGCAGTCATGAGGATGACTGAGATCACAGTTCCATACATACGGTACCATCCACTTAGAGCACATGACTTCCCTTAAAGACTCCTGGGAACTGTAGTTTGCTACGGGTGCTGGAGGTTGTAGCTCTGTGAGGGGTAAAGTACTGTTCCGAGGATTCTTTGGCAGGGGGAGTCATGGACTTCAATTGTGCTGTAAATGTATGGCGTGTACACAGTCATAGTCTGTGAAGATGACTTAGTGATCATGTAGCACATTTGATTCCTACAGCTGAAAACACTGCATAAATGCTAAAGATTCTTATTTATGGCACAAATTTATCGTTCTTATCAGTGCAGGGCAGGATTTGGGGGGCAGAGACTCAACAGAGTGAGCAGGGAGTGGGCCAGCTCACCACATTTTTGGTGTAATACATGTTACTAGCTAAAGAGCACCCTCCTCCAGTAAGGGGTTCAAATCTCAGGCATCTCCAGGTAGGTCTGGAATAGATTCCCTCTCTGGAGCCCTGGAGAAATGCTGGCACTCGGTCCTGAGCTAGGTGGAAAAGTGGTCAGACTCATGAGGCAGCTTTGTATCTTACCTAAACTACTAAGTCCAGAGTCTGCAAGAATCTAACATGGTGTTTCTATAACTCTACACTGAGCATCACTAGTGCGCATCGGAGCCACAGTCCACCACCAGCTTTGGCGGGCAGATGCTAACAGCAGCAGCAGTTCCCCATAGGTATAGGACAAGTGCCCATGTGGGAGTGTGGGTCAGGTGCTGTCTGCCGGCTAACACCCCTCCCAGCTGCTCCTCAATGGGGTTTGAGTGCAGTGCTTTTTGCACTGATGGATTCCTAGCAGCTATGCAAAATGGTGCATTCTCATAGTTTCAATTGTTCTGTGCAAATATTACTTCTGCCGTCACCATCAGTTTTTAAACATACCTAGCAAGTGCTAGAGCAGGCATCCCCAAACTTCGGCCCTCCATATGTTTTGGACTACAATTCCCATCTTCCCCGACCACTGGTCCTGTTAGCTAGGGATCATGGGAGTTGTAGGCCAAAACATCTGGAGGGCCGCAGTTTGGGGATGCCTGTGCTAGAGGAAGTACAGAGGAAGGAACAGGCCCATGATATTATTAAAATTTATATACCACTCTTTATCTGTAGATCTCGGGACAGTTCATAACATAAAAATGCAAGATAAAAACACAAAATACAAAATAATAAAAACAATAACAAAACAATCCACAAACCCATTAGAGGCTACGAATGCTAGTGGTCTGTTTGTCTGGCAGCAGGAGGTGGTGCTGAGGCTGGTTACCTCCAGGCATCACTCCTGGTATGCCTTTTAAGTGCAAGCAGTTAACCAGCTGTGTTTGGATCCCTTGTTCTGGAAACCATTTCCTCCAAAACCAGACAAGAAAGCTAATCTGAAAGGAGTAATCTGTTACTGTGAGTAAACACATGTAGGAGCCTTGGAATGAAGGGGGATTTTTGCAAATGGCCAACATCTAACCAATTAAGGCATCTAAATATCTAGTTCTCTTTAACTCACTGGTCTGTGCTATTTGCATGCAGTCACCTCTCTTTGTATCCCTAGGGTATCAACTAAGCAAGGAGCTCCAGTCCCTCACCCATGAACCTGCTTCAGACGCTCAACCTTGAGCAATGTTAAGCAACAAAACACAAAGAATAAGATCTCACTGTAAGTGATATCTAACATGGTCTTTAGCCAAATGGCATGTAGATTAGTCCTGCTATGATTTGTCTGCTTTTTCAATGTGTTGTTCTTGGGGTATACTTGTTCTTTTTAGGGAGACTTGTTCTGTTTTATTTGATGAACTGGGATGCTCCCTGTGAGGTTTTGGGAATCAGCTTTGACTCTGTTGATAGGTGAGGAATGGTGGGAGGGCCTTTGCATTGCTCCGGGTGAAAGATGGGGAGGAAATGGTTGGTCTTTTTGGTTTTTCAGCTTTAGGATTTGCCCATGATTTGGGGTTGTTGGATGTTTTGAGTATTTTGCTGAAGTGAGAATAGAGTGGAGAGGGTGAAAGTGCTGTGTGCAAGGAGAGTGCGATTCTTGAATGAGTGGGTTTGACCATATATTACTTGAATTCCTGATTTCTGTTATTGCATATAATAACAGATGTGCTTTCTTGTAACAGTCATGTGATATATATACAATGTTGCAAACCACCCCAATCTCTAAGCAGCACAAGATTCCAGACGTTCCAGGGCACGTGTTTCCTTTGGAATGAGGCACAGCGGAGACTGTGGTGTTTTTATGATATATGGTTTATTTGCACATATATACAACCTGAGCCTATGATGGAGGGTTTCACAGCATCAAAACCCCAAGAGGGTCCTGCTTCTCCCATAGCCACAGTTTGGATTCCAGCAGAAGGGAAGCATGATGCTCTCTTTACCTTTCCAGCTTCTAGCTCACATAAGTCTCCATGTTGGCCTTTTGTCTTTCTAGCTAACAGACAGCTGAGGGAGGGAGGCACAGAGCCACTCCCTTTGTCGCCTTAAGGACATCAACCTCAGTCTGCTCTCAGCCAACCTGCAACCTGCCTGCATTCATACTTACAACCAGTCCAAGAGGTGGCTCTGCCTGTCATTGGCTCTGGCACCACCACCTGCCTTCTGCCCTATCAGTCCCAGCATCAGGTACCAGCCACCTCAGCACCTGAACCGCTGATCTGCCTTGTGGCAGAAAATTCCAAAAGTGAGGAATGAGGTTCCCTTAGGATACCCCTCCCCTCCTCAGGTTCCCCATTTAAAACAACAGTGATGAAGAAAAACTAAAGGGGGTGGGACTACCACTGGGGGTTCTTCCACTCCGGCTCTACCCCTTAGCTGGTTTCTGCCTTGCCCAGAACCCCTTGCTATTGGGAACTTGAGAACAGAAGATAGGAATGTGCTTATCTCTTGCCATGACTAGGAAAATTCTCTGCAAACAGCAGGAAAGATTGTGAGCCCTATGCAGGCTCAGTGTGGGAAAGAATGCAACACACACACACACACACACACAGCATGGTGAAAAAATGTCTTGTGTCCACACAAAAAGCAGCTCACTCTGCAAACATTGATGATTGCAAAGGCTCTAATTGCAACACCTGGGAACAAGGGGCATGTTCTGTTACTGGGGTGGAGGGCTGTTTCCCCCTGTGCTCAGATTGCTGTATGATAATTAAATGTTTCCTTCTTGCATGTTTGCTATATTGATGCTGCATGCACACTATACCTTAAATTAAAAACACATTCAAAACCCATTCCCTCCCCCCCCCAAGACTGTAGTCTCTTAAGGGATGCTGGGAATTGTAACTCTGTGAGGGGTAAACTAAGGTGCCCAGAATTCTCTGCAGGGATAAATAGCTTTGAACACTACTTTAGAGGTATAATGTATAGTACAAGTACACAGCCATAGTCTTCAGCCTCAAGCACCTGTTGCAGAGATGTGTCAGTACCATTTTTATAGCACAGAGTTGCTTCTAAACTGGCCACTGTCTTAAAGAGCAGCTGGAAGTGAAGGGCACAGATGGGAAACCTTTTTTAGCCAGAGACCACTTGGCCAATCCTCATGCCAGTAGTAGGTATGGTCAAGTAAAACCATGACACACACTGGTAGACCCTCTGTGCCCAGAATTTTTGAGAGAAACAATGTGCTTTGCAAAGTTATAGTGTATACACAGCTTAGAAGCTTCCCCAGACTCCAGGGGGCGGGTTCTCTAAGACAGGGGTGAGAGAGACACCTCTAGAATATGGGCATAATCTGACCCACCTGAATTTAGCCTTGCCTCTCTTCCGTCTGTGTGTGTGTGTGTGTGTGTGTGTGTAAGCACCACTTACCACCAGTATGTGGCCCATACTACTTTCTCCCATAGGGAATCAGGCTTTGTGGTGAAGTAAAATTTAAGCTGGTTCCTATGAACCCAGAGAAATGGATCCTGACCCAGGGAGAGCCCAAGGATCCAGGCAAACAGACGAATTTAAGCGTCTCCTGCCCACCAAATAACAGAGACCAAACCAGGACGTACGAAGCAAGGCACTTTTATTTCGCTGTTGCAACAGGGTCCTTCCTCTCACGCAGGAGAACAAGGAAGGGACCCCAAACAGAGGTGTCTTGCCCTCAAAAAGAAATTTGAAATTGGTTTCAGCCCACCCCCCAGAAGCATCATCCATATGTCACAGAAGGGGTGTAGCCCAAGACCGCTCTCCCTAGATTCATCATAGGTACATCATGAACGGGGAGGTCTGGTGGCAGTAATCTGAGCAGTCTGGACCCTGCCCCCTGCCCCCAAAACCTAATCAACAAAATTGAGAGATACCGTGTTTCTCCTAAAATAAGACGGTCCTCAAAAATAAGCCATGTCAGGCTTTTAATTACTAGAATAAATATAAGACATCCCCCGAAAATAAGCCGGGGGTGGGAGCCGCTTCGAGGAGCGCAGCGCGAAGAGCCTAGTGAGAGGCAGCTGCGGCTGCGGGTGAAGCCCGGGATCTGCGTGGGCGACTGGGGACGAGCGCCCTGAGCGCTGCGGCGGTAGCGAAGAGGCGCCCGATCAGCTGAGAAGCGGGCTGATCGGGCGCCTCTTCGCCACCGCCGCAGCGCTCAGGGCGTTTGCCCCCAGTCGCCCACGCAGATCCCGGGCTTCACCTGCAGCCGCAGCTGCCTCTCACTACGGTAGGCTCTTCGCGCTGCGCTGTGCTCCCCGAAGCGGCTCCCGTGCAGCCGCCTCTTGCTCCGAGAGCTCTACGGGGCGCGCACTTGCAGAGGTGGGGAAAGGAGGTCTAGAGGCTTGCTGACCTCCTAAAAAGTTTTTTGGGGGGGGGTTTCCCCAAACTCTGAGGGAAAGAGCTGTGGCGTCGGACGGTTCCCGGGAAACCGACGTTTGAAGTTGGAGGAGCGGTACACGGACGCCGAGAGCAGCTCTCCCTCCACCCGGCAAGGAAGCCTGAAATCCGGGCGTTGCCAGCGGTTTGAGCTCCAGAGGGAATTTACGAAGAGCAAAGGGGGTGGGGGGGGGGGAAGAGAGAGAGAGAAGAAAACGGATGGAGAGCGCAAGAAGGACTGAGGAACTGAGGAAAGTATAACCGGATGATTCTTTGTTACCACTTTCTTATAACTTTATAACTCTGCACATTCGGGATCGTAAGAAAGTATCGAGGCTTGGCGCTTGGATTGCCTTTCGGACTGTCTTTTTTCTTGAGGATTAATTTTTGACTCTGCATATTCCGAACTATAAGAAATTATAAGTGCTTGGCTCTTTCTGATAGCCCTTTTTTTCTTCGACTCTGCACATTGTGATTCAAAATAGAAATGCCTGGCCTCCTGAGTGCCTTATTGACTATGCATACGCTAGCTAACTAATTAAGGCAGCAAACTCCTTGCGATATCTCTACCGTTGCTTAGCAAAACTGTACACCCCGCTCCCGCTTGAAAAAAATAAGACATCCACCGAAAATAAGCCATGGTGTGTTTTTTTGGAGGAAAAATAAATATAAGACGTGTCTTATTTTAGGAGAAACACGGTATTTACATTTCCCTGTTTCCCAGCCAAGTTAATCACACCCCTTTGTCTGGCACTCAGGTATCAGGATGCCAGGGTTATCATTTTAATTCCTGAGACAATGAGAAGGTTCCCCCCACCCCACTTCTTCCTTGCAGAGGAACACCTGGTCAGAGAGAGTCAAAATAGTGTCAGTCAGGCCTGTTTTCCTGTGCTGCTTCAGACATGTTTCTGTACATTCATGTACATGTTTTATGAACAATTATTATATATATATATATATATATATATATATATATATATATATATATATATGACCTCAAAATTCTTATAACAGTGGGAAGGAAGGGAATGTTCCCCATTCTTGTTTTAGGGTTTGCCCAGGTAAAATGGGCTTGGGGTGGTGGTAGTTCAGTAGATTTGGAAACCCAAAGGCAGCAACTGACTGTTCTGTTCTTTTAACGACTGTTCTGTTCTTTTTAAGGCTCAACCCCTTAGAATTTGGTGGGAGAAGATATGATGATTTCAAGGCCAAATTCATCTGGTTGCTATGTGAAAATCCATTTGGGCTTGACTCTGAGCAAGAGGCTGTCCACCGTGGAAGAAATTCGCCATTTATAAACAAGCAAACGGTGGCTTGGCTCTTCAAGCTGCTGCACCACAAACAGCCTATGAAGTTGCTGCTGCTACTTATGCAGTTCCTACCAACACGGGCATCTTTGTATCCACAGAGATGGTTTAAGAAGTGCTGGGTGTTGTTGGAACTTCTTCAGCACTGCTTGAGGTTGGCCATGCATTGCGTAGTTGCCTAGAGTAATATGCGCAGGAAGGAAGGAGGGAAAATAAAACATGTGCTGAGCAGGACCAGGACAACATTTCAGAGATTTGAAGGTTGCTCAAATGGTGAATCATACAGCCTCTAAGAGAAGATATGTCCCCGAGCAAGATTTATTGTGAGTTGTGTCCTTGGGCAGGTCCAAGCAAGAGGTTCTGAGAGACTAGATCTGCATTCCAGCCTGCCACAAGCTTTCTGGAAGGTGAGGTTAAAACATGACACATTCTGTATCTGTCCCTTATCAGCTGTGCTGTGTGAATCAGATGGGTCCTATAAAGTATGGGGTGAGGAGGGAAAGATCCTGGAATGTATTCACCCCAGCTGTTTTTGCAGGATATGTCCCCAGAAAAGCTGCTGCAATTTGCACTTTTCAATGCTGCACTTTTGGTCTTTAATGTGTTAGGTCCTTTTTTAAGGGGGACTCGCTTCCCCATGGTATTCTATGTCAGGTGGGGAACGTCTGGAGGCCTGCAGGCCTTCTACCTGGTCCTTGAGACTCTCCTCTTCTTGCCAGGCCACACCCCTCAACAGCTTTGCTTTGCATACTCTTGGAATATTGTTGCCTGGCTGGAATGTCTCCTTAAACACACACAAAAAAATACTTTATACTATTGTCTTAAGTTGTATAACCAATATAACTAATGCTGTATAACCAATTAAAAATAATAATAAAGGAGAAAAGATTGTCACAAAAGCTAGAACAGGCTTCCTCAACCTTGGCCCTCCAGATGTTTTGAGATTACAATTCCCATCATCCCTGACCACTGGTCCTGCTAGCTAAGGATCATGGGAGTTGTAGGCCAAAAACATCTGGAGGGTCGAGGTTGAGGAAGCCTGAGCTAGAACATAACCAACTGGAGAAAACCAGAAACTAAAGTGTCTACCAAGAGGCATCTATGTACAGACCCCACACAATATTTAAATTAATAAAAAGAGAAAACCTTTCAAAAATCCGCTTACTGGAGTACACCCTACGGATTTCCCTTTGTTGCCTGAACTATTTGCATAAGCAATAAATCCCCACCCGTTTCTTGCAAAGGTATCTTTGTGCTCATTTCCTCTAGCAACTCTTAGTCAGTGTGTAACTTTCTCTGCTAGGGCTGCCTGCCAAACCCTTTTATTCTATGCTGTTAAATTAGCTCCTTTAAGATTCTTCCAAAAGTGGCAATAGCTATATGTGCAGCTAAGATATCAACATGTATGATATCTAAATATCAGGGGTTTATCTGCCAGGTCCATGTTACCATCTGTAAACATATTTAATAGCACAAGCTGGCTAGCTTTCTTGAGTTCTGACAATACCTTCTGCTTGCCAGGATGGAGAATGGAGAGGTGTGTGTGAATATGTGTAGAAGCCAGCTTGCTATAGAAAGACAAATTCGACCTTTGCTGTTCCACTTACTTGTGGCTCCCAGGATGTTGCTCAGAAGGGAGTGTGACCCCCCCCCGCCCCACACACCCTCCCCCCCATCTACCTATCTTCCCCTTTCCTCCCCAATGTCTCAGCAAATGAAACTGATTTGTAAAAATGTTATGTGAGAGACATTGCACATATCTTGCAAACCAAGAAAACCTTTAATAAATGTTCAGCACTTTAGAAGGGAGTGTGACCCTCAGGCTGGAAACTGTTCCTCACACTTGTTCTGTGTAGAAGGCAAAAGCAGCAGGGCTGACCCAAGACATTTTGCTGCCTGAATCAAAGGGCAGGATGGTTTGTGCACCCCCCCCCCCAGCCACCTGGCAATTCCACCACAATTTAGATATCAGAATTAGCTGTTGATCCAGCACTGGTTGAAAGAATCTGCTTTTAATGCCAGCACTCAGATGTGCACAATATGTCCCTTGCCCAGATTAATTTTGAACATTCTTTTTTTAAAAAAGTTCTGTTCTTAAAAAAAAGGTTTTACAATTGTTCATGTTTGGCAGAGATTGTGACTTCGAGATAGTCCAGCAGAAATGTACATTTAATACAGGGTTGATGAACTTGTGCCCCTCCAGAGGTAGCTGGACTCCAGCTCCCATCATTCCTGATCAAGGCCATGCTGGCTGAGTCTGATAGGAGTTGGAGTCCAACAGCAGCAGGAGAGCCACAAGCACTCCAGCCTTGCTCTACGTGCTTCACATGCAGAAAGTTCAGGTAAAATGGAGAATGTAAAGTACTACACTTGGGCAAAAAAAGAAAGAAAGAAAGGCACAAATACAGGATGGGAGACACCTGGCTTGAGAGCAGTACATGTGAAAAGGATCTAGGAGTCCTGGTAGACCACAAACTTGACATGAGTCAGCAGTGTGATGCAGCAGCTAAAAAAGCCAATGCAATTCTGGGCTGCATCAATAGGAGTATAGCGGCTAGATCAAGGGAAGTAATAGGACCACTGTATTCTGCTCTGGTCAGACCTCACCTGGAGTACTGTGTCCAGTTCTGGGCACCACAGTTCAAGAAGGATACTGACAAGCTGGAACGTGTCCAGAGGAGGGCAACCAAAATGGTCAAAGGCCTGGAAACAATGCCTTATGAGGAACAGCTTAGGGAGCTGGGTATGTTTAGCCTGGAGAAGAGAAGGTTAAGGGGTGATATGATAGCCATGTTCAAATATATAAAAGGATGTCATATAGAGGAGGGTGAAAGGTTGTTTACTGCTGCTCCAGAGAAGCGGACACGGAGCAATGGATTCAAACTACAAGAAAGAAGATTCCACCTAAACATTAGGAAGAACTTCCTGACAGTAAGAGCTGTTTGACAGTGGAATTTGCTGCCAAGGAGTGTGGTGGAGTCTCCTTCTTTGGAGGTCTTTAAGCAGAGGCTTGACAGCCATATGTCAAGAATGCTTTGATGGTGTTTCCTGCTTGGCAGGGGGTTGGACTGGATGGCCCTTGTGGTCTCTTCCAACTCTATGATTCTATGATTCTATGTCGCTAAGTCTGAAACCCTAGGGATGGAGACAGTTCTGACCGAGATGGACCAATTGTCTGACTTGGCATAAGGTAGCATAGCATAGGCAACATTAGAACATAAGGGGAGTCCTGCTGGATGAGGCCAAAGGCCCATCTGGTTTAGCATCCTGTTCTCACAGTTGGCCACTCACAATGCCTCTATGAAGCCTGCAGCAAGACCCTTCAGCTCCTACACCAACCAATTTTTTCCTACAACTCACCCCCCCCACACACACCATGGGCCATTCTCACTACCCCAACCTGGGTCTAAAATGGTCTGCAGATTGAGGACCCACCCATGCCCACCGATTCTCCCTTGAAAATACTCCTGCCTCTGCATTTCCCTTACAAGGGAAACTCAGGACCGGAAGCTCCGGAAGTTTAGCTCAGTCTTGAGAAAGGCGTTATTTCACCTATATTCTATCAGTGAGATCTGTCTGTAGAATGAGAAAAGCTTGCAGGAGGATCACACCCAAGACAAAACACACACACACACACTAGTGGTGGTTGGGACATGCTTTGCAAGTCATGGACCTGTACAGTGGGGGAGGCCTCTTCTGGCTTAATCTTCATGGATCCCAGATACCGAGTTGGAGGGGGGGGAGGTTTGGAAATGCAGACATGCTGGAGTCTGTCTATTGTCAGACATCAACCTATGCCTAGTACAGGAGGTTTCCAAGGGGTTAAGGACCTGAGTGTGGGGGGGGGGAGTGCACCTTAACCTGTGTGCTCCTCTGCATTCCAGAGTTGTGAAGCAACTTTCTGCTGCCCTGTACCATGAAGCTTTTGCTTTGCTTCCCACGCCTCATTTACTTTGAAAGCTGCAGCAAAACACTTTGGAAGCAAGCTGTACCAAATTCTCCTGCTTTCTCTCAACCAAGTGTGCAATTTGTCACTTCTGTGCCAGAACTGACAGCAGTGCTTAGCTCCTAAGCACGCAAATTATGTTAGCAGAAAGATCCTAAAATCTAATACGTTCGCTTGGAAGGTAAAGGGTAAAGGGTAAAGTCTCACGTTATTGGCCGAGGGAGCCGGCGTACAGCTTCCAGGTCATGTGGCCAGCATGGCAAAGCCGCTTCTGGTGAACCAGAGCAGCACACAGAAACGCTGTTTACCTTCCCACTGTAATAAATAATAATAATAATAATAAATTTTTATTTATACCCCGCCCTCCCCAGTCAAAACCAGGCTCAGGGCGGCTAACACCAATAAAATTACAATAAGACATAAAAGGAAAGGAAAGAATTAATTAAAATACAGGTTAAAATACAATATTAAAATTTAAAATGCAGCCTCATTTTAAGTAGTCCATAAATCCAAACCATGAGAGAGGAAAAACACAGGGGTCAGACTGAATCCAACCCAAAGGCCAGGCGGAACAGCTCTGTCCTGCAGGCCCTGGGGAAAGATAACAAATCCCGCAGGGCCCTGGTCTCCTGTGAAAGAGCGTTCCACCAAGTTGGGGCCAAACCTGAAAAGGCCCTGGCCCTAGTTGAGGCCAATCTAGCCACCTTATGGCTCGGGATCTCCAGAATATTGTTGTTTGTGGACCTTAAGGTCCTCCACGGGGCATACCAGGAGAGGCAGTCCCGTAGGTACGAGGGTCCTAAGCTGCATAGGGCTTTAAAGGTCAAAACCAGCACCTTAAACCTGATCCTGTACTCCACCCGGAGCCAGTGCAGCTGGTAAAGCAATGGATGAATGTGATTGCGCGGCCGGGACCCCGTAAGGAGGCTCGCCGCAGCATTCTGCACCCGCTGGAGTTTCTGGGTCAGCTTCAAGGGCAGCCCCATGTAGAGCGAGTTACAATAATCAAGCCTGGAAGTAACCGTCGCATGGATCACTGTGGCCAGATCAGGGCGAGAGAGGTAAGGGACCAACTGCTTGATACGGTACCTATTTATCTACTTGCACTTTGACGTGCTTTCAAACTGCTAGGTTCGCAGGAGCAGGGACCGAGCAACGGGAGCTCAGCCCGTTGCGGGGATTCGAACCACCGACCTTCTGATCAGCAAGCCCTAGACTCTGTGGTTTAACCCACAGAGCCACCCGTGTCCCTAGCTTGGAAGACTGCAGTGCAAAAGGGAGATCATCTGCCAAGAGCAAATAGGTTGCAACATTTTCAGCTCCAGAGTTGAACTACCTTTGAGTGAAAGGAGGGTGGATTGGGGCCAACAAGTACCACATTCAAATTTCACTTGCCTTGGGCCAATTACCTGACTGGCAGTTAATGCTCCAGCACCAGGTCACCAAACAACCACAAAACATGTGCATCTGTGGCACATGGAGGTTAAAACTCCACATTCAAACTTTCTGTTGTGCCCCATGTGTAATGAGAGGGGATGCCTTTATTTATTTATTTATTTATTTATTTATTTATTTATTTATTTATTTATTGCCACATTTATCTCTTATCCTTCCTCCTAAAAGAGCCCAGGGTAGCACAGGTAGCAAAATGTCTTGGACTAAAATATATTTTAGGGAGTCCAGATTTAGAGGATTTCCCTACCCCTTCAGGTTCTAGGATTCCATTGCCGAATCTAAAAAGCCCTGAGTATATAATGTCACCATTTCAGCACCTTCCTTCTCCTCAAACACATGAAGACACTATCTGCTGCTTGTTCTCTCTTATCCACTAGCAAAAGGGGGGAACTTGATGCCACTAGGAAAAAGAAGAAGTAGTAGTAGAAGGAAAGGAAATGCAGTCAAATTGAAATCCACAAGGCCATAAATTAGGTAGTGTGTGTTTGTTCTGGCAAGAATCTTTCTGATTAGTCCAGATCAATATTTAAAATGCATCATGTGCCACCACACACAACAAGCACAGTATATTCATAAACTCAATCACACACACACCAAATACACTGCATGCATGTAGCAAATAAACAGCCACATATACCTTTAAAGCACCTTCACAGCACATGGGGTCCCGTCCCCCCCAGGAGCTTGGGAACTGTAGTTTACCTCTCACACAGCTCCCAGTTCCCTTAGCAAACTTTGGTTCCCATGATTCTTGCAGGGGGACGACGACTATCCCCTTCAAATGTACGTTGTTGATGTGACCCAAAGTCACTCTAGATCAGTATGTGTAGGAGAGCTCTTCCCCCTGGCTTAGTCCCCTATTAGACTGACTCTGGATACATGACTCCCAACACAAATCTAATTCATAGGACATGGCTTCTGGGCAGGTGTGACACCCCCCCCCCCAGCACCCCACTTTGGATAGCTTTGTGTCTTCTGCCGCATGGGAGACACTCACGTGGTCCAATCCAATATGACTGTGTGTTGCATGGGAATGGGGGGGGGGGACAGATGGGTAGGGAGCCAATTTGTGAATTGTTGAATTTATATAGCTATCCTGTAATATCCATTCTCCAGGTGATGCCCAAAACAAATCTAAAACCTAGCACTGCAATTAAAACCCTATTAGCATGGGAAAGACCCAATGTCTTTGTAGTCAAATAATTTACAGGACTGTTGGGAAGCCACTGCCCCTTCTCACTATGGGTGACAGGAGAAATTTATCCCTAGATCTGAACCATTCTTAACTCTATGCCATTCCTGTCCCACATTAAGTTTTAAGGTGTTGCCTGCAGGACTCTTTGTAGATTTGGCTGCAGCAATGGACTTAACAAGGTTACCCCTCTGGAATTATGGAGCCAGGTCAGTAATGCTTATAACTAAAGCAACCACAATGCAGAGCTTATGTGATCCATTTTTCCCTTGTAAAACTGAGCCACTGTGCTCAGGGAAGGAGCCAGAGAATGAACGAATGGGGTAATTAAGCTTTTGTGCCACAATAGTTCTCTGGACAAAAGAACCTGGATTGTACCCAACCTGTCAAGGTCCATGACTTAGCTGGCCGTGCAGTGCCAGCAGCGGCCTCATTTGCTGGGAGGACAAAAGAATTAGCTGGGTGTGCAAGGTTAAGCCTGCAAAAAATACTAAAATAGTCTACCCTATACTGTGATTGTAAAGAGAGGTTGGAGAAACTACAAGGTTAGAAGGAAATATTTCCTGGGTGGGTGTTATCAATAAAGCTGGGCTATCTCCAAAGTCTCCTGAGAGTACAAACACAACCAATAATCATATTTCTAATAATACTCCTAAGTACCACAGTGAGTTTCCATGTACAAAGGTGTATACACATTAGAATGCTACATACCGACAGCCTGTTATCATGTCTGGCGTTAAAGTGGGCCTTTGGCCACTGACTTGGATTTCGCAAGATCTAAATGAAAAAACAGGATCACATTCACGTCGTGCATTTAAAGCACTCATTTATATCACTTTAACAGGCATGGCTTCCCCCAAAGAATCATGGGAATTGTAGTTCGTTAAGGATGCTGGGAATTGTAGCTCAGAGAGGTGGGCTCTCCAGAGAACCCTCAGCACCCTTTTAAGGATGTTTCAAATGTATAGTGTGGATGTGAACTAGGTTTCTATACAGTACAGAGATTTCCCTCTCCACAAGTGAAGAAAGGTCCAAGGCCTTTTGCATCCCACCTCCTACTCGGACTCTCACAGAGAACCATTTGATAAGAAGCAAAGTTTTTAGTTGCAAATGAAGGACTGACTGTTGATCACAGACAGATCATAACTGGAGCAGGGTTTACTCCATGCAAACGTGCACACACCTTTGCTCAAAATTTACCCCCAAATAGCTGAAATCTGTGACTTACATAATTGGTGCAAATTTTTATATATTTCATCCATTGACACAATATTTCTTCTGCTAGGCACTGGAAAGGGTAGAAAAGGAGTTACTGAAAACTCTGGTGTCCCGCCCTTTGAAGTCATGCTGAACCCTCATTCTAAGATTTTCCAAGGGATTGCCTATAAAAGCGGCCTATCTTTGCACCCTTAAGGGTTAAAAATGCGACTGTTTTTTAAATGAAAGCTGAGATTCTGACAATGCTCACTTCTCTGGTCACTGCGGTGAAGCACTCACTCTTGGACAAGTCACCCTTGAACGTAATGGATGAAAACCTCTTTTGGGATACGCCTTAGCTCTCCCTAATTCATGCCTTAAGGGGTCAGGGAGAAAGTTAAACCTTTGCTGACTTTTTCTAATTCCTATCTCAAAAAGATTTTTTTATTTTGCAGTTTAGTGCCTTTGTACGTAGATGGCTTACATCTTTACTTCTGTAAATGAATTAATCACCATTTTATTTGTCTGAATGGAATGTGTCCAGATAAGGTCCGTCTCACCACTTCCAAAGCCAAATTTCTTGCGAAAAAATCAGTCTGTAATAAAGGCTTTAAAAGGTGTCCCCTGCATAGCTGCCAAGTTCTCCCTTTTTTAAAGGGAAATTCCCTTATGCTGAATAGGCTTCCTCGCGAGAAAAGGGAAAACTTGGCAGCTATGGTCCCCTGCCGCACCTGCAACTATGAGTAAACTTACAGGAGGCCATCCATAGGTGACTAATCTCTCAAGACTGTATTCAGAAGGTGGGAACCAGGGGGGTGAGAGGAAGAAAGGTTGACCTCATAGCCACAAAGATTGAGGCTGCCAATCCTATTCACACTTCTACGGTATGTGAGTAAACCTCACTGAGCACTTGGGTTTAGGAAACATATCTCAAAGCTAAATTAAAGCTTGCAGGAATTTTAACCTGTAGATAAACCAACTACTGTACAGCTTTAGTTGATTCATTGTCAAGGTTCGGTCTTAATCACTGATGGCAAATTGTAAATAGGAGAGCTACATATTCAGCACCCACTTTTAAAGGAATGTTTTTGTTTCAGATTTTATCTTATTATTTATTAAGTTTCTAGACCATCCTTCATCCGGGGATCACAGATGAAACTGAGAATGTTGAGATGAACAAAATGTTACAGTCTAGAAATGAGCCGTAGCTTCCATTTATAACATTGTAAGCTACCTTGGGTATCATTCAATATCTCAAAAAGGGGCCTCTGTTATGATGCTGGTAATGCAATAATTGATTTAAAGTGAGCTGATTTTTTAAAACTCTGAAAATACAACCTTTGTCTTCTCAGAAGTCGGTCCTGCCAAGTTCAATGAAGTTTACTCCAAGGTAAATGTGGGCAGCCAAGGTGGAGAATAGGAACAGGCATCCCCAAACTGCGGCCCTCCAGATGTTTTGGCCTACAACTCCCATGATCCCTAGCTAACAGGACCAGTGGTCGGAGAAGATGGGAATTGTAGTCCAAAACATCTGGAGGGCCAAAGTTTGGGGATGCCTGAATAGGAACTCTCCCTGGAGCCATTTTGACAAGTGGGCAGGGCTGCCCACCTGTCAATCACTTGGTGTCACCATGATGTCAGGTGACACAACAAGTCTGACTTTGAGTTCCTAATTGGGGGGAGGATCCTTTATAGATGCTGCTCAAGCTATGCTTGCAAAGGTAGGTCCTTTATATTGTCAGCTTGAATTCAAACTAGCACTTCAAAGGAAGAATCGAGAGTGGACTCTAAGTTTACTTCTGATTATTTGCAGAGTGACAGAAAACAGTGTCAAATTCAGGAAGCACATGTTTTTGATGCAAAGAATCAGGAGCACACATATAGTAGGCTTCTTCATTTTAACCACAGCTTGAAATTTCAAGCCAAGTTTCAAGCCAAGGCAAAGGAAAGGTGGGCATGGTTTGTCCAAAACCCACTAACAATGTAATTAGGTTGGGTGTCATCGTCCATCACTTGGCATCCATACTCAGGTATGGTGTTTTGTATACCGGTATGTGTTCATTGCACTGCAAAATAACACCAGAGGAGCCCTGCTGGATCCTGTTCTCACAGTGACCCCCAACCAGATGCCCCTAGGGAAAGCTCGCAATTAGGACCAGAGTACAACCACACTCTGCCCCCCTTGGGGTCCCCAGCCTCTGGCATTCAGAGGCACACTGCCTCCAACAGTGGAGGTTGAACACAGCCATTGGATTAGCTTCAAGATGCTTCATAGGAAGCAATTCCTAAGAAATGAAACAAACCAACAAAGAGCAAGGAGTTGCTTAGAATGGTAGGTTTGGAACTGCATGCATAGCTGCCAAGTTTTCCCTTTTCTCACGAGGAAGCCGATTCAGCATAAGGGAATTTCCCTCTAAAAAAAAGGAAGAACTTGGCAGCTATGACTGCATGTGACATGCACATCAGAGCACACAGCAATCTCAGGCACACCCTCCCTTTACAAAGAGCAACTGTGAGGTTCAACAGCCCTGGCCCATATTAATTGTGCCTTAAGAGAGGGTTGGACAGATAGGGGATTGGGGTCTACTGGTGCTCCAGGTGATTAGCAAGGCTGGTCGGCAAAGGTTTCTGACTCCTAGTTGTTTAGATTGTTTGTTTTATTATAACTTTTTTTAAAAAAATTAGTTTTAAATCCCACCCTTACTGCACAGCATAGAGCACAAGGGTGGCTTTCAACAATAGTGGATAATCCCCACACATACACTGTAAAAAAGTATAAGTTTCACCACCACCCCTCCCCTCCCCCCCTTCTTCCCCGACCTTATACTGTACTCAACACTAAAGACTCATAACAAATGTAACTGATCTGTAGAAAAGACTTTACAACCAGAAAAAAGAGACAATGAGCGTCCTGTAAATCAAGAAAATCTTTAATAAAAATATTTTTTTAAAAAACAATAGTAGAAAATCAGAATAAAAGCAACTGCTTAAGAACAGCAGAAAGAAAATGACCTTTTGCACCGAAGTTAGGCTGCTGAAATGAGGAACACTTGCCAGGAGTGGACTTCTGTGTGGAAGGGTGGTGAGCAGTACTCGGCGCACTTCTGGTATTGAAAACAAAACCCTAGGCTCTGAATGTGCTCGGAAGTACCCTGCTCTTTATTTCTAACAGATCCTCACATGGCTCTGTGCTTGTCCTGATCCACAGGCCCATGCAGGTGGTTTCGTGCAGGGAAACCAAAGAAGGATGTCAAAAACACCAGAGTGATCAGTTCTAGTGCTTAATTAGAAGAAGAATCTTACAACAGAGCCTGCAAAGTCTTGCCGCAGTTACAGACTCAGGGTGAACCCCGAAACAACAAGCAGTTGTCATGACTTGTCCACACCTGTGAAAGCATTTAGGCATTAGGTAAAGGTAAAGGGGCCCCTGACCATCAGGTCCAGTCGTTTCCGACTTTTGGGTTGCGGCGCTCATCTCGCTCTATAGGCTGAGGGAGCCGCCGTTTGTCCGCAGACAGCTTCTGGATCATGTGGCCAGCATGACAAAGCTGCTTTCGGCGAACCAGAGCAGCGCACGGAAACGCTGTTTACCTTTCCACCAGAGCGGTCCCTATTTATCTACTTGCACTTTGACATGCTTTTGAACTGCTAGGTTGGCAGGAGCTGGGACCGAGCAACGGGAGCTCACCCCATTGCAGGGATTTGAACCGCCGACCTTCTGATCAGCAAGCCCTAGACTCTGTAGTTTAAGCATTTAGGCATTACTGATGCAAAAAAAAGCAGTCAAATCAGTTTGGCCAGAGCCTCTCATCAGTCCACCTGCTAATGAAGACACAGGTGGCAGACCTCTGATGGATAGCTCCTCTCCCTAGGCCAATAACCAAGCATCCCAACCCCACAGATATGCACCACATCAAAGCAAGCCAATTAGCATATATCAAAGCAAGTGCATAAAGATATGTGAGCTCATTCTTGCAGCAACTACCAATTAGTCTTGGGGTTATATTGACTACCAAGATGGCGTTTACAGGTCTTCTGGAACATTTTCACCATTTGGTTCTACATAGTGGTGGGTAGATTCTGAGGGGGGGGGGACCAAGTAGGTCAAAGAAATGTGCTATCTTCCCATCCCTACCTTAGGATATGCATCTCCTCCCACAACAAATCCAGCAATGGACGTAAGCTCCATGGCAGACATGTAAAGATTCTTCAGAAGGCATGTCAACATGGAAATGATTGCCTCCAGATAACCACCTGCAAAGCCATCTCCCTGCGAACAGAGAACTTTCCAAAGCTCAACTAAGAAGCCCCCATTCTTGGGATGACTCAAAAACCTACTATCAAGTAGCTGCAGCATTCTGAAGACACTCTACACTTTCTCTTGTGTTAGAACCCCGTATGACACCTTTGACTGATCTTCACTTGCTCAGATGCCCTTTGGCAGCTGTGTTTAATTGATTCACACTAAGCTGGAAAGAAGTATGGCCACGGAATGCAATCTTAGGGCCTCCCTGATACCTGCTGTATGAGTGCAGGGGAAATGCAAAACTTTTAGAACTCAGCTGCTAATAAAGTCAGTGGCAGTAGCAAATGTTCAAAACCTTTTACCAAAAAACTCCCATGAGATGTGGATCATAAATGTGTCGAATACTACCCCAGAATCTGGAGAAAGAAGGGGCCAAATTTTGGCAATTGCTTAATCTCATAGGCTGGAGTTGGCCAGGTAGCAACAGTAGATATTCTCAATTTCAAGTTTCCATTAAACTTGTTCAATATGCACTGACTCCCTGCACAGATATTTTGGAAGATAATCAACAAGAGGAGTGTGCACAGTAAGGATCATGCAGAGAGAGTTTGTGTACATATAACTTGCATGTACATAAACCTGTATGTGTGCCTAAAACTGCATCAGTGCATAGAGATCAAAAGCTTTGACTGGTGCATCAGCCTGTGTTCCTTCCTAAAATGCCAGGTCTGGTCATAGTGATACATCCCTTGGTCAACTTCCAATTCGATTACAGTAGAACCTAGGTTTACACCTACCTCTGTTTATGAACGCCTCTGTTTATGAACGCCGTGGACCCCGAAGTGTTTACATCCGGGTTCTGCAGCGTCGGATGTGCAGATCGCTTCTGCGCAGCTCGCGCATGCACAGAAGTGATCTGTGCAGCGCATGCGTGCGCAGAAGCACCCTATTGGCGCTTCGCGCACGCACAGAAGCGTGCCTTCAGGGAGCGAATGCCTCCGTTTACGAACGCCTCCGTGGAATGAATTGCATTTGTAAACCGAGGTTCCACTGTACTGTGATGAGCTTGACATGGAGCTACCCTTGACAAGTGTGCTGAAACTGCAGCCAGCAGCATAGCTAGCTGCTCAGGCACCCGGGGTGGCACAAATGCCCTGCACCCAGGGGTGGGGCAACTGGGGCAGAGCATGCTGCACGGAACCTCCATGGAGTCCGCAAGCCTGTTGCCATTTCGGGCAGTGCGGAGCCTGCAGTTACCCGAGCCACTGCATCACTCCCCAGGAGAGACGTGTGGCTCAGGCGTGCTGCAGGCCAGGCCCCACGGTCACCCCCCTCAGTGATGACACCCGGGGTGGTCCGCACCCCCTTCCTATGCCACTGACTGCAGCTGCTGCAAAGTGCATCAGCCAGATTGCTTGTTGTGAAGGATCTGTCCGGTTCACTCTGTTTCTCATTTTCCCAGTCTTACATCATTGGGAGAAGAAAAGGAGATGGAGTAAACTGTACAGTCATACCTCGGGTTACGAACACCTCGGTTTGCAAACAGTTCGGGTTATGAACTGCGCAAACCCGGAAGTGTTTTCGCAGTCTGCACATGCGCAAAGCGTGAAAATCACAAAAATCGCGCTTTGCGCATGCGCAAAATGGCGCATCGCGTCCCGTTCAGTTTACGAACTATTCGGGTTACCCGAGGTATTACTGTACACGAATCCTGAGTGGGGTCCCTAAGACAGTTGGACGGTGCCTTGTACACCTCCTTCTGTTAACTCCTGCAGCCCAGCTGGTGCCAAACATATTGCTCTGCTTTCCTTTGGACCACATCAGTGAGGCTGGTGTGTGTGTGTGTGTGTGTGTGTGTGTGTGTGTGTCTTATCATCTGGGCAGCCCAAGACCTCCAGACACATTGCCCAGGTTTGTGCCCAGGAGAGGTCACTTTGGTATTGCTAATGCCGCTAAAACAACACGGGAGTTACCAGTCTCTGAAGCCACTGTGATTCTCCAGCAGTTTGACTTCATCCCCAAAAGTGCACTCTATTTTCTCTCTCGACAGATGGATGCCATAACAAAAAAGTCTTAAATTCAGTTCAAAATTCGGTCAGTAGACCTGATCTTTGTTAAGATACTGTTTCAACAGGGTCCCTCCTGACATTGCCGCCGAGGGTATAAATTAAAACCTGTAACTTAACTTTGTTTGGGGTTCTCTCCTGCCTATCCAAGACAAGGGAGGACCCAGTTGCAACAGTATCAGGAGTAGGCTACTGACTGTTTTGCTTCTACAGTCGTACCTCTACTTACAAATAACTCTACTTACGGTAAGAATGTTTCTACTTACGAACGAAGCTCCGTCCACCATCTTGGATGCGGTTTAGATAGGATTTTTTCTACTTACGAATTTTTACATAGGGTTGCTTCGACTTACGATTTTTTCTCCCAATGCATTCCTATGGGATTCGACTTACAATTTTTTTCGACTTACGAATGTGCATTCGGAACACATTAAATTCGTAAGTAGAGGTACCACTGTACTTACCTTGGCCTCTGGCTCCCTTTGTTTCCTGACTGACAGAGAAATCTCGTAGGTCTACGTGAGTTCTTTGATTGCCGGGAGAACTTGCATTGGATTGGCCGAAGTTCCCCCTGATTTTTTTAACAGTGCTATACATTGGTTTCCCCCAAAGAATCCTGGGAACTGTAATTTGTTAAGGCTGCTGAGAGCTGTTAACAGACCCTAGTCCCATCCCAAGGCTTGGAATGCTTTTAAATTTAAGATATGATTTAAGGTTTTAACTCTGCTCCATTTTTAACATATATTTTTTAATTAAAGATTTCTTGGTTTACAAAAGTATGTGCGATGTTTCTTTTTCAAGTTACATTTTCTACAGAACTGTTTCATTTGTTGAGACACTATTCGCTTGTGTTCCTTTGGTGGTGAGAGAGGTTGGGGTTGGCCTAGGACAGGCATCCCCAAACTGCGGCCCTCCAGATGTTTTGGCCTTCAACTCCCATGATCCCTAGCTAAGAGGACGAGTGGTCAGGGATGATGGGAATTGTTGTCCAAAACATCTGTAGGGCCAAAGTTTGGGGATGCCTGGCCTAGGGTGTGGTTGCTTGTTTGTGATTGGCTGTGGTGAACTTTGCTTTCATGTGTGAGTGGGGGGGCGGTGTTTTGGATCAAGTTAGCCATATTGATTCGTATGCTGTTGGTGGATTCTTGTCCTTGTCTTGAACTCTGTTCCATTTGATTAAGGTTTAGTTTTTGTTACTTGATGGAGTTTGGTTTTGTCAATGTTTTAGAGGACATCTGAAGGCAGCCCTGCTTAGGGAAGCTTTTAATGTTTAATAAATTATTGTATTTTAATACTTCTGTTGGAAGCTACCCAGAGTGGCTGGGGAAACCCAGCCAGATGGGCGGGGTATAAATAATAAATTATTAGTATTATAATGTAATCATCACTACCATCCATGTTTATTTGAATGCCACTTTTCTATAGTTAAACTGCTCAAGGCAGCTCACAACCTGGAAAGATCTACATGATTACAAAACAGAACCAAGTTTTAGTAGTCGTAAGCAATGAACAAAAACATCTGAATAAGTAAGCAATAAAATTAAGCAATCCTCACATAATTCACAATAGAGTTCAACAATAAAGGTACAAAATTTCATACCAATAGAGCAAAAAAAAAATTGAACCTGGGAGAAATTCCTAAACAATCCCCACCATCTCTAGGCCTCCTAAGCAGCAGCTCCTGCAAGATTTACAGGTAAGGCTACATTGCGGTTTTATATAAACCACTTTTTTGCCAGGGCTGGGAACATGTTAAGACCAAAGATCACTATCATTTTCTTAAGTAAATAAAACAAAATACATCTAATTACCTGCACAGGGCTTTCCTTTCTATTAAACATGCAAGATGGGATGCCACTCAAACACATCCTGGCAATAAAAACACAGGTCCAATAAATTCATTCCAGGGTTGCTCTACTCACTCCCAACCTGCCTTTCTTCTTGTTTGGGGACATACTTGTTTGACTTTGCAAATGTCTCACTGAAGCAGAAACAGACCCAGAAGAGATACACTGAGGTTTATCTGATGTTTGGGTTTGGTCCAGTTGATGGGTCCCAGAAGTTTAGGCTTGACAGGCCAATAAAAGGAAGCAGGACTGTGTAGCCTTCGCTCATAAATGAGCACCTACCGGTAATCAGACCTGGGTTGTCCCAGCCTGGAAGGAGCCAGTGCTCATCTGCAATAACATTTGGGTTGTGTCGAGTGAATCTTGATTTGCTAATCCAGATTACATTTTAAGAAAACAAAGCAGGATTAAGCCTGCAACCTGATCTGATGGAGGCATGATTTCAAGGTGAAACTGAGGGCCGGTTTGGTCATTTTGGCCTGACATAGTTGTCATTCTGGTTCGCTGGAATAGATGGATGGATCTGTCCATTTCAGCAGATTTGTTCATATGCTACACTGAGCACACTCACTGTCATAATAGGATGCAAATTTGTATGTTATTTTAATATACACATTTTTGTGTCCCATTGAAC
Source organism: Zootoca vivipara (assembly GCF_965207765.1). NCBI lineage: Eukaryota > Metazoa > Chordata > Lepidosauria > Squamata > Lacertidae > Zootoca > Zootoca vivipara. The sequence goes on from NC_142584.1 coordinate 916,266, forward strand.
TTTTTTGTAACCATTTTTTTGGGGGGAAACTGCAATTACACTGGCTTTTAACACTGTGTGTTTTCAGCACCCTCCCTAATTCCGATGACTGCCATTTGTTTTTAACTCTTTTTAATTCTGAATTTTAAATTGTTGTAACCTGCCCTGCGACTGGCTGGTAAAGGGTAGTTAATGTAATTAATCATAACCATCATAAAATTTGGAGAAATGAAAATTTCAAAGATTAGCTCCATTTCAATTTGCATGCTGGTTCCAGAAGTGCAAACTAGACAAGGTTCACATTAAATGCAAATGAATCTATCCCACATCACTATTCCCTATAAATCATGGAGCCAACCTATGGATGTACACCCACCCTCCCACTCTGGAGCAATTCCCCCCCCCCTCTTCTAAATGTTAATAATTAATCATGCACTGGCACAGACTCTGGTTAAGAGGGCAAATCATGGTTCCTTTGCAAGTCAAGTATACATACTATAGCTCAGGCATCCCCAAACTGCGGCCCTCCAGATGTTTTGGCCTACAACTCCCATGATTCCCTAGCTAACAGGACCAGTGGTCGGGGAAGATGGGAATTGTAGTCCAAAACTTCTGGAGGGACGAAGTTTGGGGATACCTGCTATAGCTGAACAGAGGCTTGTGGTTTGTCTCCTCCAGACAAATCATCAGCAGTAAACCAAGGGCAAACCTTTCTTAAAGCTCACGATTAGGTTGGGATGTACATGCTAAGCCAAATCATGGCTTATCCCTGGGGAGGATGGCAGCAGCAGAAGCAGAATAGCGGCACTGTGGCTGCAATCTTTATTCTGTGAACCTGCATGTTTACTCATTCATGCTAAACCATAGTTTGATGTAATGTCATGTACAGATCTAAACCAACTTCATTCATCCCAATGACTATTTTGTAGAGCACCAACAGCCTACTTAGAATCTTAGAATCATAGAATCATAGAGTTGGAAGAGACCACAAGGGCCATCCAGTCCAACCCCCTGCCAAGCAGGAAACACCATCAAAGCATTCCTGACAGATGGCTGTCAAGCCTCCGCTTAAAGACCTCAAAAGAAGGAGACTCCACCATACTCCTTGACAGCAAATTCCACTGTTGAACAGCTCTTACTGTCAGGAAGTTCTTCCTAATGTTTAGGTGGAATCTTCTTTCTTGTACTGTAGTTTGAATCCATTGCTCTGTGTCCGCTTCTCTGGAGCAGCAGAAAACAACCTTTCTCCCTCCTCTATATGACATCCTTTTATATATTTGAACATGGCTATCATATCACCCCTTAACCTTCTCTTCTCCAGGCTAAACATACCCAGCTCCCTAAGCCGTTCCTCATAAGGCATGGTTTCCAGGCCTTTGACCATTTTTGTTGCCCTCCTCTGGACACGTTCCAGCTTGTATGTATCCTTCTTGAACTGTGGTGCCCAGAACGGGACACAGTACCCCAGGTGAGGTCTGACCAGAGCAGAATACAGTGGCCCTATTACTTCCCTTGATCTAGATGCTATACTCTTAGCTGAGCTGTGTTGAGTTGTACATCTACTTGAACAACTAGGAATGCTTCCAGACAGGCAGCTCCCAGCACTTCCTAATAATTGTTCTCCTGCTGTGAACTGCGAATGGAATTGCAGTGGACTTCCCACACTATTGGAGGTAATGCACTTTTTTGATGGACACATCCTGCTATGGTCAGTCCATACCAATGGCGGCAACATAGCTCCACAGGCATGGAAAATATAATTCACATGAACAGCCATTAAAAAGAAGAAAAAGAACTCAATTTACAAATAACATCACAATCCTGCATCTAATTGGGGCCAAGAAGCTTTTGCGCCACATTAAACAAATCTACTCCTCACTTTCTCCACACCCCAAATTAATTCTGTACTAGCAGGTGGGGGGGGATGCCCCCTTCACAAACTTGAACCAGCCTAGGATTAGTGGAGAGGGAAATTCCAGCTTCAGCTAAGATTTATTTCTATGTTTTCAAAATGAATGCTGCTTTGATCAGCCTGCTTTGAACTGCTTGCTCTTAACAGTCTATCAGTTTCCTCATCTCTTTGTTAAGAGAGATGGAGTGCAGAGGAGGCGTCATCACCGTGGGGCTGCTTTTTAACCAAACCAAACAGGAGCCTGGCATCAGCTGGATAAAATCAGCTCCTCTCTAGGTCTGTGTTTTGCCAAATTGCATTGCTGAGCAGGCCGTGGTGATAAGGCTAATGAGCAGCTGTGGAGAATGCCAGGGCAGATGCTATGAAGTGCAAGGAAGGGGAGATGGACATTTGGGGTGCAGGTTGGATCTTTTTCTTTTATCAGATTATCCTTGGACTGGGAAAATTAACTGGAGGGAAAGTACAATCTGCCACTTGGATGAGGGCAGCAACATGTGGATGGAAAAACATGCCCACCTGGGATGCATCATAGAATCATAGAGTTGGAAGAGACCACAAGGGCCATCCAGTCCAACCCCCTGCCAAGCAGGAAACACCATCAAAGCATTCTTGACATATGGCTGTCAAGCCTCTGCTTAAAGACCTCCAAAGAAGGAGACTCCACCACACTCCTTGGTAGCAAATTCCACTGCCGAACAGCTCTTACTGTCAGGAAGTTCTTCCTAATGTTTAGGTGGAATCGTCAAATCCACCTGAAACTGCCATTTGGGTACACAGCTGCACACTTGTCAGGCAGGTCTGTCTGCAGCTCTACACTGAGCATACACTTGGTGGCAAACGGTTGAAACAAGGAACTCCGCTTATTGGTGGAATGTATTCTCCACTTCTCAGCCAAAGCTTATGAAGCAGCTCCAGCTTCCCTGGAGTGAGAATTCTGTCCCTCTGTGAGATAACTATTCACCTGGCAGAAGAGTAAGTAGGAAGAACGAGAAGAGAGCAGTCACCCCTGGTTTTCTGCTACTAGATGTGGATTAAGGTGTGGTCTAACTTGTGTTTAGCAAACAGCAGGCGAGGCTCTTAGGGTGAATTAGAGTTCTGGTGCATTTCCCACCAGCAGGGTGAATTTGATTTCTGTTTATTTACAAATGTACCAGTTTGAGCAGGAATTATGGGAGTGGAGAGGCAAGCACATGGACAGGCAGCAGTACTTGCCTCAAAGCAACCCCAAAGAGAATATTCACCCTGCTGCTTTTTTGTGTCCACTCTCAAGGCAAAAACAGATCCTGTCCCCCATGCTAGCAAGGTGGTGTGATCTGTATTCCAAGTTGATAGAACAGCAATCCCCATTATCGCCCATAAATTAAAGGTCCAAGCAGTGTCTAAGGCCAGGGGAGCAACTTGTGGTCCTCCATATACTGTATTTGTTGGATTCCAACTCCCCTCAGCGCTGGCCAGTTGTCAGGGAATGGCAGGACTCTGAGGAGTGGGTGGCAGAGGCAGGGGGGTTAGAGGCTGATCCAGGGGTGGTTCCATAAAATCTCTGCCCTCCCCTTTCTTGCTGTCTCCAAGGACCAGGGGGGTCTTGAAGGAGGCAGGCACAACAGCACCTTCTGTGTAGGAGAAGTCACAGGTTGCTTGCATGCACCTCTTTAGACAAGGGCACTTAAGTTTGGGTGGGGGCAACGTGGTCGCGCTGTTGCTTCAACAGCAGCTCGGAGCGCAAACCTGGTGAGAAGACGCCAGCTACTTATTTGCCAGCTGCATGTGCACCTTAGGAGCTACTGTAAGCGCTTTGCTTTGATTAAGGATGAAACTGCCGACCATTTGTCCGCCTTGGGCTGGATATGCTCAGGATGCCAGCATGGCCAGTGATCAGGGATGGTGGGAGTTGGAGTCTGACAACATCTAAAGACCCACACGTTCCCCATCCCTGGTTAAATTGACTGTATACACACCAAACATTTAAAGCACATCCCTCCCCCCCCCAAAGAATACTGGGACTTGTGGTGTTTTAAGGGTGCTGGAAATTGTAGCTCTATCAAAGCAATCTAAATTTCCAATGATTCTTTGGGGGGAATATTTTAAACGTGCTTTAAATTTGTGGTGTATGCAAAGCTTTAGAGGCATTCTCCACTTTGCACAAAAGAAAAACATGTCTCATTCATTCATTGTACAATATTGGGTGGGGTAATGCCTGACCATTTTGGAATTGCCGTTCAACTATGATAGCCACAACACACAATGAAGGGCAAGAGAAAGGCAGGGCAAGCCAGCTGCAGAGACTGCTGCACTGTCCCAATTCTGTTCCCTGAAGAACAATATAAATGGAGAGATACTTGCAACAGGGGGGCAATTTGCCCTTCTAGGAATGAGGAGCTTTGGCAGGCCAAGCAAACCCAAGGAACTTGAATCAGGGCCAGTCCTGCAATGAGGCAGATCGAGGCAGCTGCCTCAGGCTGCAGGTGTTGAAGTGCAGTGAATGAACAAAGCTGTGAGTGCCAATCCAATTGGCTTCTGTATGTGCCCCGGGGGAGGATGCCATCTTGTCCTTCCCCTCAGGCCACAAAATGTCTTGGGCAGGCCCTGCTTGAATCCCTCCTACCAATAGAACATGGTGTGCAGAAGTATAGCCACATCAACCTGGTAGTTCACTGCCTAATTAACCAGCCTGAAGAGCCACCAGGGTTCAAACTTGGTGATGAAACTTCACAGTGGAGGAATCCTGCTCTGGCCAATGATGAGAAAAGCCTTCCGTAGAAGCGGTGCATGAACTGGAAGGATCTGGGGGTCCTGTTAACTCTCCTAAGGCCTCTTCTCTCCTGGTAGGGCAGTTGGGCCAGTGCCACACAAAACCATCTCGCTGGTGCAGCAACCTGAATGTTGCCACACTGCAACGTTTGGACTTTGGTGTGGTTGTGTGACTAAAGTTGCTGGAACAACACACCCAGTAAACTAAAGATGAGAAGGTGAGAGCCCTGCTACTACAGTACCTAAAAATGCATGCTTGTATATTTGGCGGGTGGGGCTGATAGTCTGCTGTAATTTGGATCTGCTAGTAGTTTTATGCTCCTCGTATGCCAGTTGTTTCAGTTTAAATTGATCTTGTCTAAATGTGGTGTTCTAGAATGTGGGTTTTTAACTTTTAAAGGCTTTTATTCATGGTCTTTCAGTAGCACCTTAAAGACCAACTAAGTTTCTATTTTGGTATGAGCTTTCGTGTGCATGCACACTTCTTCAGATACACTGAAGAAGTGTGCATGCACATGAAAGCTCATACCAAAATAAAAACTTAGTTGGTCTTTAAGGTGCTACTGAAGGAATTTTTTTATTTTGCTTCGACTCAAACCAGCACGGCTACCTACCTGTAACTTGATTCATGGTCTTGTTTAGGATGTTGTAAACCATTTTGAAATTTCCTTTGAAATGTACAGTGGTATATAAATTACTTGAATAAAATTCAAAATTTTTAAAAAACTGATCAGCTTGCCTCAAGCAGACAGGCACACACAGCAACATTTCAGAAGCTGCCTCCCAGCCTTGCCCCTCGCATGAGCATGGTGAGTGACCCCTGCAACAGCACAGCCATGTTGGCATATGAAGGTTCTCTGACCTTTCAGAGTCTTTTGAGATTTCTTTTTTTAAAATGAAGGTGCACTAAAGACTCCAACACAGCAGCTTCTGTTCAAGAAGCTCTCAGCCTAAAATCATGTCCACAGCATTCTGACAGATACAGATACAGAAGATACAGATACGCTTCTATGGACTTGCAACTTGCTATCATCTGTATCCCTTATAGCTCTGTAGATTAGACTATCCTAGTTGACCATCGCTCTGGGATTTTCCTCCAATTGTTTTTGCAAGATTCCATAAAGCTTGTCAAATTTAACAGTGCTTAGTCTGAAGACATTAAGATATGAGAAGAAGCAATATTTACACAACAGCTATTAGGAGGGATAAAGACAGTGCCTGTTATTCTTGGCTTAGTCCGACAGGGTCTCTCTTGGCAGTTAGGAGTAAGGCAGGGCGGCCAGAGGAATGTTCTGCATTGTGAGAGAGGTGATGAGAGCTTGGGAAGGGCTGGCTGCTGAATACACATCCCTATTTCTTTGGGGGTTCCGTTATACTGTTGTGAAGTTGCATATACTGACAAGGACTTCTCTCAAAATACCCCCATGTTTGCATTAGGCTCACGGTTTTTAGTGGGCCTCCGTAAGGAGGTGTTCCATACCAGCTCCATTTTGGGGAAGACCACAAGTTCAGTTTGTGGTCTGCTTTGCATTACCGACGGCCCCAGTTTCCATCCCTGGCATCTCCTGGTGGGACTGGGAGTGTCCCCTGCTGGAAGCGCTGGAAAGCCGCTGTCAGTCAGTGTGTGGGGTCTGCACTGTGGACAGTACTGACCTAGATGGACCAGTTGCCTGACACGCTGCAAGGTAGCTTCTTCCTATGTTCCTGTGAGCAGTGATGGGTGAACCCCACCTAGCCTGATTTGGATTGGTCTTCTTTAGTAAAATTAACTGATTTGATTTTCAATAATAATAATAATAATAATAATAATAATAATAATAATAATAATATTTATTTATACCCCACCCATCTGGCTGGGTTTCCCCAGCCACTCTGGGCGGCTTCCAACAGAAAAATAAAACACAATAATCTATTAAACATTAAAATCCTCTCTGAACAGGGCTGCCTTCAGATGTCTTCTAAAAGTCTGGTAGTTGTTTTCCTCTTTGACATCTGTTGGGAGGACGTTCCACAGGGCAGGCGCCACCACCGAGAAGGCCCTCTGCCTGGTTCCCTGAAACTTGGCTTCTCGCAACGAGGGAACCGCCAGAAGGCCCTCGGCGCTGGACCTCAGTGTCCGGGCAGAACGATGGAGGTGGAGACGCTCCTTCAGGTATACTGGACCGAGGCCATTTAGGGCTTTAAAGGTCAGCACCAACACTTTGAATTGTGCTCAGAAATTCGGTGACTACTTTTTGACTTGATTCCAGAATCAAACCCCATCATGCTCCTAAGGGTGTCCCTGGGAAATTGACAGAGCCCAATGGCCTTCGTGCCAGTAACCACCATGGTTTATTAATTCTTCCTTTCTCCAAACTTGTCCAGCAAAGGCTCGGAGCCAGTCCTGTCATTAGGTAGAGCGGAGTAGCTGTCTCCGGCTCTTGATTTTAGGGTATCATGAAAGCAGGGCTGGTCCAAGGCATTTTGCCTCTTGAGCCTGTCAGAGGGAAAAGTGATTGCCTTCCTCTATTCCACATACAGAAACCAGAGTTTTACTTCAACACAGCACCCACCACACCTGAGGGCAGCATGCGCAGCCCCTGCCACTGTTTTGGAGTGTCTTCTGGTGATACAGTGCAATGAACCAGGCTGTAGCGGCTCACCTCCAGACTTTGGTCAACATATAATCCAAGTTCTGCACCAAGGAAGGATGGGTCCTGCTATCTGCTGACATTATGCAAATCAATTATGCAAATCCAATTATTTCCATATGTTTGCTTATATTGTCAGTAAGTGGTTCTGCACATGATAGTCACAGAAAGCAGCAGGAAGCTTTCGTTGATGAATTGATAGGGAGGAAATATCAGTTGGGGGGGTGTCAAATTTTGATCAGTATTGGTGGCAGGTGCTTTTGGGATGGGGGGAAATGGCAGCCACCAGAAGGAGATCCAGAGGTGGTGGGTGTGTTTTGCCTCATATATGAATGTACATATATAAAATCTATTAAAACCATACTAATGTGAAACATTTTCAAGAAAAGCAATCAGTTACCAAGAAAGTCATTACCTGCTGGCAGCAAGACAAGGAAGGAGCCAGTCTAGCTTCTCTAGGGAGGAAGTTCCAAAGTCTGGGAGTAGCCACTGAGAAGGCCCTCTCCTGCATTCCTACCAAGTGTGCCTGAGATTTGGTAGGACCAAGAGAAGGGCCTCTCTGGAGCATCTCAGAATCTAGGTAGAATCATATTCGTATGAGGGAATATGGTCTTTCAGATAACTTGGACCTCAGCCACCTCACCCAGAATGCCAGGCTCTGAGAGGAAGGAGCTGGAAGTGAGCAAGGGAGTGGCAGGTTGAGCTGGTGACACTGGTGGAGGAAGAGGAGGGGGGAGCGCACTGCCCCCGGCAGCACGATCCCCAGGGTGCCATCGCGGCTGCCCCCCCAGCCCACCCTGGGCCCCCGGAGACAGCGGGCCATGCCCCCAGGACACACACCACGCCCCTGTGGGTGGTGCCTCGCCCCCTGGGACGTGTGCCAGCCCTGCCCCCGCCTGCTCTCCCCCCCCTAGTGCCAGAGCATGAAGCTCTGCCACTGGGCTGGGGCTAGATGTGGGTCACCTCCTGGAACTAATGAAAATGAAACCAAATGGGGCCCATGCTTGGAGGTATGCACCCAGACCCAGTGACTTATTTATTTTTAATATAACTCCAGCTGATGAACCCAACATAAAAAATGCAGAACAAATTACCCCGGTGGCAATCCCAATTCCTGAGACACTGAATAATGTAATTTCATGAGTAATATATGGTTTATTGGCTTCCCATAGGTAACTCATTCATTTGCTTAAGCAAAAGCAAATGCAAAATACTGCAACGTGCCGTGTTGACAGATCAACTTTCAGCTTGGCAAAAGACGGTTTACTTATCTGCCTCGCCCAGTCAGCATGCATCCTAGCCCCGGTAACACCCTTTCATTCATGCCCATAGCCAGGCAGGCCTTTTAACGGGTTCGCTGTCTAATCCATCAACATGGATACTGTGCAATTAGGCTAAAGAACTGTTCCAAAAAGTTCCAAAATGTCAGTCCTTCAGTAGGGTGTTTTGATGTTGATTATTCCGGCATCATCAATATTGTTTTAAAAACTTGAGTTTTTATTCTGCACTCACCCAGAAGGTTATTTGACTTCATTTGAATGTGACATGATGCTGTGGTAGCATAAGCATTTATTTATACAAATGAAAAACAAATGTCTTTGCAAAATGCCTGGTGGGCATAGAGATGCTCTAGAGCAGCAGGACCATTAATGTGCAAGCCTATGCTCAGAACTTAAGTCTCATTGAGTTCAGTGGGACTTATTCCCAGGTAAGTGTACATGTCTGTTTGTTTAATTTGCATCTCACCCTTCTTCCCAAAGGAACCCAGGATGGCAAACAGCAAAGTGCCAAGACATGGAAACCGAAATCAAATAAGAGCGCCTACACACACAAAACCTATATATACAGTTGCAATCGATGTTATTCAACCCCCATTACAAATCAGGTCTATTATCAAAATTTACAGACTTTCAGCTCTTTGCAATGAGCCAATCAAACAAAAACAATTGAAATAGCTCAACACAACAGATGCTTCAAGTGATCCCCCCAAATTCAGCTGAAATTGCAACTTATACCGGCTTCTCTGGTCTGCAATTCTCCCCTGGCTGAGGCAGGGCTGATGGGAGCTGGAATCTAGCAACATCTAGAGGACCACATCCTTGTTCTGTACTTTTTAGTGTTGATGCTTAGAAGGTGCATTAAAGTAGCAGAGGTTTTTTGTTTTGTTTTTTTACAAATTACTGAATTCTTGCACATGCTCATTACACTAGCAAACTACCCTACAGCATTCAGCATAATCCATGGTGCATGTTCATTGTTGTGGGTGCAAATGTGACTGAAGTCAGATTTTGACTTCCCAGGTACCTACTTGGCCTATTTCTCCATCCATATTTTATTGCTATTCTGCAGCACTCACCCTATGCAGCCTCTATCCGCTCCCCTGCCTCTGTTGGCATCCCTTAGAGTGTGAGATCCAGGAGAAGCAGCAGGTAAGGATAGAAAATTATCCTGCCTATTTACTGAGACTTATTTTTGTGTTTATATGGCTGTAATCCCAATGCTTTAGCCTTCTACATAACAAGCTAGTTTTCTATGTGCAAGGACAGGGTTGTGGGGTGGACGTCACCAACATTTTGCAGTCATGTTGGTTATTGCATTCTTACTCCCCCCCTCCAAGCCAGTCTCTCTCCCCCCCCCTCTCTGTGTGTGCGTGTGTGTGTGTATTGTCTTGCAGATCTTTAGTCAGTAGAATGTTTGTTCAGGCTTGGCTACTGTAATTCACCCAACCTGGGACTACCTTTCAAGACAGTTCAGAAACTTCATTTTGTGCAGAATGTGGCCGCTGATGATGGAGGTGAAGTGGGCAGCTTTGTTAATGCCTTTGCTGCATTAACGATGGTTTCCAGCCCAATTTAAAGTGCTGGTTTTAAAAGTCAAAGCATGGATAGCAAAGCTGTGACCTTCCAGATTTTGTTGGACTGCAATTCCCATCAGTCTCAGTCATTGTCAGGGATGGTGGGAGCTGGAGTTCAACAGCATCTTACAACAACAGGATCCCCATCTCTGATTTAAAGCCTTAAATGGTTTGAGCCAAAGCTACGTGCTGCACTGCCTGCATCCATTTCTCATCCTGCTTGCACAGGTCCTAGAGAGGAACCTTGCAAGCTAGAAGAGCTGGGGAGTGGGATCCTGTTTCCTCTCCACACTAACCAGCAAAAACTAGTCTTTGAGCCATTTCAGCAGAGCACATTTTCTCTCTTGAAACAGCCCCTGGCTATCCCCCTCCGTGCATTCCAGCCACACCTAGGGGAACAATGCTGAGTTCAGGCACTTTTTTGAAGAAAAAAAAACTCTCTAAGACTTATCACCCTTCCTCTAAATAAATTCCAGTGACCTGGAGAGTGTAGAGATAAACTTTATGGGTGACATGAAGAATGGAAACATTCCTCTTAACAAGCTGGGATGGGCCGCCTGTGATTTATGGACCCCCTCTTCAGTTTCCCACCCACCCTCCCAACACTTTGTCTAGTGGCCTAATCCACCATATGGCACAGGGCTGTCAATGGACTAAATGTGATACCCTCTGACATATAGGTCTGGCATCTCCATCACATCCTTCTGGACAGCATCTGATAACCACAAATGGTTGACTACAACATACACGGTGACCAGATGGGAAAGAGGCAGTGCTGGGTAGAGCCTGGATTCACTGGCAAGTAGAGTGTTCACTTAAGACGGTAAATTTAAGATAAGATAAGATAAGATAAGATATCTTTATTGTCATTGTCCCCTTGCGGGAACAACGAAATTACTCGGTTGCTACATCCACTCCGATAAAGCATTCCGCATAATCCAAAATTACAAAAACCTAATTAAAAACAGTAAATATAATACAAAATAACAAGTAAAATAAGATGACTTCAAAGTCCAGGCTTTCCATTTAAGGCCAAAATCGCTCTAGAGAAGAAACTGTTCCTGAGACGGCTCGTTCTTGCCTGCATTGTTCTATATCTCCATCCCGATGGCAGGAGCTGAAAGAAATGGTGACCAGGGTGCGTTGGATCTCTTGATATATCTAGTGCTTTTCTATGGCACCTGGTGGTGTAAATTTGTTCTAAGGTGGAGAGTGAGCAGCCAATAATTCTCTCTGCTGTTTTAATAATTCTACACAGCCCTGCTCTGTCCTGGGAAGTACAGCTTCCGTACCACACACATAAACCGTACGTGAGCACGCTCTGTATGGCACAGTGATAGAAGGCAAGCAGCAGCTTTTGTGGAAGATGGTTTTTCCTTAAAATTCTCAAAAAATACAGTCTCTGCTGCACCTTCTTCACAAGCCCCCTTGTATTAACACTCCAGGACAGATCCTCCTGTAACTCAATGCCTAGAAATCTAAACGTTGTTACCCTCTCCACACAAATTCCGTCAATCAAAAGTGGCTGGACCTCGTTCTTCTGTCTCCTAAAGTCCACCACAAGCTCCTTAGTTTTCTTTGTATTTATGAGCAAGTTGTTGACTCTGCACCACTCTGTCAGCCGCTCCACCTCATCTCTATAGTCTGTTTCACCCTCCTTATCAGAGATGAGCCCGATCACGGTTGTGTCATCTGCAAATTTGACAACCCTATTTCTAGGGTGGGCAGCGACACAATCATATGTATAAAGAGTATAAAGGAGTGGACTAAGCACGCATCCTTGTGGTGTTCCTGTGTTAGTCCTAAGCATGTTAGACATATAAGGGCCCAACCGGACCCTCTGGGAGCAATCTGAGAGAAAGTCCAGTATCCACCCACAGAGTGATAGCGGGAGCCCCAGATTCCCCAATTTAGTTATCAGACGTCGCGGTAGAATGGTATTGAATGCCGAGCTGAAATCTACAAAAGGCACTGTGATACCACTTGGAACACTCATGGCTTCCACCAATAAATTCAAACTACAGCTCCCAGAATTCTTTGGGAGAAGCCGTGAGCTATGACTGTTCAAAGCGGCATCATAGTCCTTTAAATGTCCGGGGGCCAGTTAAACTATTTTGGCACCTTGAACAGAAAATCCAACATGTGCCCCTCTGTAGCAGTAAAAATACACTAATATGAAATTTAAATAGTAGCCATTTGCTACCCTTTCAATGAAGCCCAAATCAGGTAGATCAGGAGACACATTACAGTGGATTGAGAGACTAGGACTACCATTCATTCAGCTGCAAAGCTTCCTGCATTGACCTTGGGCAAGTCATTACCGGTATATCTCAGCCTAACCTACAGCACAGGGTCATTGTTGGGATAAAATGGAAGACAGGCAAACTACCAGCTCCTCGGAGAAAATGTGGTGGGGGAAGCAAAGTAACTTGCAAAGAAGAAAAAGAAAAGGAAACTTGCATTTCACTATGAAAGCTTTGGAATAAGGGTGATGCATCTGGTAGCAATGTATTAGCACCATCTGTGGGTACATAAAGACTCTTTGAACTCCTAAAAAGGCACATTCAAAACCAGAAGCGGAAACATTCAAATCACACACAAAAGAGAAAGAAAATTTTAAAAAATTCCTTCCAGTAGCACCTTAGAGACCAACTAAGTTAGTCATTGGTGTGAGCTTTCGTGTGCATGCACACTTCTTCAGTGTGAAGAGAAAGGCTAAGTAGCAAAGAGTCTCCCTTGCCCTCTTCAACCAGCAGGGCATTCTGGATTGATCACATTCAAGTTTTTTGGTTTTCTAGTTTGGGAAGGACTTTCTAAATATAATTGTCATTATTGTTTTGTTTGGCAGACTGCTGCAATCTGAGGCTGAGGCAACAAAGAGACAGGAATGTGCAAACAAAGGAGGCTAGATCGGAGATAGAGATTCTGCCACACCCATTGCGACAAAGATCAAAGAAAGTTCAGGTTCTACAATCTCTCTGGCTCTGTACACCAGATGGGAAACTTAAACAAAATCAGAGACTCTAGACAGGTTGGCCAATCTTTTATCCAGTCCTCCTGATATAGCAGCAGCAGCAGCAACAAAACAACAACAACAACAACAACAACATATTTCTTATACTCCACCCATCTGCCTAGGTTGCTCCAGCCACTCTGGGTGGCTTCCAACAAAAATACAGAGAGAAAGAGGGTGGGGAAAGACAGACAGCAGTCTACTTTGAATTAAATAGGGCAGTCAAAGCAGAGAACAGTGAAAATTTGCAGAAGTACGATTTGTATAAGATGATAACTTTATTTGAGGTATGTAAGCTGTAAAGGGATACCTGTGGATTACTTTTCTTTTTGGGTATGGTATTGCTCTCTCTTCCTTTTTAGGTGATTTGTTATTGTATATAAAATTAATAAAAAAGTATATGAAAAAAAAAAGAAAATTTGCAGAAGTACAATTGCTTCCAAGCAAATGAGCAAATTGCATCAGGAGAGTACTGAAACTGAAAAATGAGGAGCCCTTTGAACCACCTCCTCCAGCACCAGGACCCATGGAGCCAGAGCCAGGGTCCTGGTGGGTGCCTTCCCCTGGGCTAGAGGAACTGAGTGCCTCCCACAATTACTCCTCAGTCCACCTAGGCAAGGAACGCACCAGCCAGGAGGCCCTGGAATGCAGGACAAGTGCCCTTTCTTGACAAGTGCCCAGAGGGTTGGCTCCCCAGGGCACAGCCTAGGAGAGCTAAATTGAAGGCAGGGGCTCAGAAGGGTTTGGTTTGCTTCTGACCTTTGGAGCTCTCCGTGGTGCTGCAACCACAAACTCCTTCCTCTGCAAGTTCTTGCTCTGCGCGCTCCTAGGGAATATCAGAAAAGGACAGCAGCATGGATAAAGACATTATTCGTTTATTATTTGTTACCATTATTCTATAATATAGATCTATATTTAACTGATGCTGTAAGCCGCCGTGCAGCAAAGACTGGACAACTTTAAAAGAAGAGGAGACAGATTCGTGGAGGAGAAGGATTGTTGGCTAACAGTGATATCTTCACCATCAGAGGCAGTGGGCTCACATCCTACATGTAAAGCACATGGTTTCCCACAAAGAATCAGGAGAAATGTAGTTTGTTAAGGGTGCTGGGAACTGAAGCTCTGTGAGGGGTAAACTGCAGTTCCCAGGGTTGTAAGCCATGGGCTTCAAACAGATGGTGTGGGTGTGACCTTACCAGTTGCTCAGGGAACATGGATGGGGAAAGCGCTGTTGCCCTCAGGTGCTGCTTGTGGTCTTCCCAGAGGCACCTGGCTGGCCCCTGTGGGAACAGGATGCTGGACTAGATGGGCCTCTGGTTTGATCCAGTGGGAGTCGTTCTTATGTCTTTAAAGCCAGGGTTCTGACTGAGTAAATTATATAAATCATCTGCTGCTGCCTGCCGGGATGGGGAGGGATGGCAGCAAGCCCCAGAGGGAGTGCCAGATTGGCCATGGTCCTGCTAGCAAAAGCCCAATGCCCCAACCTTGCAACCGCCTCAGCCTCCGCAGCAAAACCACCCACGTCAGCAGGGAGGCTTCACCCTGCCCCCCCCCCACTGCTATGGCCAGATGCTGCCTCTTGACAGTATCCATTGAGGTGAGATTCTGCCATTCCCATCTAGGGGTTTATAGAATTTGGGGACTGGTTGCCGAACTGATAAAGCTTTCTCTCTGGAATGTTTCATGACTTCACCCAGGAATGAGAGTGAGAAGTCCCAGCTTCCACACAGACCATAAATCAGGGAGAACCACAGTCACTGGTTGTACAAGTGTACGAGGAAGGAAATGTAGAGAATTAACCCCAGGGCATCTGCCAGTGATCTTCTCTGGGGAGGGATGTCTGAGTGAAAGCTACCTCATGCACACCTGAGGGCTGAAACTGACGCAAGTCTGGAGGTCTGTGATCAGAGCTCCTTTCCCAGTCTCCAGTTAAAGCAGCGTGTGGGGTGCAGGGGGCTCAGTAGCAGAGCACTGGGGAAGGGAGCATTTCACCCCAGAACTTGATGAAGGATGGAATAGAAGAGTGGTGTCCACCTAAGTTAGAGTAGACTCAATGATATCAGTTGACTTCTATTGCTCACAAGGCCACCTTAAATCCTAAACAACCCATGCCCTCACACTGGTTCCCTGATCCAAATTGCCCCTCTGAAGCTGATATTATATGCACGAAACAATGAAAAGGTAAACCACCGTGAGGTGCAAATATATGTATAAACAACCTTCACATATACAAGGAGATTCAAAAATGTGTGCAAAATCTCAAGCTCGAAGTCATAAAAGTCCAGTATAACGTGCAATAATCAAGTCCGACAATAAAGTGCTATGATGTATCCTGCGTTCATATCTCTTCCCGTACGTTCTTATCTCATCCGATGGGTGGCCAGCTTCTTGCCCGTTTCACAGGACTGGTTTCCTCAGGGGGCGGACTCTTTCAAAGGTTCATGTGTGAAGGCTTAACAAGACTGCCAAAGCTCACAATTCTCAAAGATTGGTATTACAGTATATGCACAGCACAGCAGATATTATATGCACAGCAGATTTTTAAAAGTTTGGCCCCATACAGGTATTTGCCAGGCTAGCAGCAGATTCTGGGAGGGAGGTTTCAATGATCAGGGAAATAATGTGGTTGGTGGGGTTATTTATTTATTTATTTATTTACTCACTTCATTTATATAGCCATCCCATAATTAAAACACAAGCAAACAGCTCACTTCCACTAACTGCCTTGACCCAAATAAATGGGTGTGTGTGTCTGGGGGGAAATGAGGGGAACTGTGCCTTGTTTTTTGTCTCGAAGACAAAATGTAAGTGTACTGTAAATGTATTGACCTCAAAATGTAAAGCATAAACGTGATGGGCCAACGCTTGAAAATGTGTGTACCATACAGGTTCACTCATCCAGCACTCAAGACTGGTGGGTTGCCACTGAATGAGAGGGAGAAACTTTGTGATAGCTGGTGTGTAATGTAGGAAAGGGTTTAACACTAAGACAGATGTGATGATTAACCAGAAAATGGTGAATAACTGGTCGTCCCTGCTGAACTCAAATGACAAATTACCCAGTGGTCTTGTAGAGAAAACATTTTTTAATCTTGAAGAGGACAGCCCTGCAGACATGCAGATATATGATATGGAATAGCCTGATGCTTGTTTTGACGTATAAAATAAGTTCAAGGGCATATACACTTTAGTTCTTTTTGAATTTATCTGATGGTGCTGTGTTTCAGGCTTCTGTGCAAACAAAGAACTAAGAGCAGACTTCAGCACTGTTGTGGAATGTGCGTGGTCAGTGATACATTGCCATGTAAGCAGAGCAATTTCACCATATAAACGCACTCTGGCAGAAATCTAGAGAAGCAAGCAACTAGGGCAAACACTCCTCACCACTTGAGGCAATGCTGCCCTCTTGCTAAGTGATTTACTGCACAATGCTATGCATGTCTACTCATAAAGTTCAATGGGATTTACTCCCAGGAAACTGTACATGATTGCATCTCTAAAATACAACACGGTAAGTTGCCATTTGGGGAATGATCATGAGTATCATCTGAATAAATGCTAAGACATATTTTACAAATATGGTGTGGGAGGAGGGTATGCTAGAAGTTTATAAAATTACAGCCATACCTCGGAAGTCGAACGGAATCTGTTCCAGAGGTCCGTTTGACTTCCAAAATGTTCGGAAACCAAGGTGTGGCTTCCGATTGGTTGCAGGAAGCTCCTGCAGCCAATCGGAAGCCGTGGAAGCGTTTGGGAGCCAAAACATTCGACTTGCAAGGTGTTCGACTTCCGAGGTGTGACTGTACTGTATAGAGAGAAGACCATTTTCTGCTTCTCTCATAATCTCTTATTTCCGCTTGAGAGCTGCATTCCCTCATGGCTAACCTGCTAGAGGCCACATGACAATAGGAAGCAGGGCCAAAGTAAAGTGGCCAGCCCCCCCCCACACCTATTCATACACAGCCACACACAAGCATATAAACATCCATTTATGCACATCCATTCCCTCACATTCCTTCCCCATTTAATCATTCATTCACAATACACACACATCCAGACTTACTTCCCAGCTGCAATATCCAGGAAGATTCTGCCATCTTCCCACGGAGCAATTAGGCTCGGGGAGACAGAAGTCTATCCCACTGAAAACTACAATGACCCATCATGTACCACATGCAGAATGCCTCTAAATGCCAGCTGCTGAGGGGGGGGGGAACCCACCTGGAGAGGGGCCACGAGTCCCTGCTTGTGAGCTTCCCAAGGGCACCTAGCTGGGCTGTTGTTGGAAAAGAGCTGCTGGATAAACGGCAAGGCAATTCTTTTAAGAAGAGAAGAAATATAATAAAACTATACAGTTCTGGGCACTTTCCATTCTTTGTGCTGTCCAGAAGCAAGAGGTCAAGCCTTATTTTTTACATTGCTTGTGGACGCACCCCGGAATACTTTGCATTATTCTGAGCAAGTCTTTGACCTCTCCGAAACCTGTAGGGCTATCCAAAAGAAGAACAGCTTAACAGGCATTTTTAAATGCTCAAGGGATGAGAAGATCAAGAAACAAATCTGTCCGGTTGCACAAGGGAGCTGACCAGGGAGAGAGAGATTGCAAATATTTGCAGTATAAACACTCAGAAAGGAGTGGAGCTGGCCCTGATGGGCGTGGTGAGGGAAGCGGTGGAGAAGATCTGTGATGAGACTGCAAAATCCAGCAGGGGAGAGCAAAGCAGACCATCTCACAAAGAAGAGAGGAATGCGGCAGCAGGATGTTATCCTAGCTCAGTGATGGCGAACCTATGACACGCGTGTCAGACGTGACACGCAGAGCCCTCACTGCTGGCACGTGCCTCATCGGCCCATTCGCGCTGTTGTTGTTGGTCCCCCCATTTGTTCTCCCGCTCCTCCTACAGCTTGTTTCTGCTAGAGTTTGTCTCCGCTACAGCTTGTCTCCGCTGTTAAAACCTAGATCCTTTGTTGTTGTTGCTGGTAGCCAGAGATTGGTTTTTTAACCCATTCTGTGCTGGTTTTTTTGGCGCTTTGGCAGACTATATCGGTGCTGCATGTTAGTTCCAGCGAAGGTATTATTTGTCATTTATTTCTGTTCTCTTCCCCCCCCCAAAAAAACTCCAAAACTTTGGTCAGCAGCTCCCCCAAAAAAGCTCAACAACTCTGGGCACTTTGTGATAAATAAGGGGTTTTTGGTTTTGTTTTGTTAAATAATTAGTTTTTGGCTTATTAAATACAGTTATATATTACAATTATACACTTTTGTTATTTAAACTATAAATATCACAAAATTATGATTTTTTTCTCGAAGTGACACACCACCCGAGTTATGCTCAGTTTTTTGGCCAATTTTGACACACCAAGCTCAAAAGGTTGCCCATCACTGTCCTAGCTCCAGAAGGCAGTGCGGGCTACTATTGAGGGCAAAGAGCCTGATACCAGGCAAGGTTCCCATACAGCTGAAGTGAGGAGCCTGTGGCCCTCTAAATCAGAGTTCCCCATGTTTTGGGACTACAATTCCCATTATCCTTGCCCACTGGTCCTGCTAGCTAAGGGTGATGGGAGTTGTAGTCCAAAAACAGCTGGCGACCCAAGATTGGGAAAGCCTGCTCTACATCTTCAAACCATTTCAGGCCCAGAAACCACCTTTAATCCAAATATGGATTTGGGGATCCATTTCTTTTAAAGCATCTGAACAAACACCTATTTTAGGACATGGGGAACTTACGGCCCACCCACCATATGTTGCTGGACTACAATTCCCATCATGTCTTGCCAGCGGCTAAATGGAACCATCTGTTAGGAAGAGGATAAGTGGACACTATAGGGATCTAAAAATGGTAGCACTCAGAAATTGGGAGTGGGGGAGAGAAGCCAAGGTCTTAACCTTCTTGGGAGTGGCAAGCTCCCAATGGAAAGTAATTGTGTATTTACAATATTGATCTTGCTCTGCCTATTCATCTTCAGAGGCCACTAGCAGGGAGTGCTCTTCACAGTAGTGTGACACGCCTATTGCTATGACTTGTATTGCTCTACCTTTTGGCTTTACCTGGCTTAGAAATGCACACATACATTTTCCACTCCCCTTAGATATATATGTATATGTGCACTCGCCAGGACCTGCATCAACAAGTAGTATTCTCCGGGAGTTGCTGGCGGAAGCCCCAGCGTGCCAGCGGAACCTGCTGCTGCCAACGTATGCAGCCCCTGCCATTCAAAGTCCCCACACGCCTTGGAGAGATGCTACCTCAGATGCATTGTGGGTGATTTAAAATGGCAGGCAGCTTGCAGCAAGCTGGCACAAATCACAGCACTGCCCCTACTGATTCCTCCATCACCACCAGGTAAGGACACCGACATTGGAGAGGGCCAATAATATAAGGGAGACATGGGGGGGAAGTAACTTAGAGCCAGTCCTACTGTCCATTAGGACAACCACTTCATGCATCAGACAAAGAGGAGTCTGGCCCATGGAAGCTGGCCTGGTATGTTCAACTTACAGGAACATAGGAAGCTGGTCCCCCTAGCTTAGCATTGTCTGCAAGGACTCTCCTAGGTTTCAAGCAGGGGTCACCCTCCCAGCCCAACCCAGCAACTGAACCTGGAACCCTCTACACACGAAGCAGATTCTCTGCTCCTGAGCCTCTCTGCTCCTGAGCCTCGGCCCTTCCCAAAGATTTGTGTAATTTAAAATCCTCATGATTTGTTTCCACTCCCTCCCATATGAACTTCTGAGACCTTCAGGAGACTTTTGCACTTGTGGCGTGAAGTGCAGGGCGTGAGGACATGTGCAGAGGCCTCCTCAGTGACGGGACCCAGATTGCTTTGGCTCTATTTTCCTCCTGCAGCAGAGTTTCCAGGCAGAAGGTAAAGACCACTCCTCTGGGTTGTGCTTTTTAGTGGTATCAGATGCTGCCCTTAAATTTTTATCATTTTGTTGTTCTCCAGTGCTGGACAATTTTGTATGTTTTGATGCTGTTGTGATTATTATCCTTGCTCTGTTTTCTTGATTGATTGGGCTTTATTTTGGGGCGTTACTAGGGGTTGTTGCCCCTGCTTGCTCCGTTTGCCAACTCCAACAACCACTCCCCACTCCTCTCCCCACCCCCAGCGACCCACTCCAACTGGACTGCAAGTCCACACCCATGCGCACACAAAATTAAGGCCCCATTCACAAACCCTCATTTCATCTCTAGTCCCTCTCTATGGGGCACACCTTCAAGGTGAGTTCTCCCATCTAGTATGCCATAACTGATAAGCTTATCACCTTCTGCTTCCTGTGTTGGTTCTCATGGTTGAGCACCTTATGCAATATAGAGCCGTGCTGTGCTCAGTCTCTAAAAGGAGAGGCAAAAGGTCTAAAGTGCGGAGGCAAGGAAGGGCTAGTTCACCTTCAGCCCTCCAGATGATGTTGGACAAAAAATTCCATCGACTCCAGCCAGGGAAGACTGGGGCTGTGCCTCAGCCTAGACTACCTAGCAACGTTGTTGTGAGGAGAAGATGGGGAGGAGGAGAACCAGGTACACCACCTTGAACTCCTTAGAGGAAAAGTGGGATTCAAATGCAATAATAAATGAAAATAAGTACAGGAAATGTATGAAAACATCTTCTGATGACTTGATGGTGAAGGAACAGCATTCTTCACACACTCAGGTGTTAACCTTTCTTCCTTATTGCTTCATGTGTTTCCGTTCTTGAGTCTCAAAGAAGAAAACCAGTTCTACCCCAGCCAGGTCACCTTGCACAGGGCTTAGCAAATTTGAGGGGTTTTTTGTTTGTTTGCTTGCTTGCTTATTATCGTTGTCAAGTGAGCTCAGTGCAGATTACAGCAATAAATACTAAAAAAGAATCAGAAAATTGTGAAACCACAATATAGTCAGTCACCTATCACAGGGCAATCTCTGGGTGACTTACAACCCAATCGAAAAACTTACAAAAAACTTACAACCAATAAAAATGGGAACAATCAAATCAATACATAAAACACCAGCCTCCACATTACAACAATGGTTTTGCTGCCAATTCCTGTCCTCCTGAGTAGCACATCCTCACCCCGGCCCAAGACATTTTGGCACCCAAACTGAAAAATCTAATGCCTGCCCACTTTGTGTTAAGAAGAGGAAGATAGTGATACTGTTACAAGCAAGCTAATATCTAACGGGGCCTCAGGAGTTCCAATGCACACCCTGGGTTGGTTCCCTTTGAATGTGATCACTGGAGACTTATGGCATTTGGGTAATATGTTAATTAAATTTATACTTCACCCTTCCTCCCAAAGGAGCCCAGGGTGTCCCCCACCCCTGGTGTATGTAAACCTTACATTAAAGTGTTTATATACACCAGGGGTGGGGAACCTGTCACCCTTCAGATGTTGCTGGACTTCATCTCCCATTATCCCTCCTAACCATTGGCCAAGCTAGCCGAGGCTAATGGGAGCTGCTGGAGTCCACCAGCACCTGAAGGACCACAGATGCCTCACTCCTGATTTACACATATATACTGTACCGGCTGAACATAAGATGGGGGTCCACAGTATTCACTCCAAAAGATATTGCTCCCCTGGTTGCCTTCCCTGCTAATCTTTTTTTAAAAAAAGCTTTATTTCTTATTTTTTTAAAAAAGTTACATACATACAAACCACATAATCAACCAAATCAACGCAAAAAAAGTAAACACAAATATAACTGCAAATAATATATACACCAAATTATACACCAAAACTCTGAAGAGCAGAAACAAAGCAAAAGAGAAGAAAAAAAAGAAGAAGAAGAGAAAAAAGCAAAAAGAGAGGGGGGAAAAGAGAAAGAAAAAAAAGAAATGCATATATGTATATATACATATATTTAAAAATAAGAATAAAAGAGTAAATAAAAGAACTTCCGATTGTTGATATACCGTTTCTCACCATTTTTTATTTTCCCTGTCTTCCTCTTCCTTGTTTTCCCACCCTTTGTGGGTAACTCTTCTCCCATTACTTCCCCTATTTTCTCTTTAAGCAATCCTTAAATTAAATTAGACAAACTACCAATTCACAATTCAAACCCTCTTTTTTTAGGTGATCTTCCACTGGTTTCCATTCCTTTTGTACTCTCTGTTTTGCTACATTCCTTACGGCCGCTGTCATTTTATCCAAATTCATGTATTCTATCACTTTAATTAGCCAATCCTGAATTGAAGGCACCTCTTCCCCTTTCCATTTTTGTGCTATTGTTATCCTTGCTGCAGCTCCTGCATATAATATTACATTCCTCTTCTCTTTAGGGATATTTTCTGGTAGCATGCTTAACAAAAATAGTTCCGGTGTCTTTTCAAATGTTATTTTTAAAATGCTTTTTAGTTTCTCGTAAATCCCGTTCCAAAATTCTTGTATT
The DNA here is from genome assembly GCF_965207765.1 of Zootoca vivipara. Taxonomy (NCBI): domain Eukaryota; kingdom Metazoa; phylum Chordata; class Lepidosauria; order Squamata; family Lacertidae; genus Zootoca; species Zootoca vivipara. The sequence continues at coordinate 938,773 of NC_142584.1, forward strand.
TTTTTGCAATGCCACCAGCAATGCATGAATGTACCTATCTTTTCTTGGCATTTCCAACATTTGTTGGATCCTGTCTTGTATACTTTATGTAGTTTTTCTGGAGTTAAATGCCATCTGTAAATCATTTTTAACATATTCTCCTTTATTGCCGTGCAGGCTGTGAATCTCATGCTTTCATTCCAGAGTCCTTCCCATTGTGTACAATATATGATTTTGCCAATGTCTTGCGCCCATTTCACCATTACGTTTTTAACTACCTCATCCTTTAGATTCCATTCTAACAAAAATTTGTATAATTTAGTAATTTGTTTATCCCCATTTTCAATCAATAATTCCTGTAATTTTGATTTCCCCTCTTGGAATCCCACTTTTTTATGACATTGGAAGAGACTCTGGAGCTGGTTGTAATGGAGCCAGCTTGTACATTCCTTTTTAATCTCTTCGTATGATTTCAATACATAATTCCCCTCTTCTCTCCTAACTATCTCTTGATATGTTTTCCAATTCCCTTCTTTTCTCCCTCTATTAATGGCTGTCATCTCAAATGGAGAGGCCCACCAGGGTGTTTTTGGCTCTAAGATTTTTTTATTATCCTCCCAGACTCTCAATAATGACCTTTTTATAATGTGATCTGTAAACTCTTTATAGCTTCTCTCTCTCTCTCCTTCACCAGGTAGGTGTGCCAGCTCAACACATTCCTAAAACCTTCTAACTCCAATAAATCTTTATCCTCCTGTATGATCCATTCCTTTATCCAACATAGACTTGTTGCTGCATAGTAGGTTTTGAGATCTGGCACTCCCCAACTTCCTCTTTCTTTAGCATCTGTTAGGAGCCGGTATTGGATCCTCGGTTTTTTGTTTCCCCAGATAAATTTACTTAATTCCTTCCTCCATTGTTCAAAAATTTCAATTTTCCCAATTATAGGCAGCATTTGGAAGAGGAAAAGAAATTTGGGTAAGATTGCCATTTTTATGGAGGCTATTCTTCCTGACATTGATAAATTTAAATTCCCCCATTTTTCTAAATCTTTTTTAACTTGCTTCCAGACCTTCCCGTAATTTTCTTCATATAGGTTTACATTATTAGATGTTAAATTTATACCTAGATACTTTACTTTTTCAACTATTCCCCATTTTAATATCTTTTTCATATCCTCTAATTCTTTTCCTTTTATATTTTTAATAATTATTTTTGTCTTTTCTTTATTGATTTTTAGCCCTGCGATTTCTCCATATTTTTCCAATTTTTCCTCTAAAAGCGGGATTGAATTTGTCGGATCTTCCAGTATGATTACAATGTCATCAGCGAACGCTCTGATTTTAAATATACTATTTTTAACTGTTAACCCTTTTATATTGTCATCTTCTTTTATGTCTTTAATAAGACACTCTATTGCCAATACAAAAAGTAGGGGCGATAGTGGGCATCCTTGTCGGGTCCCTTTACTAATTTTTAGATCTTCCAATATCTCCCCGTTAATTATTAATTTCGCTGACTGTTCATTGTAAATTGTTCTAATCCCATTTTAAAAAATTCCCCTCGATGCCAATTTTCTTCAATACCCTTTCCATAAACACCCAGGTTAAATTATCAAAAGCCTTTTCGGCGTCCAAAAAAATGAACGCCGCTTTTTGGCTTGGGTGCCAATCTAAGTATTCTATCGCATTTAATATAATCCTCATATTACTTGCCATTCTTCTCTTGGGCAGAAACCCTTGTTGTTCGTTATCAATCAATCTGCTTAATATTTTTTTAAGACGTTCCGCCAAGATAGATGCAAATATTTTATAATCTAAATTTAGTAATGAGATCGGCCTAAAATTTCCTACACTTTCATCTTTCTCTTCTCCCTTTGGAATTAATCTAATGAACGCTTGCTGCCAAGATTTGGGAAAGGTCCCTTTTTCCAAAATTTCATTCACAAGTGTTTTATATATTTCTTTTAATTCATTTTTGAATATCTTATAATGCTGTGTCGACAGCCCATCTGTCCCCGGGGATTTTCCTTGTTTTAATTTCCCAATTGCTTCCATTATCTCCTGATCTGTTATTGGTTTATTTAACATTATTCTTTCTTCTTCTTTTATTTGCTCCCTGCTAATCTGACATTCAACTGCCCATGGCTCCTAGAGGGCAATGAGCTAATTTGGTTTCATTTTTTCTTCCTTTTCTTTTAATTAAAAGTCCATATTCCGCACATACCTTGGGAGTCCCTCGATTATGCAAAAAACAAAAAACAAAAAAAAACCCTACTTGGCTTGGGAGTGGCCCTGTTTGAAGGCCAATGGCTCAGCACAGGAGCTCAAGGTTTGCTGTTTGAGGGAGGACATGGTAAATTAAATACTGCTCCAAAACCTGGAGGCGATGCTTCTGCCTGTCATTTTTAACTGATGGACCTAATACCTCCTCCACAGAAGAGATCAAGGAGACAGCTAAGCCGGTAACCAACCGCTGGAGCAGGAATGGGCTGGAGTTTGCAATCAGCCCAGAAGTGCCTAGCAAAGCGGCCTCTCCATGCGCCCCACAATGATTCCTGAAGATGAGACATGAGTGGCTGAGCCCTGCATGCAGCTTCCAGGGAACTGAGTGTATTGGCCTGTGACCTTTTGTACTCCAGTGACAACTGGCAGTGTTGCCCCTACAAAAGGTGAACAGAGCACAGTGTGGGTGGGTGGGGGGGAAGAGGGGATGTGTGTTTGTTGGTGTAGGGCATGGATAGGCAAATTAAGGCCTGGGGGCCGGATCCAGCACAATCGCCTTCGAAATCCGGCCCGCAGACGGTCCGGGAATCAGTGTGTTTTTACACGAGTAGAATGTGTACTTTTCTTTTCTTCTGCATGCGAGAAAAACACTTTCAAAGACAAAAAGAATACTTCCTTAGGTTTTAGACAGTGCCTGCAATGACACACACCTGCATCGTCTCAGAAGATGCATTTCTTTACCACTTGCACACAGGAAAAGAGACCCCTTTTATTCTGTGACCTGCAGCTTCATAAATTATAATAATCTGCTGTCTGATCAATTGGGGCTCACATACTGTATGTATTTATTAATCACCCTTAATTCTAGATCCCTAATCACTTGTTATGGTGCTGGAGGAGACTCTTGAGTAGGGGTCCCCAAACTAAGGCCCAGGGCCGGATGCGGCCCAATCGCCTTCTAAATCCGGCCCGCAGACGGTCCAGGAATCAGCATGTTTTTACATGAGTAGAATGTGTGCTTTTATTCAAAATGCATCTCTGGGTTATTTGTGGGGCATAAGGATTCGTTCATTCCCCCCCCCCTTCAAAATATAGTCCTGCCCCCCACAAGATCTGAGGGACAGTGGACCGGCCCCCTGCTGAAAAGGTTTGCTGACCCCTGGTAGGGTCATGCCTCTCCCTTTGATGTCTTTGTGATAAATCAGGAATGCGGTGGGCCCCATGGCAGACAAAAAGTATGGGCTTTCCCCTGAGTTGTTGGATGCCGCCTTCTTGCTTAACTGGAGGGCCGGCAGGGTTGTACGTGCGCACAGCACGGCCTCCTGCTTTAATCAGCATGTTGCTCCTCAGGGCAGGACTGAGGGTGGGACCACACCGCTTGGATCTCTTCCTTCCTTGAAACAGCTACATTCCGCAGGTGGGGTGTGGCAACCCACAGAAGTCAGGAAAAAGATGCACCAAGGGAGCATTCCAATCCCTTTCATAAAAGCAAGGCTCCCTCGACAGGAAGGATGGGGAACACCTGTGGCCCCGCAGGTGCCGCGGGACCCCAACTCCCATCGCCCCTGACCGTTGGCCATGCTCTCTGGGGCTGATAGGAATTGGATCCCGACAACTTCTAGAGGGTCACAAATCCCCATCCCTTCTCTAGAGAAAGATACTTGGGACTAATTCTCTCACTGACACCTGACAGCAAAACTGTACCTCAGGGGAACCTGCAACTCAGAGTCTGGGTGTGGCCCTTAGCTTAATTTCGTGTGGCCCTCAAACTTATTTTCAAGGGGGTGGAGGGAGCCGGAGGGAGAGGCGAAAGGCACAGGGGGAAGAAAGGGAGAACCTGGGGGGAAGCCAAATCATATGGAAGGCTAGCAGGAGGAAGAAGCCCCCTGCAAGCCATCAGATGAGGTTTCTTGGAAGAATGATCTGTCCATCCCCCAGCAGCATAGGGAGGCAAGAGGGGAGACAGAAACAAGGTGGGAGAAAGCAAGAAAAAGACCCGCTATTGTTATATATCACCCTTTTGATACACAGGAAGTTTAACACAGGGCTGGCCCTACATTATGCAGACCCAGCATACACACCCAATATTTAACAGGCTTGGCTTTCCCCCAAAGAATCCCGAGAACTGTAGTTTACTCCTCCTCACAGAACTTCAGTTCCCAGCACCCTTAACAAACTACTGTTCCCAGGATTCTTGAGGGAAAGTCATGCGCTTTAAATGTATGGCGGCTGCTTCATGCAGTAGATGCTGATGGGCAAGGAGCAACTGTGAGGTGTTGGAGGGCAGAGCTGTGTCTGCCCCTTGGCCTGCCCTCTGTCCCTCAAGCTTTCCAGATCCCCTCAGGTGTGGTGGAGGACGCCATTCCATCACCAGCATTGAAGGAAGATTTTACTGCTGTCCCAGTCAGGTTTTATTCATGGATTGGGAGGGGGCAGGGCTTGGTGTTTGGCTTCAGGCCCCTGTAAATACTAAAAACATCAAAAAAAATGTGCCTCTTGCTAGCAGCTTTGAGAGAAGTAAGCACCTGCCTGATACTGACTCAGGCCCATGTTCTCTCCAGCTCAGCCCTGAAGTCTTAGATCTTTTGTCTGAAGATGCCAGAGATTAAACCAAGGTGTGCTCTGTCCCTGAGCTGTGGGGCACAGTTCTTGAGAAAAGTTAAGTACTGGCCACCGCATTGCTCAACGGGTCTCGTTTTCACAAAGGTAAAGTCAGCTAAACAGGTAAGTTGGTGAAGGCAATGACTGCTCAGCATATAGTCTGGCAAAACTAGGGACTTCGTTTACATTTTAATGAGCAATCATCTAATTTGCACTTCACGAAGTGAAACAGGTATCTTTTGAAATTCACACTCCTCCAAATTTTACGATGTAGTTCTCAAACCAAATGCTATGTACAAAATGCATACATATGAGGGAAACATGCCTAAAAACACAAATATATTCGTGAAAATAACATACAAAAAGCATTCTATTGGGGGAAACTGCTTGCAAAAATGTGTCTGTTGGACAAAGCTACATGCTTATTAGGAGGAATTTGCACTAAAATGCTGATGAAAATTCATGAGGATTTTTGGAGAAGTGAATTTAATAATCGGGGGAAATGAGAAAGACAGAGAACTGGAATGGACAGATTGGCTCATCCTCCATGACAACTGATCCACATGCCACCACTTCTGGGGGTGGGGGGAGCCTTGAGAAGCCAGATACAGGGGTCCTCATTGCCAACATCTGACACAATCTGTTAACTTCCCCGCTGTTAACCAATTTTATGGCTATGGCCTTTATTTGGTGAAGGTATGGGGTTTCCCAGACACCAGTTGAGTTATCTATTGTTTGGGGTGGGGAATCCTCTTAAACACACTGAATCAACTATTCACTACAATGTTATCAGCAGAGGATACATTTCCACTGGGGGTGTAAGTGGATTCCCCCCCCCCCATCGCAATCTTTGACTAATGAATTTTCTACACTGATTAAAACTTTCAGGCCTCGTTTGTAGGGAAAGTATTTCCCCATTGTGGAGCCACATCACTGATTTAGAGTGGATTTGCTGAGAGCTTGAAATGACCATCTTATCTGTATGTCGAGTAAATCTCACAATGGTTTACAAGAACATTAAGAGCTGCAACAAACGAAGGTTAATAATCCATCCTGTTTCTACCCTTCTCAGAATGGGGAAAGGGTTTCGAGTTTCCCCATCTTCAAGGTTTGTGCTCAACCACTTTCTTCTTTTTGGATATACACTCTAGAGGGGTGATCTGAGAGGTGAGATAGCATGTGGAACATTTTCCTCATGAAGCAAGGTTGCAACTAGTAGTTTTGAGTAGGCATGATAAAGGTTCATAAAATTACTAGTCACCTGCACTTAACAAGCTGGCAAGCAAAAGATGTACCTCTCACAATGTCCTGCCCACTTATGCCTAGCTACCCATTTGGCAGACCTTGGAAAAATCTTCCTTCCCAATTTCTCTTCCGATTGCACAACAAAAATGGTCGGCAAGTGTTGAAGCCAAGAGGCAGGATCAACCATCCTCCTATTGCTCACCCATAGTCATCATTGGTCTAACATTTGGGTCAGCTATTAAGACCAACTAATGGTTGAACTGGTCTTGTCTACACTAGTAGCTTCCCAGGGATGGAGAACTTGTGGCACTGATGTTATCAGACTACAGTTCCCATCATCCTGGACCACATGCTGGCTTGGGCTTTTGGGAGTTGGAGTTCAAGGACATCTTGAGAGACTCAGGTTGCCAATGGGTAGTAGTAACCAATGCATAGTAGTAAAGTAGTTCTTTATTGATGGACTACAAACCAACATTGCTTCTGGCCTCTCCGTTAATACTGATACCATTCAAAAAAGAGACTTGCGCATATGATGCTGCTTAAACAGAGTCAGACCACTGAGTCATCTGCTCTCCTCCAAGAGCTTAGGTAAGGGTCTTTCCTTATTTTAACCTTATTTAAATAAATATTCAAAGCTTTAAATAATTTAAATTCAACTTTTTTCCCCTATTTGATAAGGAATCAGCAACAGCGGTCCTTGGGGCAAATCTGGTTCACAGATTCTTTACCTCTCTCCACCCAGATCCCAATTACCAAGAGTAGGGTGTGGGGGAGGAATTACATTTATATGAATGGGACCTGACAGCAGGCCGTTTTAAAGAAGCATATGATTGGAGTCTTTTCTCAAATACAGTTGCCAACTGACCAAGGGGGGGGGAATGGACCACCCTGCTCCCGTGCCTTTAAGAACAGCTTGAGCTACAGTAATTGGCAGCTGAAGCTTTTTGAAACATGGAGATACATTATATTGCCTGCAGGTGAAGCTGTTTGTTAACGCACAGGAGTAGAAGGGACAGTTAAAAATGGCTCGTGGCAAAAAGAATTCCTATCCAGAGCATTAGGTGCACCAACAGGTTGACATGCATTAAGAACTAGAAGCAAAACACACACACACAAAAACCTAGAGGGCACAGACAATATAATCCTGTGCAATGCTGAGCATATGTAACAAGAGCATCTGGTAGGTAACAAGAGCATTTCAAAGCCAAAAGCATGAAAATAGGTTGCTTACACAAGAAAATACTGAACTGGGTACGAAGCAGAAAATTAAGTCAATTCACTGGCTTAACAAAGACAGGTATGTCGTCAGTGGCCCATTTAAGATCACTATTTGTGCTTTGTGCAGTGCCATAAATTCAGGAGCAATTATAAGGCCTCTCTCAATCTGTACATTCAGTCCTCATTGGAATCTATAAACAGTGGGCAGCTGAAGTTTCCGGTCCGAGAAACTCCCCATTCAGGTTCTCATAGCTGACATGCCACAAGGGAAGAGCCAATGAGAAAGTTCCACAAGGCAAAAAGAGTCTAGGGAGTTTAAAGGGGGGGGGAATAGGGAGAAAATGGCAAACTACCATCAAAATGGCACTCAGCTGTCTCCTCTTTCTGGGACAGTGCTTGCCCCAGTGGCTGCCCATGTATGCAAATATCTGGCTATGGGCACCTCCGGATTATCAGCATTTTAAAGAAGGGGTTCAAGCACATGCCAGGAAATTTGTGCAATTAAAGTGGATTAAAGTGCTCTGCCGCCATAGCATGACAAGTGCACTTTCTTGGAAAAAAAGGACTCCCAACATAGTTTCCCAACAAACGGACTGCACGAAATGCTCAACAAAGGCCAGATATAATCTAACCTCCTCGTAAGCTTTGTACAAGCAAGTGGGGAAGAATGCACAATAAATAACGGTATGTCCTCTGGAAGGGCTCCTTGACGGCTGGATGGAATCCCCACATTCAGAGGCAGCACACCTTTGAACATCAGATGATGGGGAGAAATGATGGGGCAGGGAGATGCTCTCCTACTACGCTCACAGGCTTCCCAGAAGCATTTGGCTAGCTGCCACTGGACCAGAAACAAGCAAACTTGAACCAACCAATCCATAGCTTTAAAAGGAGGTGGAAAGAACCACCCGGAAAGCATTGTAGAAGACCGCTTTGTTGTTTCGAGGGGGGAGAATGACCTTAAGTCCTTTGAACTTTACAGTTCCTTCTTACGGGTACTATAATAGAAGCAAACAACTGTACACATTATTTTAAAAAAAATACTGGCATCTCCTAATTATAGGATAGTACTTCTCCACACTCATATCGTTCAACTATGGAACTCCCTCCTACAGGAGGCAGCGAGGGCCACCAACTTAGAGGGCTTTAAAAGAAGATTAGACAAATTCATGGCTACCAGCCACGATGGCTCTGCTTTGCCCCCACAGCTGGAGGCAGCAATTGTTCTGAATACCAGTCACCGGAAACCACAGGAGGGGAGAGGGCTCTGGTGCTCAGACCCTGCTTGTAGGTTTCCCACTGGCATCTGGCTGGCCTGTGAGAGAGCAGGATGCTGGACTGGAGGGGCCACTGGCCTGATCCAGCAGGCTCCTCTCATGTCTTTGTTCTTAGCTTTGCCAGCCCAGCATTCTCCAGTTTTTGGATTACAACTGGCATCAGCCCCAAGCACTCTGCCTGGAGTACCCCTGCTACCCCGTCCACCTCTTCCTCTACCTCTACCCTGGTATCCCTACCATGAGCTAAGGTGGTCTTGGGCTCCTTTTGGAGAAAGGGCAGGACTGAAAATGTAATAAATGGGAATAATGCTTTACATATGGCAGTGTTTGAAGGGAAATCTGATCCAAGACCGGTTTAAAAATAAAGAAACCTGTAAAGATCAAGGGAAAGATCAGATGTGTGGCATTTGCATTTGCCCATCAACAGTTAGCATTGCACCTGGAGAGAATGCCAATAATAATAATAATAATAATAATAATAATAATAATAATAATAATAATTTATTTATACCCCGTCCATCTGGCTGGGTTTCCCCAGCCACTCTGGGCAGGTTCCAACAAAAGATTAAAAATACAATTAAATGTCAGACATTATAAACTTCCCTGAACAGGGGTTGCCCTCAGATGTCTTCTAAACATCAGATAGTTAAGTTTATTTCTTTGACATCTGATGGGAGGGCACTCCACAGGGCAGGCGCCACTACTGAGAAGGCCCTCTGCCTGGTTCCCTGTAGCTTTGCTTCTCGCAGTGAGGGAACCGCCAGAAGGTCCTCAGCGCTGGACCTCAGTGCCCGGGCTGAACGATGGGGGTGGAGATGCTCCTTCAGGCATACTGGGCTGAGGCCATTTAGGGCTTTAAAGGTCAACACCAACACTTTGAATTGTGCTCAGAAACGGCCTACACGTCATGTGGCCACAGTCTTCCCCACTATAATTTTACTTAATTATAGTAATTGTTCCTAAAAATTTCTATCAATCTGTACCTTCTTTGGTCCTCCTTTTTGGAGATGCCCAGGTGAAAGTCCCAGAGTGAATGTGGGCTTGAGGGGTCTACTTACAGTATCCTGCTCACGGGTCCACAAAAGCCTGAAGCCCTCTTTGGGAAAAGCACGCTGCATGTGCTCAAAGGAATTGGTTCACATTCTTTTTCTGCATTAACTCAGCTGCAGTATAGAATGCAGGATTTGTCCTCAAAATTAGGTACTGGGAGATGCATCTGAGAGTGACCCAGTGAATCTGTGAAGGAGAGGAGAGTTGGATCAAAATGGTACCTTTACTTACGAGCACCTCTGGTGACCTATCCTTCGGGATACGCACGTGGCAAACCAGGAAGTATTTTCCCGGTTTCGCCCCGCACACATGCGCAGAAGGACTCTACCACGTCATGCACATGCACAGAGCAGGCACCTCCGGATGCAAAAACCTTGGGATCCGACTGGAGCTCCGGAACGGATCCCATCCGCAACCGGAGGTACCACTGTAACTGTTTTGAGTTACATAAACTCTATGGAGAGATTTGGAGGAGGCTTGAAGATGCGTGATCATATGTATTGGTGATCTCAGCCTTCACAACTGAATTTGCTGGAAAAAATCTTGCTTCACCCCCAAGCCCAAGCCAGGTCTGCTGATGAAGAATCTACAACAGCCTCCTCCAACCTGGTGCCCTCCAGAGGTTCTGGACCACAACTACCTTCCATCACAGCCAGCATAGTCAATGGTCGGTGATGATGGGAGTTGTAGAATGAAACAGCTGAAGACCACTTAGTGAGAAAGCCTTTGGGAGGACACCAGGTGGCAGGAGACTGGTCTAGTAGTTTAATGCTAAAGAAACCAACACACGAGAGTACAGGGTGTTTCTGGGCAGAAACGCCCTTACGAAGTCCAACATAGCTTTAGGGTTATTATGAAATCCACACTGCTTTGTGGGACTCTAATAACGCTGGAGGAAGCAGACAGACCTATCCCCACCCTCATCCACAGCAAAGCCTCTACCTGTATTGTGAGCATGGATATGGTCAAATGTTGCCACAATGTATCACCCAGGGGCGTACCCAGGATCAAAACTGGGGGGGGGGGCAAGAGAGGGGAAGAGAGAGGGAAGGAAGGAGAGAGGGAGGGAGGGAGGGAGGGAGGGATAGAAAAAGGAAGAAAGAAAGAGGGGGGAAGGAAGGATGGATGGAGCTCCTGTCCGCCGCCCCCCAGCTCAGGCTGCTCCTCCCACGTTCCTGTCGCTGGCTGCAGCCGCAGAGGGGGCAAAAACAGCCCAATTTCCATAACCCGCAGCAACTTTTCCCCTTCAGTTTTCGGAGGGAAAAAGTGTGGGTTATGGTTCGTAAAATATGGTAAAAAATTTTTTGCTTCGGGGGGGGGCAGCTGCCCCCCTGCCCCTCGCTGGGTACGCCCATGGTATCACCACAGATCTTTCCAAACAACAATTCCTCCCTTTTATGGTTCATGGATCAACGGTAGAGCACCTGTTTTGTGTGCAGAAGGCCCCTGGTTCAAGCCCCAGCATCTCCAGGTGGGGCTGGGGGAGACCTGGGTGTGAAAACCTGGAAAGCTGCTGCCAGTCTGAGCAGATAGAACTAAGCTAGATAGGCCAATGGTCTAATAAGCTATAAAGGAGCTTTTTGGGGGGTATGGCTTAGTTGAGATTCCTGCATTGCAGGGGGTTGGACTAGATGACCCTCAGGGTCCCTTCCAATTGTATGATTGTATGATCCTACGTTCCTCCCATCCTTCTTTCCTTCCATGCCCACCCTGATGTGGCCCATTGTTAAAACCGTGTTTATGGGAGACAATCTTACTCGGCTACGAGTGATCGCCGAAGAAGAAGAAGAAGAAGAAGAAGAAGAAGAAGAAGAAGAAGAAGAAGAAGAAGAAGAAGAAGTGGTGGCCCAAATGAAAGCAGAGCAAGATGTTTGGCACCAGCTTGGCAGGAGGAGCTGCTGGAAAGAGATGTGCAAGGCACCTTCCAACCACCTTAGGGACTCCACTCTGGATTTGTGTAGGGTTTACTCCTTAGCTGCAGAGTCCTAACCAGGTCTACTCAGAAGCATGCCCTATTGACACTCAGACGGGGGGGGGTCATACTGTCATAGGTATCCCCCACAAACCCAACATTGTCCCATTCACTCCAAACTTGTGTAAAAGTTTTGTAGAGTTTTGTAGCAAAAACCCTGCACTCTGTAGGTCCCATGGGAGCCAACTTCTGGGGCCGAAGGGTCTTCAGTCCCCCAATAAAACGTTTGAGGGGGCAGGGGCCCCCAAAGTTGATGGGCATCACCAATCAAATGGTGTGCGTGCAGCGTGTCATGTGGTATGCCCCCCTCCAATATTTTATTCAGGTTGGCACCCGTGATAGATTCCCCCCCCCAAAAAAAACCGAGTAATTGATACTACGACTCCCGGTTTGATGTATCAATTATTCAGTGGGTGGTCCTACAAAACGCGGGGTTCGCCCTACGAAAAGTTTGGAGGGTGTCCCAAATTTCAGGGTTCGTAAGTTTTTGAGAGGGAGTAACGAGGCGGAGGAGTAAGGGACGCTTCTTAACACCTTGGAGAACGAATTCGGCTTGCAGTTGCAGCAAAAAGCCCTTGGATGCGACGATGGACGAATCCTTTCGAAGGCGCGGACACACCTCGGTTCCTTCCTGCGAAAACCTGACTCGTCGCGCCGTTGCTCCTTTTTGGAAGCCCAAGCGCTGGGGGCGTCGGTTCCCGGCCGCACCTTCCGCGCAGCGCCCGGCGGAGGTGGGGCATGTGGGCGCCGGCCAGGCCCGCCTTCGCGGCCGCCTGCGCTATAAATCGCGACGTGAGGCCAGCGCCGCCGTTCGCCCCTTGCAGCCCGCGAGCGCATTCGGCCGTCTGTTGCCCCGTCGCACCGCCGGCGCCATGAGTTACTCCAAGTCCAGCGTCTACTCCAGCTCGTTTCGGCCCGTCGGGGGCTCGGTGAGATTCGGGCCCGTGGCCAGCGCGGCTAGCGTCTACGCCGGTGCCGGGGGCTCGGGCTCCAGGATCTCCGTCTCCCGCTCGTCCAGCCTCGGCTCCGGTTACGTCGGAGGTGGTGGCGGCGGCGGCGGCGGCTATGGAGGCAGCAGCTTCTCCTTTTCCCTCTCCGGTTCCGGCGTGGTCCAGAACGAGAAGGAGACCATGCAAGACCTGAACGACCGCCTGGCCAGCTACCTGGAGAAGGTGCGCAGCCTGGAGGCCGAGAACCGCAGGCTGGAGATCCAGATCCGAGAGCACTTGGAGAAGAAAGGGCCCAGCACCCGCGACTGGAGCCGCTACTTCGAGCTCATCGAGGACCTGAAAAATCAGGTGAGGAGGAGGCGCCTCGGGGCGCCCGGCGCAAGGAGGGGGTGCGCTGAGAGCAGCCTGCCTCCAGGTGAATTCACCGGAGAGACACGGGGGCTCCGAGGGTACATGCAGGCAGTCCACAGTTCTGCTGAGAACCCCTCGCCGCCCTTAATCCCCGCAAAGGCCACAGCCCGTGAGCCAAGTTTACAGCGAGGTTTGCAAAACTAAGATGCAAGCTTAGTAGCTCAGTAGAAAACAACAATGAAGGAGTAGTTAAAAGTAGCCGGAACTGTTCCGGGGGTGGGGGTGGAAGGCACCTTGCACATGCCCGGATGCACTTTCTTCTCCGTACATAACATAACTTTATATGTTCCAGAGCTGAGCTCTAACCTTGAAAATAATAGTTACAGGTAGGTAGCCGTGTGGGTCTGAGTCGAAGCAAAATAAAAAAAATTCCTTCAGTAGCACCTTAAAGACCAACTAAGTTTATATTTTGGTATGAGCTTTCGTGTGCATGCACGAATGTGTGTATCTGAAGAAGTGTGCATGCACACGAAAGCTCATACCAAAATATAAACTTAGTTGGTCTTTGAGGTGCTACTGAAGGAATTTTTTTATTTTGCTTGAAAATAATGTAGGGTTTAAATCCAGTCTCTGTCAGGTTCAGAGAATGTCAAGGAGAGAGTAGTCAGTGCTTCTCCAGAAGTGACATGGTTTGATCCCCATTAGAATTTGCACTTTGCACATGCATATTCCCTGCACGTACAATAATGGATCTGTGCTCCACAGAATATAGAAGCCCCTCTTTGTCTGATGTGGCCAGAGGCCATTAGCTTTCCGTTTCAGCTCCCTCCCACTAGCTTACTGTGTTTTTAGACAGCCACTAAGAGGCCGCCTAGTGTTAACCACAAACCGTGTTGCCAGCTTTTCAAACCATCCCTGAAACTCAGCTTTTAACAGTGGTTTGATATACCAAGAGACAGCAAACCATAGAGAGAAACCATATCCCCTGCTAATTTGTGCATATCAAGCCACTGTTAAAGGCATAGCTACAGAAACTATTTGAAAAGTTGGCAACCCAAACTTCAAAGAAAACCACATTGGCACAGATTGATGTTGGAACTTAGCCAATAGTTTTGCTCTGGGTTCAGCAAGTCTGAAATGATAATCACTAATGAGGATTGCCCTTCTCATCCCCAAGTATGCTCAGTCAATACATGTAGGTCTTTGAATAGGATTTAGGATCCCAAGAACTGTGTGGTACCATGGAAGTGTGAGTTTCAGTGATTTTAATTTTTGAAATAGAACACACCTCTACATTGGGAAAGCACTCCATTCCCAGGGGTATCCTGTTACCGGTCTAGATTTGCTGCTCTTGTAGTCTGTTTAACTGCTTCCTAACAGTTCAACAGGTGAAGTGTTTCCAATAATGTAGCTTCGCGTTTTGAATTTCTGCACAGGAGCCATGTGGAAGCAGGAGGTCAGGAGAAGGTAGCAGACAACCCAGAACACTCAGAAAAGAGGCAGAAAACCACTCCACTTTCTCCCCTCATAAACCTAGCTCTTGTTCCTTCCTAAGAGTTTCATGACCAGGAGTGATTCCTGGTTCAGTAGCTGCATGTGCGCACACAGGTCAATCATGAACCGGACCATGGGCTAATCATTGCCAGGTTAGCAATTGCAGGCAGCTGCAGCCAAGAAGGTTGTGTGTGCGGGATTCACTCTCCCCCCCCCTAATTCATTCCTGTAAACCCCATTGTCTTTATGTCTGTGGGGCTAGAGTTACCCACTTTCCCCCCCTGCCTAAACTCGCTTCCACCGAGATCCGTTGTGCACTACATAGAAAGCAACTGAAGCTTTTCTTCTATAAGCAAGAACAGAGGGACAGAGAAAGTCTGCAGAAATCCAGGCGGTTGTGCATCTGTAAAGGCTCAAAAAGCCTATTGAGGGATGAAAGAAGCAGGTAACCAATAGTAAGAGTCAGTCTGGCTTACTCAGTAGGGAGGAAAAGGCACCCTAGCCTCCCCCCCACCCCCCAAGTCAAATGACTTATATTTAGTTATAGGTCATAACAAGGAAACACTATGCTGCCAGAGAATATGGCTCAATAAAGAATACCAGAGGAGGGGAACTTGTGACCCTCCAGCTGTTGCCAGAATACAGACCCCATCATCACTTGCCATTGGCCATGCTGGCTGGCTGATTGGGAGTCCAGCAACAGCATCAGGAGGAGACAGTGATGTACAAAATGAACAAGTAATAAATAATATCTCATGTTTTCCTGCCACTGCAAGAAAAGGCATTGAATCATAGAATGGTAGACTTGGAACCATGAGGGTCATCTAGTCCAACCCCCTGCAATGCCCAACCTGGGTCTGGAACCCACAACCCTGAAATTAAGAGTCTCGTGCTTGGCTGACTAAGCTACCAAGGTCGATACACATTTTTCAAAGAGGAAACAGGTTTAGGGTCTAAGGCAGGGCTCTAGTTAAAACTGCCCTGGCGCTAGTTAAAACACAGAGTTGAGGCTCCACTCCAACTGAGGACTTGGATGTGACAGACAAGAAGCCGCCTCAGTCTGTTTCTGTGCCTTTTACAGGGGTGGCCAAATGCAGTAGAGGACAGAGCTCCTGTGCCTTTTAAAACACCAGTTAGAAGAAGGAATGTAAGATTGCCTATGCCCCATATAGTCAAAGCATGTTATTTCCCCCAGAGAATCCTTCACAGTTATGATTCCCAGCCCCCTTAAACTACAGCTCCCAGGATTTTTTTTGGGGGGGGAGCTTTAAATGGATGTATACACAACCTTAGTAGGTGTAGTTTGTCATGCGAGCAATACACAATCTGAAATTCCCATTCTAAACTACAGCTTGGGAGCAGTTTACTTGCCCACCTGCCCCATATGCCTGCCTTGCCTCTTCAATGTGCAAAGCATGCCCTCCTGCAAACACCACACATAGGATATACACTCCAAGTCTGTGGGGAGTGGCACGTTCAGTGTGGTAGCTAGCACCTGTTTGTGCTGTGTTGTCTACCACTTGGGGAGCCTTTGAATAAGCAGTCTACAGATAAGTGGAGTACTGAAATGTACAGATCTTGTTCTGGTCCCTCCAATGAACATGCAAAATCCACATGCAGAGCTTCATCCTAACATGCACACATAGCAGTGGGTGGAAAAGGTTTCTGAACCTTTCAATTGCCATCATGCCCTGTGGCTTCTGGAAAACTGGAACCTTGTGAGGCAGGAAACCAACACCCAGAGGCTATAGCAGTTGGGTTCAAAGGACGATTGTGTGCCGGGAAGAATGACTGAGGGTAGATTAATTATAAAAAAAAATATGTTTGTTCTCGTGAGTCATGTATAGTCAATCAGCAAACAAAGTGTGCACACAAAAAGATAACAGTGGAAACGACTTTAGCACCTGGTGAGAACAGGTGAATGGGACAAAAGGGGAAGGAGCTGGGTTAGAGGCCACAGGTGCAGCTGCAGAAGATGAAAGAGGTGTAGGGAAGGTGTCCTGGGAAAGCTCAAGGGGGAGGGATGCATTTCCTGAAGGAATGCCCCTTCCAAGTTTCCTTAAAAAACCAAAACCGAAAACCAGCCAGCCATGGGCAGCATTTGCATTTGTGAGGGCCGCCATGGGACACTTGGAGCCTTACATGTTCTCCGGGCAGCTGCTGACAGGATGGTGGTGAAACCAGAGCACATTTAAGTCCCTCATACCGGTAGTTTACACCTCAAGGTATGGTTGCCTGGAGCACACCCAACGCCCCAGAAAGCTTATCCCCACAACCTCCCCTGTTACCAGTTCTTCTTTAAACAAGTGGGATTTCCTACAGGGAAGAAGCCATTTTCACATGAGAGGCAGGGAGGGGAAGGCCAATAATCACTTAATTTAAAAAATCCATCACAGAACTGCAGAGAAGTATAATCTATCTGAGATGCTAGTTACAGGTGTGATAGGATGCATAATGTTGGCAAGGCAAGGAAATAATTTTGTCCTTGTACTTCTACTTGCGAAGGAAAGAAAGTGGTTGTTTCACCCACTTTCTTAAATTGAGAGGTGTCCCTTTAAGAATCCCTCATCCTCTTGTTGCCTTGGGAACTGGGAAGGTGAATTGCACCTGTGTTGGCTTAAGCAAACAATGGGATCTGTGTAGGCTGGCAGGAAATCAGTAGATTCAGGTTGCATTAGCCTTCACTAGACTAGAAACAAAGAGGAAGTTGGCAGTCCTTGGCATAAGGCTGGGGAAATATTTTTTGAGTGACACCAACTTACTCCAAGATCAGTTGGCTTAAGGATGAGGGTTGCCAACTTTTATTTCAGCCCCTGCTCCTCTTCCTTTGAGCAGCACCCCAGTTTGCAGGTGTTAGCAGGTGATGTTTGCCTTGGTGATGAAACTTGAAAGTTTCTTCGGCTCAAGCTGCTGTTAGAAGAGCAAGGACTTGTTATGCCCTTTTTTCTGGACAGTTGACAGCTCTTCTAAAGGCTGGTATATGTCTTTCACACCCTACATTAATTACTAAGTTTTGTGCTTCCTTCCTGGGGGTGGGGGAACCAGGCCAGATGGGCGGGGTATAAATAATAAATTATTATTATTATTATTATTATTATTATTATTATTATTATTCCTGTCCTCAGATCTTTGACCAGACGGTGGATAACGCTCGCATTGTCCTGCAGATTGACAATGCCAGGTTGGCTGCTGATGACTTCCGTGTAAAGTGAGTGGATTTTCTTCTTGTTGGGCCTGTTTGGTCCTGGGATCCATCCAGAGCCCATCTCTGTAGAGCATGAGACTCTGGGTTATGGGTTTGAGTCCCACATTGGGCAAAATATTCCTGCATTGCAAGGGGCTGGACTAGATGACCCCCATGTTCCCTTCCAACTCTATGATTCTATGATTTTATCATTTTGGGACCTTAGAGCAGTCTCCCAACATCTTTCCCCAGATGGGGAAGTTGGTCTACAACTTACATCATCCAAATTCAGTAAGGTCAATGGTGAAGGATAAGGTGAATTGTGGTCCAACATCTGGGGACCCAAGGGTGAGAAAGACTGCCTTGGGGTGTAAAGCATCACTATCTCTATATGTGTGTCATTTCATATTTTTATGTTGTAAACTGCCCTGTGATCTTTGGATGAAGGGCAGTATATTAATTTAATTAATAATAATGATATCTGTAGTTAGAGCAAAAGCAGCAGCCTCTAACTCTTCTTTTTCCATGGGACGGTAAACACGTATAAAGCCTACAGATACAAGAAAGGGAGGAACACAAAGGCCAGTGGGTCTCCTCCATCCCTGCCTATGTGATGTTGTGCAGGACTCTGGTTTGCTTCCAGAGCACCTTGCATTCAATCTCAATGAGTCCTAATTCCAGTGGTAATTTCTGCCTCCAGTGGAATGAGGCCATTTGAGTGGCGAGCAGTCTGAGGCAGATGGGGGTCACCTGCTAGGCCCTTTCTATGCATTCCCTCTTAACAGTCCATAGCTGCCAAAAAACAGAGCGGAGGGCATTTAAGAGGGTAAGGCCTAAATACATACAGTCGCTGGATGACACTGGGGTTTTGAAGGCTAGCCACGCATCTGTCCAGGCAAAGGAAGGCATAAACTCATTCACTGAGGATCCCAGAGGTGGCTGAGAAGACTTTGGGCAATCCTGCAAAGTCAGGGTTTAAAGGAAGCAGGCACTGAGGGGGTGGGAGAACTCTGGCTCAGAAGTCTCGAGAACACTCATGTATGCCTAGGACGTTGTTGGACTCCCACCTCCCACCCCACCAGCCCCCAAAAGCATGGCCAATGTTCTCGATGGGAGCTGTAATCCAGCAATATCTGGAAGGCCCCACTCCTGACACACAGAATGGAAGGCAGGGCTTCAAGTATTCCAGAGTGCTTTAAAAAAAAATTGAGCCAAGAAAAGATTAATTCCCCAACCTGCATAGATTATGCACATTCAACAAATTTGCACAATTTCTCTGAATTCTGCAAAGTTTGTTCACTATTTTATTTAGCATTTTGCATGCATGAATTTATTCTGGTTTTGCTAATCCCAGAAGAGGGACAAAGAGCAGTATAAAGCACCAAAGACCCACCCTTAACCAATGGAGATCTTACCCAGAAACCTCTTTGGCCTCTAAACTGTCAGCAGGCATGACATGTTTTCAAGCATATCTTTAGAGTCAATAAGGGCTAGAAACTTCAAAATAAAAACCAAGAAGCCGAATTCTTCATTCACATGCACTTTTTGTGCATTTACCTAGGATCATTCACGGCATGTGCACACCCCTGCGTCTTACACTCTGAATTAATTCCCCCATCGCCAATGTACACATCTCAGTTTGCAAACGGATGATAGTGAAGACCTCATTCCTTCTTCCCTGTCACCCAGGTTTGAGGCTGAGCTGGCCATTCGTCAGTCAGTGGAGAGTGACATTAATGGCCTCCGCAAAGTCATTGATGATACCAATATGAGCCGCCTTCAGCTGGAAGGTGACATTGAGTCCCTCAAAGAAGAACTGATCTTCCTGAAGAAGAACCACCAAGATGTGAGTCTCTACTGTGGTCACTGGGCAGAGACAAGATGGTGGCCGCAGGAGCAATAATTTGATGGGATATACTGACGGGGGCCAGTCATGAATGGAATCAATGGCTTTGCACATTTGGGACACACAGCACCTTCAGAGACTGTGCTCATTTTATGCCTCCTCTTTCCTTGCTAGGAAGTCAATGCGCTACAGTCCCAGATCGCCAACTCAGGATTGACAGTAGAAGTAGATGCTCCCAAGTCACAGGATCTGGGCAAGATAATGACTGAAATCCGGGCACAGTATGACACCTTGGCTCAGAAGAACCTTGAGGATTTGGACAAGTACTGGAGCCAGCAGGTGAGCAGAATAACCTTTGCAGCATGCTCCTGACATGCCCCCATAGCATTTCAGGGTTTTTACAAGGAGAGAGAGGTACTATCCCCAGAACTATAACCCTGACTGTCCTCGTGAAGAAGAATGATATGTCTTCCCACCTTTCCATTAGATCACTGAGAGCACCGTCATGATCACCCAGAATACCAAGGAGCTTGAGACCGGCCGTGCTACTGTCACTGAGTTGCGTCGCAACGTCCAAACACTGGAAATTGAGCTGGAGTCTCTGCGCAACCTGGTATGATCTTCACCTATTCATTCCAAATATTGCAGGGGTAGGGAGCCTCAGTCCAGGGAGGTATGTGGCCCTTTGGACCTCTCTGCCTGGCTCTTGGGAATTTGCCCAGACCAAGCCCCCTCACCTTTCCCTTCCCTAGTGATATTTACCAGGCTGGAATGTGTGATAATAATAGCTGTTCCTTGTCTGGATGGCGGTGGGTGTGGGTGTTTGGCCACACCCCCTTTTTGCCAAACCACCAGATGTGACCACCTTGGAAGGTTTCCCAGAAAGGAATGTGGCCTTTGGGCTGAATGGGGGTCCGGTTCCTGAGCTGGTACATAGTAATGAAGCGCTGGCTTGTTTGTGGTGCCTTGTCCGTGTTTTAAGTTCTATATTGAGAGAGATGCACTTTGCATGGAATTATTTTGTAAAGCAAAGGCGCACCCTGTTCCTGAAATGGAGGCAATATATGGAGTGTATGGGGTGAAAATACCACCTAAGAACAATAGATGTATTGTTGGCTTAGCAAGCAATGACCCTGATCCCCAGTCCTGCCCCCTTTTTTATTCTCTCAACAGAAAGCCAACCTGGAAGGAAACCTTCTTGAAGTGGAGACCCGCTATGGCATGCAGATGGAGCACCTCAATGGGCTACTGCTGCGGACTGAGGCTGAACTGGCACAGGTGCGGAGCGATGTCCAGCGCCAGGCAGAGGAATATCAGGCTCTGCTGAACATCAAAGACAAGCTGGAGGCTGAGATCACTACCTACAGAACCCTGCTGGAGGGCGGAGATGAGTTCAGGTGAGCTTTTCATTCTTGCATCTTCCTGGGGCAAAGACAGAGGGCTGGTCATCTGGGCTCTCCCAAGCTAGACACAGATGTTCTATAGATCACCATAGCTCCGGTGTATGTGGCCCTTTCCCTGCTCTTTCTCTGTAAGCTCTGGAACATCATTTCCCAATCTTGGAGGGGAAACTGCTTCTAGTCACAATGGCTATATGCTACCTGTGGGATCAGAAACACACACCCCTTGATGCCTTCAAGTGCCATGCATGGGGGAACAATGGCAGGAGAGGGCTATTGTACTCGTCTTGCTTTTGGGCTTCCTGTAGGCACCTGGTTGGCCACTGAGGATGAGAGAGGATGCTGGACTTGATAAGCCTTGGGTCTGCTTCAGGAGGGCTCCTAATGTTCTTTTTAAGTGTGTGTCTTGACTGAATTAGAAGGTGTGATGCTCACTAATGCCAAAGAAGATTTACTTTTACAGTACTTAAGAGTAGACCTGTTAAGTGGAAGCCACAGGCCAGTCTTAGCAGCTTGAGATGAACCTTGTGCAGAGTTCTTTTCTTAAGTTCTAGGGCATCCTTTCACGATAGACGAATTCTAGACTCCCAAGTACACTTGCTGAAAATGGATTGTCACTGGTCTTGGCCTTGTGACCTCTAGGCCCATGAGGCTTCAGGTTGGGCCGCTTAAACCTCCTTAAGTTGGCTTAAGATGACTGGATTTCCCCAGGAGGTAACAAGGGACTGGCAGAAGTGTCTCATGTTCATTGCCGGTGTCTTCTGTCTCTCTTCAGCCTGAAAGATGCATTGCTGGAAAGCACCATGCAAACTACTCAGAAGATCCATACCACCAAGATCATTGATGGCAAAGTGGTGTCAGAGACGAGCGAAAGCAAAGTGATGAAGCGTTGATCCCACCTGCTGTGTGGCAAGGATTGCCACCTGGTGCAGCTAACATTGTGCACCTTTTGTTCCAGAGCTGGAGGGTTCCGGGGAGGGACTGGGGTGGGTCTTAATGGAATTCAATAAAGAGACATTGTTAAAAGAAGTGGTGTGGTTTGTGTGCCTATTCACCTATTTTGCAGAGCCCCCTCCCTCCCTCGGTCCTGACCGTGGGAATCCTCCTACAAGTGGTTTCTGTATTCAGTGGATTTGCACATTGTGGTTCGTGTGCCTTGGAACAAGACACCCCTGTGCCTTGCAGTGGATACTGAGGCATGTTCTAAGACAGGCATCCCCAAACTGCGGCCCTCCAGATGTTTTGGCCTACAACTCCCATGATCCCTAGCTAACAGGACCAGTGGTCAGGGATGATGGGAATTGTAGTCCAAAACATCTGGAGGGCTGAAGTTTGGGGGTGCCTGTTCTAAGATGCTCACTCTGTTGCCTGTTGGGCTTTTTGCCACTTGTGAGACAGAAAATGCATCTTAACACAAATGGATACAAGAGTAAGGGGAAATGTGGTTTAAATGTTTAAAGAATGACCATGACAATGCATGGATGCACGCCATAAGTTTCTGCAGCCCATAAAAGCTTATGCTGTAATAAGCAATCTATGGTAGCTGCATTAGGTGACCCTTGGTTGCCAGCACGCCCAGGAAGGCAGCGTCAGGCCCTCTGATGAATGGAATATCAGTTTACTTACTGGGAGCAAAACACTCCTTTACAAATATTTGTTTGCAGGGAGAGGGCCATTTCCAGGAAAGGGATCCAGCGATAAAAGATTGTGCAACTTGCCTGCCAAGCCCCTACCATGAATTACCTTTGAGGCTGGCTATGCATGTTGCCCCACCCAAGGAAGCTGAAGAATTACCCACCCCTGTTCATTACTAGGGGATTGGCAATATCAAGAGAGATGGGGCCCCAAGTCCTGGGTCTTTTGTGCTGAACCTTGGCTCTCCTGTCGTTCATCCCTTAAAAAACACCACCACTATATAGTACTGCAAAGTGAAGTGTTGTTGTGACCCCAGGCAACCACCATTTTGATTTACTCACAAACCTATGTTTTATGCAACTGTTTCATTTCACAGGCCTGTGTCCAAAGTGTTTTAAGTACTGTTAGGAATTTGTGGGGTGGGGGGAAGTCCTGGGTGCCAGAGACAGCTTAGAATGCAGGCTGAATCAGCTCCCTGTCCAGGAACTGCTTGGGGAGAGGAACCACCATGTAGTACAAAGGAAGGTAATGGCCCATGGGCACAAACAGTAACTCCCCCCATGATGGGATAATGAGCAGAGACAAAAGCCAGGTTTAGGCTTTCCGTGTTCCATAAAGGAAGCTGGGGGGGGGAGGTTGCCCAGGTTACAGGGGGTGTGATGTCACACAGGAAAAAGGGGGTCTTTAAAAGACCGTCTTTTAAAACTGAAGTTGGGAGGAAAGTGAGGGAGAACTCCATGCAGAGCTGCCTGGGAGAGCATGGCTGGCTTCTGCTCTGGACCCAAGCTTGCTGAAGTTCAGGGAGAAGCAACAAGAGGCACTCTTGGGGTGTGATGTTCTGCACTTCCACCATCAAAAATCAGATGTAAATCAACCATATTTCTTAAAGACACTGCAGACTCTGCCATGCCTCATCCCAAAGGAATACAACCCCAGCTGGTAGCACCCTTATTTCTTTATGTATTATGACATTATATCCCACCTTTCCTCCAAGGAGCTCATGGTGGCATGCGTGGATTCTCCCTCCCCCCCCCATTTTATCCTCACAACAACCCTGTGAGGTAGGTTAGGGCTGAGAGATGGTGACTGGCCCAAGGTCAGCCAGTGAGCTTCATGGCTTAGTGGAGTTTTGAACCCTGGTCTCCCAGATAATCCTTCAACACTCAAACCACTTACCAACACTGGCTCCTGGGTGTGTCATCTTCAGTCTTGGAAGAAATGGTACTGTACTTCACAAGTTCTCAGGTACTGGATTCTTACAGAAATCTAGATCTATAGGCAATCAATGCCCCAAGGTTTAGGGCTGAATATTTGCATGGAATGGACAATATTGCTGTTAGTCAGCCCCTCTAACATTACCCTTGAATTACTCAG
The DNA here is from genome assembly GCF_965207765.1 of Zootoca vivipara. Lineage (NCBI taxonomy): Eukaryota > Metazoa > Chordata > Lepidosauria > Squamata > Lacertidae > Zootoca > Zootoca vivipara. The sequence goes on from NC_142584.1 coordinate 962,574, forward strand.
CATCAAGGGCAACAGCTTTTCCTGCATGAGTTGACTATATGGAATGTTTTTGAAACAAGGTGGACTTTGAATTATTTTATTGTCAGGAATGGAGGGACTTTCTAGAGAAATGTGCATGTTGGCAGAGTGTCCAATTACTGCGAAATGTGCAAGGCTCAGGCAGACTCTTGCCAAATAGGGAATTGGGTGCCCCAAGCTTCCAAGGTAGAGGGAGGAGCTTGAAGCCAGTTGGACAGAACAGAGATCACCCTACAGCTGTGTGTGTGTGACAACAAAAGAAAATCACCTGGGAGATGGCCTTGAGTAGAGAAGATTAGTAACTCAGATTACCATGGAAAATGCATATATAAGCAAAAGCCCCTTGTTGCTGCCTTATCTTTAAATACAGGCCTGGGGCTGTTTGCAACCCAGACATAGATAAGAGGAAGTCTGTGTGGAGAAATGGATTAACTCCCACCCCTAGGATGTCTTCGGGTAACTTCTTAGTTCATCTCACTACGTACAAAAAAACAGTCCAACCCAGAGATCTGAACCCGCAGCAGTGGAGCACATTGTGCAACTGTGCTTGCTTGGAGACCTAAGAGATGGTTGTGGCTCCACAAGTCACCTATTTTGTGACATGTTCTCCCTCTGTCCTCCAAGAGGTGACTGATGCTTACAGCATCTCACTGGTGCTGCATGTCCAGTTCTGATTCAGTGACCAAAAGCTCAAAACAACCTCATATAGTTTTGGCAAGTTAGGGAAACAAAGTGAACTTAATTCAGGAAAGCTTATGCCAGGGCTGGGGAGCCTGTGGCCCTCCAGATACTGTTGGACTCTCATCAGCCCAACCAGCATGGCCAGTGGTTAGGGATGGTGGGAGTTGGACTCTGGCAACTGCTAGGGGGCCACAGCTTCCCCACAACTGCCTTTCACCATAATAAATGTGTTTGTCTTTGTGGTTCCATAGCACTCTAATCGTTTTGTCTTGTTCTGCAACAGACATGGGGCTCACCCACACTTCCACTTGCCCCATGGGTCTGAATGGTTTTGCCTTTGCCCCACTGCTTTCTCCTGGAAAACCCACTTTTTAGCACTAAATTGGAGCAAACATCAATCCAGAGAAAATGCAATTGACGTTTGCTCTGATTCACGGGTAAAGGTCGGGTTTTCTGGGGGAAAGCAACAGGACAAATGGAAGTTGCCTACCCCACACTGAAAAATAATATTTGTTTGACTTAATGGCTTCTCCATGCTACAAAAGACACAAAGATCATGGCATCCGAGTTGGGGGGGGATTTATTGCCCTGGGAGCCCCCTAAATAATTTAACCTGGGCCTCTTGAGGCCTTCCTTCTGAGTTCTGCATTTGGGGAGGATAATTTTTGTAGAAAGGGCTGCTACCAGACATACACATGCCAAGGGTCAAATGATTACTTTAACAAAGCAATCTTTGTGGAGATACAACTAATATCCCTTAGATAAAGTTTCACCACTCTTCACTGGCTCCAGGAACCTTTAGCAGTGCACATTCTGGCCACTATTTGGAGATTAGAATGACCCTGGAGGATAATGACACAACCCTTTAGCAACCAACTCATGCTTGGGGCCCATCCAGACTCTGGCTTTGTGCAGCTTCAGGGCCAGCCCAAAGGCTCTTGGGAGCTAAGTAGTAAACCCCGGAAGCTTCAACAACTCACACCCACATGCTTCTTTTTCTCTGAAGATCTGTGTCAATATTTAAAAGGACGGGGTCTACCATTATCACATATAACAGGGATGGGGAACCTGTGGCACTTCAGTTGTTGTTGGACTACAACTACCATCATCCAGTGCAAGATTTAGGGTGGTGCAGGCGGTTACCCCACACAGGACACTGAACCAAGGAGGAGCAAAATTGAGAAGATCCATAACTGAGAAGATCCATTTGGAAATGCCAAATTTTGGCCTCGCACAGGGTGCCATGGTACAAAGGATTACCCAAGCTCACTCCTGCATCATCCCTGGTCACTTGTCATGCTGGCTGCAGCTGATGGGAATGGAATTCAACAACATGTGGTGCCTTTCTTATGAGTTATCTGACACGTACATGAATGGCTGCAATACAGATTTAACAAGGTGGAAAATTAAGGCCCATGGAGGAAGATAGATTTGCAATTCTCCTTCAATGGACATGCATTTTTTTTCTGTCGCCTGTTGTGTTCTGTTTAAAGAACAACATTGTTTGGTTCTGCGTTGCCACAGGGTCTTGTATTCCTTACATTTGGCACACTGGGGAAAGTACAGTTGGTACCTCCCTGAGCAGTAGCTTTTAGAGGGGTCGCTGCACTATTGGGTCAGGTTGGTAAGCCCAGTCAGCCCGACCCGATAGCCCAGTGACACCCTCCTGAAATTAATCTCTGCCACACCACCTGGAGAGGAGCATCCAACTCTCAATTCTATGACTCTTGCTGACCTTCACAGCAGCATAAGCCTCACTTTTGGACAGAGTTGATGCTAATCAGCTGAGCCAGGTTGCTGACACAAATATGGCAGTTGCGATTAATACAATTTCCAAGAGATGCCTGTGTGCCCTTGGGCTGGGCGAGAGGGAAGGGGAGAGCACTGCCGCCACCCGCACCCCCGTTGGCCTTTCCCTTGGGCTCGGGACAACAAGGTTGCTGCAGAGGCAGCTTTCTTGGCAACAGCCCTGGGGTGGGAGAGGAGAAGAAGTGGTGGCAGTATCGCTCTACCAATCAGCCCAATGGGATTGAACAGAAGGGCATTTCCCTGCCCTGCTGCGTCCTCCTTGCGTCGCCTTCTGTGCCTGCCCGTCTGAGACACCTCAGAGACACACTCCACTGCTATGCCAGCACTGAGAGTGCTGGAGAGAGCGTGCTTGTTTGTTTTTTAAGGGAAACCTGGGGCAGGTGTCATCTGTAGGCTCTGCTATAGTGCTGGTGCCCTAACAGCACTAGAGCACCACATGAGCAGCTTGCAAATGAACACTGGTATGCAGGGCCGTCTTAAGCATATCTGGTGCCCTGTCACCGTGGTGCGAAGATCTCTCTGGCGCCCACTCCGTTTCCCAGCACGGCTGTATGGCGGGTGTAGCGCGGCTGCCGCAGGCCAAGAGCGCAGCGCCCCCCTTGCCGTAGGGCCGGCCCTGCTGGTATGCCTCTGTATATGGAGGGCATTTATATGGTTATAGATCTGGGTGCCAGAGGAACCCATAATTCTTGGATTTAGTAAGTTTGAATTAATGACTGGGCCAAACATGGAAACCCCTGCATTTAGTTTATGCTGACAAGCCAGGCCAGCTTGTCAGAGCTAGCTGGATGGGGGTCATGGAAGAACAAAGGTGACCCACCATTAACCCTTTAAGTAGGTCATTCACAGAGACTTTGGGGGCTCACAGAAAATGGGGAGAGCCCCGCCCTGAGTTGGGAGATCGTGGAGACAAAAGACCAGAATTTCAGGAAGGACAGAACTGAAGTGGCTGATGCAGTAAGCAAGCAAGGAAAAAAGTGTCACTTTTGCAAGCTGGAGGGGGGGGCAGAGGAGGAGGCAGGCAGTCTGTTTTATGCTGCAGAAAGGATCAGACATATTTGGGTTTTCTTGGAATCTAAGGCTGCAGCAATGAGAGAAACAGGACACACTTGGGATTTAAATCCCCTCTCCACCCAGACACAGCTTGTATATATGTGTAGGTAAATCATCTATATATAAATAAATGTAAACTGGGTATGTTCCTTCACCTCCTATGTTCTACAAAACCGCTTGACTGATTGTGTTCAAATTTTGACACAAAGTCAAATGTGACTGCATGAGTGTCCCCAGACCATTTTCAAAGACAGATGCCACACCTGTGCAACATAAAAACCCTAAAAACCCGTGTTCAAAACCTCCCCACTCAGAAAAAAGTGCATGCTGAGAAATAGAACGGAGAAGCAGCGTCTCCATTGGCTGCAGACAATCAGTGACATCACAAAATTCCACGCCAACCAACTGAAAACGGCCTTTTGCAGCAACAAGACCCAACATTGCCCAGCAGACTGAATAGACCGCAGCATTGCCCAGCCGGGAGAACTGACTAGGCCGAGACTAGGCCGAATTGTTGTTGTTGTTGTTGTTGTTGTTGTTGTTGTTGTTGTTGTTGTTACCATATATTCCGGCGTATAAGAAAGACGACCCCCCAATTTTTCCAGTTAAAATATAGAGTTTGGGATATACTCGCCGTATAAGAAATATGATCTGGCATATAAGACGACCCCCTGAGAAGATTTTCCTGTGTTAAAAAGTAGTCTTATACGCAGGAATATACAGTATTTATTATTTATACCCCGCCCATCTGGCTGGGTCTCCCTCCCCCACCAAAAAGAGGTGGGGTCTCCCCTGGAGGGAGGAGGGAGCAGGAAAGGTCATGGGTCAGGACAGGGTGGGGCCGATCACAGGGATGGGGGGGAAGAGTGAAAAGGGGGACTCTGAGGACCCATTTAACAGACTAAACCATGGTGGGGCCTACAGGGGAGTTTGAAGGGGGACTCTGAGGGCCAATTTAACAGACTAAGCCACAACAACTAGGCCGAATAGAGGTGGGGTCTCCCCTGGGTGGGGGGTAGGGGAGGAGGGAGCAGGAAAGGTCATGGATCAGGACAGGGTGGGGCCAATCACAGGGATGAGCCACGGGGGTGGGGGGAGGAGCATGGGCGTACCCAGTGAGGGGCAGGGGGGCAGCTGCCCCTCCAGAAGCAAAAAAAATAAAATATTAAATGGTTATAAAGTGATGAAACGAAACAAAATTAGGTAGGGTGATGGCGAATAATCAGTTGTTACCACACTGAAATGGTGTAAAAACCGAGAAGTATCTAGAGCCACCTAGCTAGTGACTGGTAGATGAATCTATGTCAGCCAGCCATTGGGATTCAAGGGAGGGAGAGGTCTCTAGCGGGTTCTAGTAGAGAGAAGAGGGAATCTTCTAGAGGGGTCTAGGGAGTTCCGCGTCACTAAACTGAGCCGCCCACCGTTAACTGAGGCGCCTGCTATTAGTTTACCTTCTTATTTACATTTAGAAGACATCGAAGCTGCCTAAATGGATATAAGAAACTGGTTCCAAAAAGGTAAGTTAAGTAATTTCTGTAGAAAAATAAATTTTAAAGGGTAAAGACCTGGCTCAGAAGTACAGTGGGAGAGGACAGACTGACTGGGTTGTGTTTGATGAGCGTCCATCGGAAATTCTTCAAAGAAAATCAGGACTGGATTGAAACGAAAGTTTTGAACAAGTTTTCTTCAAACCCAAGAAAAATGATATTAGTATAAGACATGTAACTAGAATAAAATTTTTTTTAAAAAAATCAAGCAAATAATTGTAATAACTACCGTAATAAAGCACTGCTATAATTATATATAATTTTCTTTAAATTTTGGTTTCATTCTCCTTTTCTGTGCTGAAATGTCACAACCTGAACGACCATGGCTTGCCCCCCCCCAGTTTTGATCCTGGGTACGCCCCTGGGGAGGAGTCTGAAGGGGGACTCTGAGGGCCCATTTAACAGACTAAGCCACCGCAACGCGTGGCAGAGCCAGCTAGTATACCATAAAGACAACACAGACTCCGCTGTGTTTCACTGTCCCAAAAGGGAACACACCTGGTAAGCATGCCTACAACCCATGGATTTTGCCCTGCTTGTGGAGACTGGGGTGGCGTGTAACAATATGATGAATAAGGATCACGCCCCTCTGCTCAGGGAAGGGCACAGTGGTGGCGTATGTGCTTTGCATGTAGAAGGTCCCAGGTTCAATCCCTGGCCTCTGCAGGAAGGTCTCCGTATGAAACCCTGGAGGGTCATAACCAGTCAATGTAGACTTTGCTGAGCTAGATAGACCAATGGTCTAGCTTAGTAGAAGGCATTTTCCTAAGTTCCTAAAGATGCTTGACATTTGCAGAAGCTACGGAGTGTGGATGTAGACGGGAGTTCTTAAAAATGAGAGAGAGAACTGCAAATGTAATCCAACAGGGCAAAACTGGCAAAGACAAGTCAGACATGAGCAGCAGCATGTTGCTGCCCTCTCGTGTCAGATTAAGATCAAGCACTGCAGTGGCCATTTCAGACCCACGTGACCACACAGACTTCTCTGTAGTCACTTTCTCCAGTTAGGAAAAGAGAGACCTGTCTGGGTCTCCTCTTAGTGCTAAAAGTACTGCTAGACTCAGCAGCGCTAGCACTATATTCTGCCCTTGACAATTGCCTAAGGTGGGGAGAAGGAAGCTTTGGTGCAGGAGCAGGGCCGACCCACCCATAGGGCAAAGTGAGGCAACTGCCTCAGACGGCAGGATCTTCAGGGGCAGATGACCCCAATGTAGATTTTTCCTGGTGCCATTTTGGGGTCCGCCTGAGGTGTCAAAATGTCTTGGGTCAGCCCTGTGCAGGAGGATCTCTTTGCCATTGTGCCTTCTCCATCATAGCAGCTATTGTGTACTCCTGTGTTGCAACGTTCTGGAAGAGAGAATGCAATCCTCTCCTTTGCTTCAGCTTTGTCACTGTCACCCCCTGATGCGTGGCATTGTGGACAGTTCCGGAGTGACTCAGTAGGAAATGGCCAAGCTGTGGAACAGCTCAGGATTAATCTGAAGTGCATCTCCAAGCAGCTGCAAGACCCACTGCAGGTATTCATAGTTCTAAACTTCAGAGGGTAGACAGAGCATGACCAAATCTAGCACTCTGTTTGACTGATACATATTCCTGACCTGTAAAGAACCATTTCACAATAGTCTGGAGAGCGAAGCACCCAGGGCTCCTATTGTTTTACACAGCTTCAATGTCAAAGTGACAGAATGACCTCAAATTGCAAAGCTACAGTATAAGCAGCCTCTGGGTGCAGCAGCTGGATCATGAAGTATGTGCTCTATTTATTTATTATTTTCCAACATAGTGCCCCACCCCCCATCTCATAAAAACACTCACAATCTAAAAGCAGCGGCACAGAGAAGTAAAAGCACAGTCCGCTAAGGGCTGTATCCAATGCTATTGTTACTCATTAATATCTATATAAGACAATACACAATGGAGGCCAAACATAAACAGGGTATTTTTCAATGCTACTGCTTCCTAATTTGTTAGATAGATAATAATATACTCGCAATAAAATTAAAAACGTGCATAATATTTTCTGTATTACCTTCCAGGTATTCAACACATTATTATATACATGGTTTTCAAATGCAGTGCTAGACAGAGCTATAGAGTTCACAGCTTTATTTGGGTCCAGAAAACTGCCTTCAACAGGTTGGGTTTGTGTCTCTAATTTGTATTACACTCCTTATTCCTCAAGTATTTCAGAGTTGTAAGATGATGGACCCCTGCCTTCTTTTCCTGTTTGTACACATAATGAATTTGTGCCATATGACCATGGTGTCGTTTCTACATTGTCCTTTTATTAATTTATATATTGCATCTATTCTCACGAAAATCCCAAAGTGGTTTAACAGAAACATATATAAAAATCCACTTCAAATCCAATACAGTGACAAAACTCTCCACTTAAAAGGCTTGTAGAAAAAGGAAGGTCTTCGATAGGCACTGACAAGACAATAGAGGCAGCCACTGTCTTCAAATAATAGGTACCAGCACACAAACAGCCCAATTTCTACATTGGTATATTCAGTAAACTGTCTCCTGCAGAGTGTAGTGATCTGTAGTGTATATAAGAAGTGAGAGGATCTTTTCTGTGTGAACTTTTAGGTTACCGCATTTTAAACCCAGTTATAGTAATTGCTTAGTTATAGGAATTTTGGTATGAATCCTATTAGCTCTTTTCTTTTAAGTTCTTAGTTTTGTTTTTTGTATTAATTTGGCGTCGTATTTTTCTACTTCTTGAAAATTGCTTTCCAAAATAAAATTACTGTTGGGTATGTCCATCCTAAAAGGGACACAGGTGGCGCTGTGGTCTAAACCACTGAGCCTAGGGCTTGCTGATCGGAAGGTTGACGGGGTGAGCTCCCATTGCTTGGTCCCAGCTCCTGCTAACCTAGCAGTTTGAAAGTGCAAGTAGATAAATAGGTACCGCTCCGACGGGAAGGTAAACAGCCTTTTCCGTGCACTGCTCCGGTTTCACCAGAAGTGGCTTAGTCATGCTGGCTACATGACACAGAAAAACTGTCTGCAGACAAACATTGGCTTCCTCGGCCAGTAAAGCGAGATGAGCGCCGCAACCCCAAAGTCGTTTGCAACTGGACTTAACGGTCAGGGGTCCTTTACCTTTTTATGTCCATCCTATAAACCACTGAGCCTTTGGGGCTTGCCGATTGGAAGGTTAGCGCTTCGAACCCATGTGACGGGGTGCGCTCCTGTTGCTCTGTCCCAGCTCCTGCCAACCTAGCAGTTTGAAAGCATGCCAGTGCAAGTAGATAAATAGGTATTGCTATGATGGGAAGGTAAACAGCGTTTCCGTGCACCCTGGCTTCCATCACAGTGTCACGTTGCACCAAAAGCGGTTTAGTCATGCTGGCCACATGACCCCATACTCGCCTTAACTGTTCAGGGGTCCTTTACCTTTACCTTAAAGGTAAAGGTAAAGGGACCCCTGACCATTAGGTCCAGTTGTGACCGACTCTGGGGTTGCGCGCTCATCTCGCATTATTGGCCGAGGGAGCCGGCGTATAGCTTCCAGGTCATGTGGCCAGCATGACAAAGCCACTTCTGGCAAACCAGAGCAGCACATGGAAACGCCGTTTACCTTCCCGCTGTAGCGGTTCCTATTCATCTACTTGCATTTTGACGTGCTTTCGAACTGCTAGGTTGGCAGGAGCCGGGACCAAGCAACGGGAGCTCACCCCATCACAGGGATTCGAACCGCCGGCCTTCTGATCAGCAAGCCCTAGGCTCAGTGGTTTAACCACAGCGCCACCTGGGTCCCTTTACCTTACTATGCACCTTTATCGGTGCAGCTTCTCCAGAAGAAAGGGGGTTGATTTATACTGTACTAGCTGGCCCTGCCACGCGTTGCGGTGGCTTAGTCTGTTAAATGGGCCCTCAGAGTCCCCCTTCACACTCCCCTGTAGGCCGCACTGTGGTTTAGTCTGTTAAATGGGCCCTCAGTCCCCCTTGGTCACACTGGTCGATGATCTCTGGTGGGCTAGGGACAAAGGAAGGTGAGAGCTGTTTCCTAGTTCTGCTGGATCTCTCAGCGGCTTTTGACACAATTGACCATAACATCCTTCTGGACCGTCTAGAGGGGCTGGGAGCTGGGGGCACTGTCATACAGTGGTTCCGCTCCTTCCTCCTGGGCCGTGTTCAGAAAGTGGTGGTGGTGGATGAGTGTTCAGACCCCCTGGGCTCTCACTTGTGGGGTGCCTCAGGGTTCTGACCTCTCCCCTGTGCTTTTTAACATCTACATGCAGCTGCTGGGAGAGATCATCAGGGGGTTTGGGCTGGGTGTTCATCAGTATGTGGATGATACCCAGCTCTACCTCATGGATTGGCACAGGGTAGGGGAAATCACACAAATAACCCACAGCCAGATCCCTCACTGATGGGCATGGAACGTTGTGGCCAAATTTGTTACATTACAGTTCAGCGGTTACGGAGAAAGGCTGTGACCTCTGCGCATACATTTATATATATATATATATATAGATAGATAGATAGATAGGATGGTTTTATGTTGTATTTCATCTTTCTGTTGTGTTTTATATTGTATTTTAACCACTTTGAATACCATTGTGTAGAAAGATGGCATAAAAATTAAATAATGCAACATTGTCCCATTACTGTTTCTGGGTGAGATTTTAGGTTTCTATAAGCGAGTCCTGTGCCGCCCCAGATGTTGTTTGACTCCAATTCCCATAAGCCTCATCCAAGAGTCAATGATGATGGGAGTTTTTGTCCAACATCATCTGGAGGAGAACAGACTCCCTATCTCTTACCATGTGGGTTGAGAGAGAGATTGGCTGTAGCTGCACACACATGCAGAGACAGATATGCAGATACAAAATGCACAATTTCCTTCCCATCCGCTCTCACTAAGGTTGTCAGATCTTAAGACTTTGGTGGCAGAGATGAAGCACAGTAGCCTATTGCAGGGGGAAAGAGGCTGATATGATGAGTACCGTGTTGCCCCTTTTTTAAGACACCGTCTTATAACTTTTTTTCCTCAAAAAAACACAGGGTGGCTTACTTTCGGTGGGATGTCTTATTTTTTTTTATTACCGGTACGGTTTTTATGGCTCAGGGCGCTGCTGGGTTCTCGAGTGCTCGGCGCTGCAGCAGCCACCGGTTCCGGGTGGCGGGGCAGCAGGCGTCCTTGGCTGGGCCAGGCGGAGGCCGCTGGCTCAGGCGCTCCGCCCGCCGCTGCAGGGTGCTCCAAGCTCCTTGGCCGGGCCAGGCAAGGAAGAAGCAGTCAGCCCAGCGGTGGCGGCAAGCACGGAAGCGGCAGGGACAGCGGTGGACGAGAAGGCGGAGCGTGGGGATGCAGCCAGGAAGGCGGGAGCGCAATCAGCTGTTAAGCGGCGCTCTTGGAGTGCCGCTTCACAGCTGATTGCGTTCCTGCAGGGCCAGCCGCATGGAGTGACTTTGTGAGTGGAGGTGTCTGTGGGGGTTGGTTTCTGCGGCGCGGAAGTATGGCTTATTTTCGGGGTATTATTTCTCAAATGCTTAAAAACCCTGCCATGGCTTACTTTATGACTACGTATTAAAAAAGGGGAAACAGGGTATTTATCTGGGTGGACCCTGATAATACAGGAGTATTATCCCTTGCTTCTGGACACCAACCTTAAGATCATTCAGATTCATCCTTTCCAACCTTTCAGATGTTCTGTACTATAATTCTCATTGGCCCCAGTCCGTACACTGCTTGAGAGAAGGCTCCTCTTCCCCTCCAGGTCTATAGAAGCTGTTCAGTTTTTTTCCTTTTTTTAAATCACTAGCAACATAGTGACGATCATCTTTTCCCCACCACATAACTAATCTATTTAGCAGTTCTCATGCTGTTGATTAAAGCTGAAAAGAACTGAGATACAGTACTGTAGTGGTTTCTGAATTGTAGGGGATTGGACCAGATGACCGTTGGTATCCCTTCCAACCCTACAATCGTATGATTCTATGAAATCTATGTGGCACAAAATATGAAGCAGACAACATAAAACAACACAAAATTCAACATCTCCACTTTTAAAAATAACTTTTCCAAATATGGCAGGGGAGTCTTGAGTTTTCAGCAAGAGCCCTGAAACTTAATGGAGAACTTTACAGTTCTCTGTACTGGCACCAAGTTCAAAAGCAGCACACCATCAGCGAGAAAGTCCCCCACCCTCCTGCATGCTAGTTTTCTACTTGCAGGGTGCCACTGGTACCGGTACTTCCGGCATCTTGATGTGGAAATTGCGGGGTCTGGGGGGACACCAGCATTTAAAAATGCTCCGATGGCAGCACCAACGAAACATGTCCTTTTAAATGTGTTTGTGGGAGGATGGGATTATTATGTTTTTGTTTTTATGTGTTTTTATGTTGTGAACTGCTCCGAGATCTTTTGGTGAAAGGTGGAATACAAATTTAATACTGTAATAATAACAATAATTATTATTATTCAATAAGTTAAACAAAATAGATACTGGGCTCATAGAGGACCCCGAGGGTCTAGTGCGACCCCCTGCAATGGTCGTGAGGCGTAGCAGGGGTAGGTAGGTGTGGCCCACCTTACCAGTAAAGCGAATCTTAAAATGGCAAAAACACGAGCCGCACCCCGATAACAGCTGCCCTCCACCCACTGCTGCGCAACACCCTCCCAACTCAAGACGCCGCCGACGGCGGGGCTCGAACTCTCCGCCTCCCCTCCGTTCGACGTGACTCCGCTTTCCCTCGCGCTTACGCCCGACCGCGCGACCACGCCTCCTCCCTGGACTGAGAACCGCAGTGCCAACCCGCTCCGTCGGCTTCCCGCTCCCTCCGCTTTTCTTTTTTTTCGGACACGCCCCCCTCTCGGAAGAGGAGGAGGAGGCGCCTCTTTCGCTATAATCACGTGACGGCCGCATCCGGGCCCTTTCGCCTTCTCTCCCTCTTCCCAACATGGCGGCCTCAGGTGAGCGGCGGTCGGCAGGGCGCGTGGGCCTCCGGGTCCAGGCAGGCCAGTCGGCAGCGCCGGGCTTGGCCTCCCTCCAGTGCCGGGAGCGGGGCGACGGGAGCGGGGAGCGCGTCCCCCTGAGAAGGCGGCTCTCAACCTCGAGCCGCCCGTCCTCTCTGCCCGAAGACCTGAGCAGGCGCGCGGCTTCGAACGCGGCGGCCTCGCGCAGTTCCCGCTCCGGCCTGTTGGTGGGGGGGGGGGGTTGCGAGAGGGGGAGGGGGAGGGGGCCGCACTTGCGAGCTCCGTCAGGGAGGGAAACGGGGGGGGGCGGCGTCGGCAGATGGTACCTTCAGCTGCGTCCCAGTGCGCAGGCGTGGCGGCGCGCGACAGGGCGCTGGTGAGGTGGGGAAGGGAAGGACCTGGGCGGCGCCCACGTGGGTGCTGCTTTTGCTGACTCTCCGCCGCCCGTGCTCTAGGGGCGTGGCGTGGCGGAGGCTGCGTGGAGCTCGTCGGCCGGGGTTTGCACGCCCCGCTCCGCCTGTCTCGCCGCCGCCCGCGGCAGCGGGTGGCATTCAGTGGCCCACTTTCCCCACGAACCCACCCGGCGCCTGGCTGCCTGCCTTCTCCCCCACCCCGGAAAGGAATTAGTAAAGCCGAGAGGTCAATCGGGAAGCCCTCCTGGACCACGAGCTCACATGATGGCCTGGGCGGGGGTGGGGGAAGTACTGTAATCTCACTCTCGGCCCCTGCCCGGTCCTGGTTTGTAATTGAGAAAACGGGCCGGCCTCAGAGAGCTGCTGTAACGGTTGTTGAGAGTGTACGTGCAAAGGGCTTGCGCTCTCTCCATGAGGGAGAGAAGTTTTCCATGCACGTTCACGGCCCTTGATCTTATTGCCTAGTATGATTACCTTCTTGCCTCCTACTTTTCTGTCCCCTGGCTTCTCTGGAGGCCATGTTCTTGCTCTTTCCCAAGATGGCATTCCTATTTACGCCATTGCAGGATACTAGGGAAGTGTCCAGGCTTTGTTACAGCCCTTATAACACCTGGCATATAGGGCTGTGTACCGTTTTGTGTGGGTTTGGCCCAGTCATTTTGCCACTTTGTTTCCTAGTTCCCTTCCTTCACACAACCCCAGTCTTGAAAAGATTGACTTTGTCTATTAGTGCAGCAGGATGAGGCGGTAGAATGACCTTCATAATGGAAAGGGGATCATATAAAATTCCCCTCTATAAACAACACCCCCAAGTAGAAAATGAGCACAGCGTAAAATCAGGCTGGACTAGAAACACTTTCTGATATGCTAGTATCTTCCTTACATTTAATCTTTTATCATGGGGGAAGATTCAGAAATGGCTTTCCCTGCCTGCAGTCTGGAGCGATGCAGCCCAGTCTACCATTTAATTCCCCTGCATGTGTGCTGTGAGTTGTAAGCTATTTCTCAAATATAAGATTTACCCATCAAATGCCTGGAATGCTGGGTCTGTTGTGGCCTGACTCCTGCTGCTTGCATAGCTTTGTCTTTGCTGGAAGAAACATAGGAACAGTTGGGTCTACAGGATACGGTACTACTTATGCTTTCTGTATGCATTTCTGCTTTAACATAAAATGAGGCTTCTCTTGTTCTTTGCACACTACTTCCCTATTTTTATGAGGACATAGCACATTGCCATCTGTGTAGAAGATGCTTGTAATGGATCATGGTGTGTCTTCCTGTTGGAGAGTTAATTTTATTTCTGTGTGTTGATAGTCTGCCAAGCTCTAGTGTAACATTTCCAATTTGTGTCTTGGATAATGGAAAATACATCTGCCTAAGATCCACCTCAGGATGGAGTTGATGGGCTTTGAATAGGTTATTGATTTGACTTTGAAAGGCACCTCTTTGTTCCCTCCATTGCCAGGTAACAGGTTTGCTGTTTTTGCTTTTCATAAGGTGCAACTCTTCCATCTACAGGATATGTGGTGACACTGATAGCTGTGTTCCATGGAACTGTGTTCTGCAGGCACATTTCTCACCTGTACTATCTCCACATTAAAAAAGATCTTTACAAATTGATACTTTCCAAATATTATTGAAAATATTAGATTGTTCTGCCCCCAGACTGGTATTTGAAAAACAGAGTAGCACTCAGTAATACAGAAACTGGGCATCATTCATTCCGCAGTATCCTGTCCCTAGGGCACAACATCCAGAAGGCAACAGGTTCCCTATCCTTGGTGTTTAGGTTCTCATTACATGTTGAGCTTACCTCCCACACTACACTTTTTGCAGCCCAGTTGCTTGTCTTTGGTGGGGGGCATAGAGTATCCCTTCCCTTGTTTACTTTATTTCAACATTCCACTTTCTTAGCTCCTGGAGTGGTTTCCGCTGCTGAAAATGGAAGCTCGAGGACTGCTCAAGGTGAGGAGGATTTTAGTATTTCATGTTTTTCTTTTGAACTTCCTTTGGAGTGCCAAGATAATGTGACATATTTTTAATCTCTGAATATGGTTCACATAACAGCACAGGGCATCCCTAAGAATTAGGGAGGAGCACTGCAGCATCTTCCATTCAAAACAAAAGTGGGAAGGTTTCTTGTGTAAGTGTTCTTTGTGTCTGTCTGCTTGGGTGATAAGTTATTTGTGTCTGTTTAGATGTTGTGGGTCGATCTCTGCCAGGCATGACTTTTTCCCAGTGGTTTAGTATGATGGCTGACTTCCATATGCCTTTGAAATGCACCAGACTGCACCAAATAGCTGCACTAAAAATACTAAAGTAAAAAATGGGAGGGCACACCTTCTGTATCTTGTTAGCTGGATACTATAGTATTGCAGTTAACCAGACATAATTCCATTACAATTCTACAGTTTACTTTGAGACATTTGCTGCCAGAAATGAAACACCTCTGTCATAATGGATGGTCTTTGCAGAGATCAGGCATTCTGTTGTTTGACTCCTAATGGTACGACAAACCATTGCAAATGCTTCGAGAACTAGTGTAACAGAGCTCCCCCCCCCCCGCTTCCCCCAAATCTGTTGGAGGGTTGAGAGAACTCCCAGAACAGCACAGCATGCGATGGGAAAAGGGGGATGGGAAAAAGGGAGATCGTTCAGCCTGGCAAGCAAAAATGCTTGTGTTAGCACAGCATTGAATTCTATTCTCTCTAAGTCTGAGTCCACTGTGAAACTGATTGGGGGTTTTAGCACCTAGGGTACTTAAAAGGGGTTGAGCTACATACACAGTTTTTATAAGTCTTAGCTGGAATGATGGCTTTAAATAATTTACCTTCTTGCCAAAGTTTTGAAACTACTGTTTACACAACTGTGAATCTTCTGCATCTTGTGTAGACACAGTGGGCTGTGCAAGAAAACACAGCAGAGCTTGAAACCTGGTTGCATTTGTTTTTCATAGGTTAGTGCAGTGTATATTAATCTAGTAAGTTTGGCAAGCTTCCTTCACTTGCACTCTTAATTGAAAAGAGAGCTAACCCATTTCCTCTTTTTTTAAAAAAGGTAGATATTCCTTTGTCATACTGCATTGGCATACTGTAGTGCATTTATTCATTAGATTTTTTTAAAGTTTATATTTATTGTCAGGCCTTTGTATAAGGGTTGATTATATATGCTTGTGTTAGCCTTTGAACAAACCTGCAAATTGGGTTAGGCTGAGAGATGGTGACTTGCTCAAAGAATCCTTATGAGCATATATTTTGTGCCCCCGCTGATAAACTTGGTAAGCAGTTCCATAAAGCTGTGTTATGATAGGACAGGAAGACTGTATTTCAACAGCAATTTTGTCTCTGGCTGCTGCCGCCGTTTCAGCTAAGTTACAGGAATTGTATCTATTCTTGACAGTAGCTTTTAGGTCTTAATTTCTGACCCAGTTCTTCAGAACAAGAGATGCCATGAAAGCAGCCTTGCAGGTTTAAACAATGTGGGCATAATGGGGTCTTGTTTGGCAAAATTGGAGTCTCAAAAGAGCCTGGAGTAGATACTCTTATGAAGACCGTGAACTGAAAGGACCACAGATGTATTTTTGAATATTCTTATCCCAAAGGTGGTGTGGACGAGCTATATGTTGGAGCCTTTGGACAGCAATGCAGAAAGTCCTGGTTTTATTGCATGCTACAAAGAGGTTTCCTAAGCTACACAGTTGACAGTACAGTTGTGCTTGTGTAGAAAAGTGACCAAGACTACATCATGAACTACTGTAAGATAGCCTATTTCAAATACTGCCTTTCCATGAGCAAGCAAATAATTTTGACCCTCAAATAACTTTGACCCTACCCCACCGGTTTTTGGAAAAATAGGAAGCTTTACAAGATTGTTGTAAGGATGTTCTGTATTTGAAACACTAAATATTTCAAATATTGTGTATTAAATTGGAGTCCTGTTTTAGTATATGGGCTGTACAAATCTGTCATACTGGACACGGATAATCTCCTTGTCCAGTACTTACCCTGAAGGGGTAGCAACTTTCTAGGCTCTCATAAAGTCTTTCCCAATCCTGCTGTTTGTTATACTTGATGACTGTGATTAAAACAGGAGCCTCACATATGCACAGAGCACACAGCTTTTCCTCTTTCTAATGGGACCCTTTACAGTGAGGTTTCCACTGACAGGCATGTTGATCTCATTGGAATACCAGTCTCTTCTAGTCACTGGGAAATGGAGAGTCTGTTTGGGAAGCTCAAAAAACATACATCTCCAAAGTACAACGATGATGAGACTGTTATTCCCTCACTGTAAGTAGGCAAAGCAGCCTATGTTTGAAGGGTACGTTTAATATATTCTGACAACCTTGCAATGAAGTCACAATGTGATGACATAATTGAAATTATCACAATGTGGAGGCAGATAAACATGACCCTGTAACTTTACTGTAGGATTTGCACTCTTAATAAGAGAGGGGAGGGAGCAAATATTTTAAAACCATGCCGTTTATCTTTGGTCAAGTATTGGCCAATTACTATGCAGGTTGCAGAAGAAAGTAAGTAAATTAAATGGGTGTCCATAGCTCAAAAGCATTAGGTGTTTCCAGTCCATAGCATTGGGTCCATTTCCCATAGCCATGGCCTTCACACAGGGAGTAGGATTCTCTGCTTGCTGATGGTGTAGGGGACAGGATCCAGCCCTAGTCGAATCTGTAGTCTTGAAACAGCATTGAGTGTGGTATATAATGAATCACCCTATCAGCAGTGAATCATAATGCTTTAATGTTGCTTCTTCACCAATTACTGTTGGTAATTGCAGTGGAAATATCCAGCTTGTTGGTCATCATGGCTGCAGCTTTACCGAGTAATGTAACCATGAATGCAGAGTTGAAGCTGCTTGTTTTCATGCTCCACAATTCTTTCCAAGATAGACTGTTCCTGAGAGGGGGGAGTTCACGAGGGCTACATACACACACACTTGTTTTACTCCAGGACAAAGGTTTAAGGAAAACGGAGCAGTCAGTGATAAGTTGCCAAGATGTGAGTAGTAAGTGGCTGTTCAGAACATCACTTGGCATGCGTGTGAGTGAGGATAGATGTCATCATAAGTCATGGAAATTCATATGCCAGGTTATGTCCTACCTTTTTTCTTCAAATTATGCACTATTATTTTGTTTTTATGGCTGATAAGTTTTAACAATATGTTCATTATTGTAAGCCACCCAGAGAACTTTGTTTTTGAACGGTATATACAGATGAAACTCGGAAAATTAGAATATCGTCGGAAAGTTCATTTATTTCAGTAACACAATTTAAAAGGTGAAGATAGAATAGAATAGATGCATGACATGCAAAGCAAAGATATGTCAAGCCTTAATTTGTTGTAATTGTAATTATTTGTCGTTAGGCGGGTCAATTATAAATGGAATGTAATTAATGAAATGTAATAGCGATGTTTATTTTTGTATTATTGTAACTATTTGTTTTATTACTGTGGAATTTCCAAAAGAAAGCATTTGTTAAAATAAAAATAAGTTGCATTACTGAAATAAATGAACTTTTCGACGATATTCTAATTTTCCGAGTTCCACCTGTAAATGTAAGTACAGTGGTGCCTCGCTTAACGAATGTCCTGCTTAACGAAATTTCCACTTAACGAAAGGATTTTTCGAGCGGAGGTTGCCTCGCTAGACGAATTCGTTTTATGAAAACTTCGTCTAGCAAATCGCGGTTTCCCATAGGAATGCATTGAAATTCAATGCGTTCCTATGGGCAAAAAAAATTCAATGCATTCCTATGGGATTCGCTAGAGTAGACGAATATTTCGTTATAAGAAAAGACCCGTGGAACGAATTAAATTCGTCTAGCGAGGCACCACTGTAAATGAAAGGACAGTGAAAATCAAGGGTTGTGCAAAATTTGCCTACATTGGTGCAATAGTAGCTGATAAAATAGAGCTGCTGTGTAAATATTAGGATAGTTATTCTTCTGTTATTCATCGCTTCTTTCAAGTCTTCTGTTATTCATCGCTTCTCCTGCTAGCGGCCTGGGAATGTTATTGGGCCATGGTGCTATACAGCCTACTGGAGCTTCTCAATTCGTTCTTGCTGGGACTGTTAAAGGTTCCGTCCCCCCCCCCTCCCCGTACGTATAGAACTGCCTGTATAGATAATGATAGTAAAATTTAAAAGGCCTAAAGTTAGATGATCCACAAAACACAAGTGTGGTCACTGGAGAAGTGCTTTTGCTGGTGGGTCAGCTCCATGTAATAAATAGAATGTTGGGCTTGTTTATTAGAGACCCAAGTTCAAATCCTTACCCCATCAGTAAATATTGTGGCTGTTGCACAGATCATGTTTTTTGGTATATAACTGTGGTGTGAATGTTACAAATAGGGGTTTAATAATAATAATAATAATAAATAATTTATTATTTATACCCCACCCATCTGGCAGGGTTTCCCCAGCCACTCTGGGCGGCTTCCAACAGAAAAATAAAACACAGTGATCTATTAAACATTAAAATTAAACATTAAAAGCCTCCCTAAACAAACCTGTGTATTGGACGGTTTCTTTGTTGGAGAGCCAGGACTGACTACAGCTTCCTGTTGAGTATGCTTTGTGACGGACCTGAGAGAGTTCTTCTTGTAATCTGTGAAAAGCGGTCTCTGGCTACCATTGTCCTAATCTTTGCACCCAACTGTCTTGTAGGCTGTGAGAATAAGTGAGTTGAGGATTGTAAAACATTTCTGTACACTGAGTAGTCCTGCAGAAATGAAAAATGATTAGTACAGAACCCATCCATTATCTAATATTTCAGTTGCATAGAAAAAAAATGCCCTGAGACTGGAGATGGTAGCCTTCCCTGGTAGAACTTGTGGTTTGCCATCCTCCAGAAAGCCACTGGTCAGCTGAAATATCTCGCATTCCTGTAAAATGGGTGAATGAAAGAATATGGTTTTCTGATAGAAACTGCAAACATTTTTTGTGTTCAGTGTTTGGTGAGCTTTCTAATAGCTGATGAAAAGACTGCAATTTATAAATGTAGGTTTCCTGCAGTGGAGGAGAGGTAGGAAGATTTGAGCAGAGGTCATGTGAGTGGGCCACGCAGTCTCTCCCCGCTTCACTTCCCACCCAGCTCTGTAGCAGATTACTTCTTTTTCCATACTTCTTTTTGCAAACTAGGGGACTTTCCAACCTGGTCTACCCTTATTCTGAATAGAGTTCCTGCCCTTCTGTAGTGCTGGGAGACAAATAGAAGCTGTGTACAAGGTCAGAGAGATTGTATGGCAGAGCCTTGTCTCCACCATCACCACCTACCTACCGGTAGGAAAGGCAGGTAGGGGCTTGCTGTTGCAGTAGTACTAAGCTCCAGGTGTACTTGGTGCATAAGATCACAGGCAAGAATCCCCCTTTGGGGTGGGCAGGAAGTCTTCTGGCAAGCACAGGTTGTTGCATGGCCACCAAGGCCAGCTAAAGCTTGCAAATCCTTGCTTATAAAGAATTAAACTGACTTTGCCCACCGTTCCTCCCTCTCCCCCAATTTTAGCTCCCTTACTCTTTTCCCCTCTCCGGGTGTTTTATCCTCCAGCCAAGGACAGCATAATCCTACTATGGCCCAGTTAGTCACCTGTCATAAGGGGGAGTTTGTGCTTCTAAGGAACAGAAAGCGCATTACTCTTCTGAGAAGTAGGAAACACTGTGTGCCCCTTTTACATTGGAAAGGATGTTCCCTAAAGACATTTCTGTGGCCTCAATAGTATCAGTTCTTCCAGATGCCTTCTTCTAGAGGCTGTTCCTCTGCTTACAAGTGTGCCTTCTAGCAGCACTGTATGGGCCAACAACTTTGGTATATAATATTTCAGATAGGATAATCAAGCTCAAAAACTAGTCTTTCTTCCATAACAACAACAACAATTTAAAAAAGCATTTAGGGTAGCATTTTTCTCTGTTTCAAATTCTGGTAGCTCATAGCAAATACCCTCCCATTCTGTCTGTCTGACACAGGGGTCAGCAACCTTTTTCAGTCGTGGGCCGGTTCACCATCCCTCAGACCATGTGGTGGGCCGGACTATATTTTGGGGGAAAACATGAACGAATTCCTATACCCCACAAATAACCCAGAGAGGCATTTTAAATAAAAGGACACATTCTACTCATGTAAAAAAATGCTGATTCCTGGACCATCCGCGGGCCGGATTGAGAAGGTGATTGGGCCGCATCCGGCCCACGGGCCTTAGGTTGTATACCCTGATACATAAGATAAAGGGCAGACTTCCAAGAATAAAGAATTTTATGCTTCTTGGATAGAAGGTTATCTGCTCTGTGTGTAGGCTGTTTTCTACCATTGTTAGGAAGTGCTGTTCCCCTTGCCAAGGCTTTAAGGTTTCCTCCTAAGATCTAGAAATAGGTTGAATTTTTGCATTTATTTTTGACATGGTAAAATCCCAAAGGTGTTCTGCAGAATTTTAGTTTTTATTAGTCTTCATTACATTTCAAAACTGGGAGTTTCTGTGGAACACATTTGATACAAATAGTGATCCTGTGATAGAAGTTGACTCATGGTGATTTTTCCACCTATAAAAATCAGCGTGGCCATCCAATCTGAGAAATGAGATTTTTATTCATCTATGAAAGTACATGATAAAATTTTTGTGTTACACTTCCTTACATTTTACAGGAAGGGTTTGCTTAATGCTACATTTAAGGTCAATTTAAACCACTTAGGTTGGATAACAAGCTTCTAGGGGTTCCTACTGTTTTCTAAACCCTCAACTGACATCTTGAATGTTAATTCTAGCATTCTGTGTATTGAGTAGAGGACTTTTGCTAGATTCCCTTATAAGCAAAACCACAATGTAATTTTTGCTGTGCCATCAAAATATATAACAATTAAGGTGAACAAAGTGGCAGTTGTGCTCTTTGTGTTTAGCATTTTCTATTATAAGTTCTACAGCATTCTTTATCATTGGGGATCCCCAGGAACTAGGACGGTTCTCTTGAGTTTTACTGGAGGCAGAAACTCCCCCAGTGTAGAATAAGAGACCTCCCACAAGTTCCATACAATTGACAGAGAACTATGAAGAGTGGTCTTACATAGAACTCTGCATTGGCCAACAGTTCTTTTCTCTGGTTTGTGGATTCATGGAGGCTTGTTAGGTATACAGTACAGAGTTCTCCCTGATGTTTACCTCATTTGTAAAGCCATTGTGTGACTTTGCTTAAGCTGAATAGGGAGTAGGCTTCTGGCTCAGCAGGTAATCTGGACCCAAGATGACTTCTCTCTGTCCTGGTCCCATTTCTGGGCCATCCTGCCAGCTTCTTTCCTTTGTTAAATGTTGCTCCTCTGAACCCCAAGAAGGGAGCAGTGGAGTCCTGCCTATGAAATTCTCTCCTAATGGCCAAATGAAATGCCTCTCTGCAAACACTTTCCTTTTTTACAATAGAGAATACCAATACTTTCTTGACTTACCAAGAACTCATTATAAACTATATTCTATGGATGGGACTGTCACAACAGGAAAATGATGGGGAATGAAGTTGTACAACACTTTGGTTTCTACTGATTTTGAAATTGAATCTGTTTGAATTCAAGTGTATGTTTTGGTTGTGCTGAAATGTGTGATGGGGTGTTGCAGTGGAAAAGTGGATTTGTAACACAATTTCTTCCTGTCTTAATGGCAGTTCCTACTGTCTCTTGAGATCGGTTGGTTTGGTTGGTTGTGTTCAAATCAGAAGTAGTAGACTGATCAGCATTGTGTATGCAAGTGAATGGTAAAGGACAATAGTGATTTCCAACATTTTGAAGCGGCTTTTGTATCACCTTTTCTATATCTTACAGCTAAGAAGAAGAACAAGAAGGGGAAGACCCTGACTCTGACAGACTTTCTAGCAGAGGATGGCGGTGGTACTCCCACCTTTGTTCCAAAACCAGTTAGCTGGGCAGATGAGACGGACGATCTGGAAGGAGATGGTAAGATAAAACATAATAATGGTGGTTTTTTTGGGGGGACAGGTTGCTTTGCTTCTGCTGAACAGTTTCTAGGTGTCAGTGAGAAACATCCTGGAGTTTCTTCTAATCTTGACTTTTCAGCTATTATCTCTCTTTCCTCCAAACTGGTGTCATCCATTTGTTGTTGGACTGCAGTCAGTCCCAGTCAGCATTGTTAATAGTCAAGGATGATGGTGGGTTGCAGCCCTACATCTGGAGGGCACCGTATTGGGGAAGGACTATACTAGCAGTTTCTTGTTCTTGGCTTCTCTGCTGCATTTTTGTAATGAATTTTGGGTAAGTAGTTAATTTTTTTATTAGAGAAAACAATATATGTGTCAACTAGGACAGCTATGGAAATTTCCAGCCATGGTAGGAAGCCAAAATTTATGTCCAAGGGGTTGGGGTCTTAGCTCTGCTGTCACGCTGAGCTTTGGGGGTGCTTGGAGCACTTAATAAAGTAACACAATTTCAGAGCTAAGGTACCATATTCCTCCCCAGCACTGAGTATTTCTGAAGCTATCACAAGCCCCTCCCCATTTCTAATTTGGTGGGCTTTTGGCATGCATGCAATGACATTTAGCAGTGTATCTTCCTAAGAAATACAGTCCATGGAATCTTTATGAGCATGCAGGACTGTCACTTGGCTTCAGTCACAAAGAGAGTGGCACTCAGGGTGGGCCCTTATTATGTAGCCTGAGGTTGCAAAAGACTGAAGTGTTGCTGCAGCATCTTTCCCTGCACATGGAGGCACTGGTTCATTTAGAATACCTCTTTGTGATCATGATGGGGCCACCATTGCTGCAACAGCAGTTCCGAGATCCTCCCAAGGTGTTGGAGAGTCACCACAGCCCTCAGCTACACACCTTGAAGTGAACATTTGTCAGCAGTCATTGCAAATGCCGCTAATAGGGAGTTGCTCTTTAGGACAGTTGACTGCTTTTTTGCCCTTGTAGCAACAACCATTTCCCCTGCATTCTCTTTGAGTGGATGGTTTGGAACCAACTCCATGTGTTTCTGCGAGTTAGAATGTGGAAAATTGCTTATGAAGTGGCATGGCATTTTTATTGGGCTGTTGTTTGCTTGCAAAAAGAATAGTAGAATCATAGAATTGGAAGAGACCACAAGGGCCATCCAGTCCAACCCCCTGCAGGAAATACCACCAGAGCATTCCTGACAGATGGCTGTCAAGCCTCTGCTTAAAGACCTCCAAAGAAGGAGACTCCACCACACTCCTTGGCAGCAAATTCCACTGTCAAACAGCTCTTACTGTCAGGAAGTTCTTCCTAATGTTTAGGTGGAATCTTCTTTCTTGTAGCTTGAATCCATTGCTCTGTGTCCGCTTCTCTGGAGCAGCAGAAAACAACCTTTCTCCCTCCTCTATATGACATCCTTTTATATATTTGAACATGGCTATCATATCACCCCTTAACCTTCTCTTCTCCAGGCTAAACATGCCCAGCTCCCTAAGCCGTTCCTCATAAGGCATTGTTTCCAGTCCTTTGACCATTTTGGTTGCCCTCCTCTACCCATTTGTGGAGGTTTGTGGAGGTGGTCCTCTTGTCTAATAGTGACCAATCCCTATACTTGCCTCGCTGCCGACAAGTCAAATGGAGGCTGGATACGCTTTGCTGTTCATTGTAAATGCTGTGTGTGTTTGCTAATGTGTAACACTTTTCTCTCCTAGTTTCTACCACCTGGCATAGCAACGATGATGATGTTTACCGAGCCCCTCCAATTGACCGTTCCATCCTGCCTACTGCACCTCGGGCAGCTCGGGAGCCCAATATTGACAGAAGCCGTCTCCCAAAGTCACCCCCCTACACTGCCTTTCTGGGAAACCTGCCCTATGATGTATCAGAAGAGTCCATCAAGGACTTCTTCAGAGGGCTTAATGTGAGTATTTCATGGGTAGCTTTAAGGTTCACGTTCTGGTAGTGCCACATGGAATCCAGCGAAAGCATTCAATAAGAATCTAGGTATTTTTTGTGTCACCTTGAGAGGATAGCAGCATTATCTTAAGCTGTGTGAAAATGGTAATGTCAAGAGAAACTCCGCATACGCCTTGTCTTTAAAGATGATTTTCTGGTATGAAACTCCACAGGAGTTTCCCTAGCAGTTGGTAGAAATTCCAGGCCTCTTTGATGAAGTGAAGAGCGCTTTATAAAGTGAGAAGAATGATCTGGATTTTTATATTGTTTCTAGCTTCTCAATACCTTACAGTTTGGAAGGCAGCAACAGACCCAAATCTACTATTTTCAAATAGCTTTATGCTACATAAACCTCTCAATTGTAAAGAGTAGTTTTCTGCTTCTGGTTAGCCCAAAGCAGGAAGCCACCCCTTAAAATAGTGGTGATTGGTCAGGGTTCTGGTGTCCAAACATCTGGCAGGTACAGGCATAGCTCAGAAATATTATGGATTCAGTTCCAGGCCACCGCAATAAAGCAAGTCACACAATTTTTAAGGTATCCCAGTGCATATCAAAGTTATGTTTATACTGTAGTCTATTAAGCCACCCCACCCCAGTTGCAGGGGTAGGAGGAGAAAAACCTGTCTCCAGCCCGCTCCACTCCCATGGCTAGAAGAGGAGGGGTGGTGGCACCAGCACCGGGGGGTTTCCTTCCTTCCTTCCTGCAGCTGCACCCACATTCTTGTAAGGAGCAACATCTGCAAAGTGCAATAAAGCAAGGGTATGCCTGTAACGCCTCCTTTAAAAAAATATGGAAATAGATATCATTTGTGCACCTGAAGATGTACCAGCAAGAACCACTCTACCTTCAAGGAACTTAGACTTTGTGTGTTTATTTTTCTGCCCTGATGTCAGAGTAGTAGTGACACTGTGCTTCAGGAGTCTGGTTCTCCTCTCCCCCAACTTGAACAGAATTTAGATTGGAAGGAGGCAAGGCCAGAACAGTAAATTGTGAAGAGATGCAACAGGCAGTTTTTGTGAGGTGTGCTCAGGATTCATGTGAACTGCTATTTCACACAGCACATGAGTGTTTCTCTTGTAACAGGGTTTGGGAATTGTACCTCTAGTGATTTAGCATGCTGGAAAGACAGATCACAATTCCCAGCAGACAAGCCTCTTGTTTTGAAATGATGTACATAGCTTGGGGCTTAAAGAGAAACAAGACAGGTGCGATGAAACTGCATTTGATGTTGTGAGGAACTTCCTGTACATTAAAGGAAAGCATCATTGATCTTCTTTGTTGTTACACCTATCTTGAGTCAAGCTCCAAGAAAGATCTAACTGTCCCGTGGTGGTCAAAAGCTGATGAAGATTCTTCCCTGCTAGCCATTAGTCTAAATATATATTTGGTAGCTTTGATTTCTGCTATCATAGCAACGAATGTGCAGTGTAAATAGAAATGTATTAGCTTCAAGTGATCTGCTGGTTGGTTCCAATCTACCTTCTGAGTACTCCTGACCTAGAATAAAGTTAGCATCTTTTTAAGCATGCAGCCTTTATTGAAATCAGGATGGTTAAGACTGCAGTCCTGTATACACTTAGCTGAGGTTAAGGCCCATTTAAGTTGCATAATAGTGTGCTCGAAACAAAATTGAAAAAATTCCTTCCAGTAGCACCTTAGAGACCAACTAAGTTTGTCATTGGTATGAGCTTTCGTGTGCATGCACACTTCTTCAGATATTAGTTGGTCGCTAATAGTGTGCAGTAAAAGGTGTGTTCCTCCAGTGTTTCAATGCCAGCTTATAAGGGAAACAGAAACAATAATTGGTGTTAGTGATGTGTGTGTAGAATCAAAGAGTTAGGATAATCATTCTGTTGGTGTGAAACACCAGAGTATATTATGTGGTCTGATTTAAAGAGTGAAAATCTATCACCTGCGTCCACTCCTGCCTTTCTCTTTTCAAGTGCCCTTATTGCTATTACTATTTTTTTAAAGGTTTTTTTCTAACTGCTTTGAGGGGTTTTTTCTTACTATCAGCAGTATATAAGTTTTATGAAATAAATGAAATAACATTATTTGTTTGTGTTTTTCTGTATTTACAAGCACCATATAGTGGAAAGGTGGGATACACATTTAACAAACAAATGAATGAAGCCCAAGGACATTAATCCTGAATTTCAATTGCTTGCAAGTTATGCAACTTTGTATTTTATAAAGGCCACCCTAAGGGTGAAGGGTGGCATGAAAATGTCCTTAAATAAGTACAGTGGGTGGAGCATAGCACCTGGAGATTACCACTGCATCTTCCTTCTGGGAAGATGGTTACTTAAAATATTTTTGCCTCTCACTCAACTGCAGATAAGTGCTGTTCGTTTACCACGGGAGCCTAGTAATCCAGAGAGGTTGAAAGGATTTGGATATGCTGAGTTTGAAGACCTGGACTCCATGCTCCGTGCTTTGAGCCTCAATGAAGAGGTGAGTTGAAATCTGCCAAGAAATGTAGTCATATCCCTTGGCTTGATGTAGCCCAGCCTCTGGGGTGGAGAGAAAATTCAAAGGAGCAAAACTCTTGAAAACTTGATTGAAGTAATGATGCATAGAAAGTACTTCACTTTGCAGGTATATCTATGTCTGGGTTAGAGAGGAAAGAACCATTGAAAGAGATAACCTGTAACAGGATCTGGTGCATTTCTGTCAGCTGATGTGAAACTCTCAGGGCACAAAAGGCAGTATGTTTCTAAAAATAACCAGAGGATGAAGGCAGATTATGCAGGCTGCCCAACCATGTTGCTGCTTGCAAAACCTATCCACGTATGATTAAGTACGTTTCCAGTGTGTTTTCAAGCACAATTCAAAGTGTTTGTGCTGACCTTTAAAGTCCTAAATGGACTCAGTCCAGTATACCTGAAGGAGCGTCTCCACTCCCATCACTCAGCCCAGACACTGAGGTCCTCCTCTGAGAGTCTTCTGCTGCTAGATCATTAAATGCAATAATTTGAGCTAAAAGACTGTTTTCAGGGGATTAACCCTTTGCAGGAGTTGGCAAGGATCTGGATTGCCAGAGTAAAGTTTCTTAAGGCTCTACAGTTGCACTCCCTAGAAATTTTATTTTCCTAATGTTTGCAGACTGCAAGTTTAAGGGCAGGAAACCTGTTCATCTAGGGCCAATGCCAGTTACTCAGATTTCTGCAGGATGCACAGAGGACTCCAACGTGTTTTTGGAAGAATGCATTCTTTATTTGGTAGCAGTGCTGGAAAGAAAGTATCTTAATAGGGGGTACTTTAGGGACACAGGTGGCCCTGTGGTCTAAACCACTGAGTCCCTTGGGCTTGCCGATTGGAATGTTGATGGTTTGAATTTGCACAACAGTGGTGAGCTCTCATTGCTCTGTCCCAGCTTCTGCCAACCTAGCAGTTCAGAAGCATACCAGTGCAAATAGATAAATAGGCACTGCTGTGGTGGGAAGGTAAACGACATTTCCATGCGCTCTGGCTTCCATCATGGTGTTCCATTGTGCCAGAAGCTGTTTAGTCATGCTGGCCACATGATCCAGAAAGCTGTCTGTGGACAAATGCTGGCTCCCTTGGCCTGAAGCGAGATGAGTGCCACAACCCCATAGCCATTGACTGGACTCTACCATCCAGGGGTCATTTACCTTTACCTTACCTTACCTTACCTCATGTATACTTATTTTGGTATATACTTTGGTATATACTTATTTTGGTAAAAAATGACTACTTCAGAAGATGCATGGTGTACATCTGAAATGGACTGCCTTTGATTATCTCCGATTGGCTTCTGAGAAGTTGGACGCAGCCAAATGCAGCCACATTGATTCTGAACACATTGATATCCAGCAGTTCAAGTTAGGCACAATTTTATATCTTCAGGGCTGTCTGTTGAAGTATTTAAGGACAGCAGTTGTCTGTCCTGTTCTGATTGGCATGACTCAAGTCTCAAGCAACTTGGGTCAAGAAACTGGACTCCGTTTCCTCAGACAAGCCCGATAAAAAGTGTTACTATCCTGCAGCAAAAAGCATTTTCAGATGGTTGCTCTCCTGCCTTAGCTATGTTAAGTAGATTATTCTGGCAATCTTAGATACTTGGCAAGTGATCCTGCCTCTGAAGTCTAGACAGTGCCACCTGAAAGCACCCAAACCATTTTCCTGCCTCAACAAAAAAAATTAAACTTGCAAAGGACAAAGCTATAATAGGTACAGGAAAGTAAATCTGTAAACTGTTAAGGGGGTTTGTGACAGCTTGGCAGCTTAAAATAAGCAATTATATTTGTTGCTGCAAATATTGAGGGTGCAGTGGGGAGAGAGGAAGAGGAAGTTCCACTGTACAAGCAGAAGTCTGATACACAAGCAGAAGCACCGGATACACTCTTGGATGAAGAAGCTTTTAATACTCTGTGCCAACCTATTTCCAAGACTGGAGACTTTTCTTGGGCCATAAACATAATCTTCTCTAGTCATGTGAAAGACAGAGCAAAAGATCCAGGCCTTGTTTTGATTGAGTTTAACTCCATCAGGCATCTTAAAATTCCATGACCCTTCACATTAGAGAGAACACATGAACGAAGTTATTCTTAGGCTCACCCTGTTTCCATGTTGAATCCCAGTTGTTGTCGTTTAGTCGTGTCCGACTCTTCGTGACCTCATGGACCAGAGCACACCAGGCACTCCTGTCTTCCACTGCCTCCCGCAGTTTGGTCAAACTCATGTTCGTAGCTTCGAGAACACTGTCCAACCATCTTGTCCTCTGTCATCGAGATACATTGGCACAAGTGAAGTTCTACAATTGTACATCAGGAACCTGAGCGATAGAGTCCAGTGGGCATTGTTTT
Organism: Zootoca vivipara; assembly: GCF_965207765.1. Classification (NCBI taxonomy): domain Eukaryota; kingdom Metazoa; phylum Chordata; class Lepidosauria; order Squamata; family Lacertidae; genus Zootoca; species Zootoca vivipara. Next base: position 991,752 of record NC_142584.1, read on the forward strand.
TTTATTTGCTACCCTTTTGTGGAATGCTCTCCCCAGGAAGGAGTCCCTGATTCCATCATTACATACCTGGGGATGCCAGGCAAAAATATTTCTTTTCTGCCAGGTCTTTGGCTTTAGCAATCTGTGGCCTCTTTTAGTGGGTGGGGTGTTTTAATCTTACCTTTTAAAAATATGAATGTCTCAGAAGTTTCTTTTTTATGCTAAGTCACCTTTAGTCAGTTTAATAAATAACAATACTGTGAGCATCCTTTTTTCCATGTGTTAAAGTGATTGACACATCCATTTACAAAGCAATTCTACCATACATGCGTTGGTCAGATATAACCTTGAACTTGCTGTACAAGTTAAAAAAAATTGGGCTTTAAAATGCTAATGTTCCACTGTATGTTCAGTCTCTAGGGAACAGGAGAATACGAGTGGATATTGCTGATCAAGCTCAGGATAAAGGTAAGTGCTATGGCTCTGTGAAAAGAGGTCATCTTGTACCAGCTAAATTTTATACACAAAGGCTGCAAAATAAAGCTGTGAAACTACTAAGTGTACCCCACTTACTAGCAAGTCTTTTCTGTGTAAGGATTAAATTGACAAGGAGAGCTAAAGGCCTTATGAGCTTTACCTTCACAGTACTTTTGACTTGATCTTGTTGGGTCCGACAGTGCAAATTGCAAAAGGTACAAAGTATTGCAGAATTAGCACTGTGAGTTTCCATTTCCTTAAGAGTGCCTCTCCAGCCCAGTGGCTGAGGGTACAGAAGGTGTGAGCTACACGATTCCACAGAGCACATTGAGCCAGCATCCTGCTCCCTCTTATCTACACACACTGATCTTGCCAGAGGTCACGCTTATTGCTCCGGCAGAGAAATTATCAGTGTACAGTATCTTTCTTTAACAAAATTTATATGCAACTTGGTTGTAATAAAAGCCCAAAGTGGTTGACAAAAAAAATCTTTTTAAAATTACCCATAAAAGACAGCTGAAAACAATTACAGGTAGGTAGCCGTGTTGGTCTGATGCAGTCAAAACAAAATAAAAAAATCCTTCCGGTAGCACCGTAGAGACCAACTAAGTATGTCATAGGTATGAGCTTTCGTGTGCATGCACACTTCTTCAGAAGTTGAAAACGGGTATTTTAAAACATTTTAAAACTAAAATGAACAATAAACTAAAAACAGATTAAAAAACATGTAACTTCTTCTTTTTTAAGTTTAAAAATCTTTATTGAATTCCATTCTTTAAAAGCATTACAAAATATATAATACATATTAACAAAAAGAAACACATAAAAAGAAAGAACATACAAAAATAGGGGAATTGCAAAAGAAAGAAAAAAGAAGAAACATTTTTAAAGAAAAACATGCAAAAAAGAAAAAATTACAAAAAGAAAAAATGTTAAAAGAAAAAGAGATTTATAAAAAGCTTCCGACTTTTAACATATCAATTTCTATATACGGTAAGTCATTTCTTTTTACCCACATTCTTAATTTCTTTTAATCTACCCTGTTCGGGTATACTTCTTCCATTATCTATCAAAATAACTTTCTTTACACGTTACTTAAATTAAACACATGTAACTTCTAGGTGTCTGGAGAGGCTTGTCTAAGCAAAAATGTTTTAAGGAGGTGCTGGAAAGAACACAGCAAAGGCACCTGCCTGATATCAATAAGTGTAGGTGTGTTTACATTCCTCTGTACAGACCTCTGAATCCATGAAACTGGGTGTGCCCTTTAACTGTTGGATTGCTTTTCCTTTCTTTTGCAGATAGAGATGATCGCTCTTTTGGTAGAGATCGTGATCGCAACCGGGATTCAGAGAGATTTGAAAGTGACTGGAGGGCTCGTCCTACTACGGATAGCTTTGATGACCCCCCTCCCCGCAGGGGCGAGGATAGCTTTGGAGACAGTGAGTTCATCACCAGTTGCCTGCTGTGCTAACTACCATTTTCCTTGCCCTCCTCTAATTTTCCTGCATGCTCCTGAGTTGCTGAAGCCCTTCCTTTATATTCTGTTCTTACGCTTGTAGCTTTCCTCCCTTTGCTCCCTATACAGTGGTGCCTCGCTTAACGAATGCCCTGCTTAACGGAATTTCCGCTTAACGAAAGGATTTTTCGAGCGGAGGTTGCCTCGCTAGATGAATCCGTTTTACGAAAAATTTGTCTAGCGAATCACGGTTTCCCATAGGAATGCATTGAAATTCAATTAATGCGTTCCTATGGGCAAAAAAAAAATCAATGCATTCCTATGGGATTTGCTAGACAAATTTTTCGTTATAAGAAAAGACCCGTGGAACGAATTAAATTTGTCTAGCGAGGCACCACTGTACATGATTCTAGATTGAATACTAGCCAGTTACTACAAAAAGTTAGCAGGGAATTACGCACACTGAGGAAGGGCTGTGGCTCTGGTGCAGAGCATCTGCTTTCCACTCAGAAGTTCCCAGGTTCATTCCCTTGTATCTCTAGGTAGTGCTGGCTGTGTCCCGAGTCAGAAGCCTTGGGAGAGCTCGTGTCAGTCAACCAAGCTGGCTTGGTTCTCAAAATGCCGTCCTTTGTTGCTCCAAATGTTGCATGATATCTGTTCATGTTTTTACAGCATAACAGAGACTGTAAAACGGAGTCCTAGCTGCACAAGTGCAATGAAGGCTAATCCCTGTTTACCTTGTTCTCTTTCAGACTGAAATGCGGAAGACCCATTTCAGTCTGAAATGGGGATGAACTCAGCAGGTTCATATCATGAGCTGGAGACATGGAGGCATGTTAGACATTTATGCTTCATGACTGTAAAGCATGCATTCTACAGGCTACTTTTTTGAGAAAGGAATGCCTTAATCAGAAGACAAATACACCTGAAATCTTCTTGTCTAACAGTCTGGAGAATTAGAGTATGGCAGCTGTGAAATTGCAGTCAGTGTTTTCGCCTGACTACTATTTTTTTTAAAGCAAAACAACGAGTTATATGTAATTGAGTGATTGCCTAACCTCATGTAGGTAGCTTTATAAACAGTTTGCTTTTAGTTCAGAAGATACATGGTTCATGTCTGTTGAGATTCCTGCATTGCAGGGGTTAGACTAGAGGACCCTCGGGTTCCTTTCCAGCTCTACAGTTCTATGATTTCCTGTAAATGGCCCTCCTCCTTTTGAGAAAAGCACATTTCCTCTACTATTCCCCTGCTTAGAACAGAGACTTTTTATGATGGTAATGGTAATTTTTGAGGGGTACTTCAATTCCTGCTTTTTCGTCACATTTTCTGCTGTGAACCTTCTGGGTGCAGTGGAATATATAAGTAAATACTTCTTTACAGTACAAGGCGAAACGACATTTCAATAATAAATAGTTCTGTGACCAAGCACTATGGTAGTCACGAGCTGGAAGAGGTCTAAAGCCTGCCCCCTGAATCTCCCCCAGGCTGTGTCAAATGTTTTCCGAAAGTCATTGCTCTGTGTTTATCTTGTACATGCTATAGCCTTTTCTTCCTGCTTTAGGGTATCGAGACCGTGATCGTTACGATTCGGATCGGTACCGTGATGGTCCCCGAAGAGAGATGGATCGGTTTGGGGGCAGAGATCGTTACGATGACCGTAGTAGAGACTACGATAGAGGAGGTACTGTGGGTCACAGACTTCATTGTGGGTCTGGGGTTTGAGATGCTTACAGGAGGCATCACTTAATATAACATTTGCTTACATTGCAGCATTGGCTAGGTAATACAGCTCCCACATTCCCCTGCTGTGGATGCAACATTTTAGTCACACAATCCATTTTATGTGTAGTCATTGTGGTCTGAATGGGTTTTCTCTCTTGAAGGTGAAAATACTTGGAAGTTGGGATATGGAATGTAGAGCACTGCTGCAGTTTCTTTTCTCAGAGGCGTAAAAAGGTTTCTCTTTTGTGTTTCAAGATCAATGATTACTCTAGTGGAAAGACATTTTGATTGTCCTCCCTGCTTGGTCTACAAATATCTCTTGCATCTTGCACACGCATGGATACCTGCAGCACTCTTATTATTTCTGCAGTTTTTAACTATTATATTGGTTGTGGAGATGTAGTAAATGAGGTGAAGTTCCTTTCCTGCTAGTCCTTCTTCTCTGGTTTCTTGTGCTGCTGCTGCTGCTGCTGTCTGTCTTCCTTCCAGGCTGAGTGATCTTGTAAATTAGGAGTGGTGTTTTTGTACAATTGTACATGACTTGAGTCCCTACGAGTTAGCACTTTCCACCTGTGCTAATTATGCATTTTTGGCCATGTTTTGAACTGAAGTGGGAGGTGTTTTCTTCAGATGCCAAATAGGACTTCAAAGCGTGCCCTTGAAACTGTACATGAAATCCTCCTGAAACTGGCTTGATCTATCATTGTGTGCCATGTTTGGATACTGCTTGATCAGGGACTGTGTGCCTCTGTAACCTCAGGGAATCATTTTAATAGCTGCATATGTTGGAGGGGTATAGGGGTGTGTGGATGTATACACAGACTCTGAGGTCTGCTCTCTTTTCTGACTCCCCTGTGAGCGCTCTGGGGTGCTGTCCTCAGAAATAATGGTCTTCCTGTTGTGCAAGATTAAACCACTGAACTTCCTTTTCCTGTAGGTTTCGACTCTAGGTCAGGCAGTGGTAGAAGAGCCTTTGGCACCGGATACCGTCGGGACGATGATTATAGGGGTGGTGGTGACCGCTATGAGGACCGTTACGAGAGGCGAGATGATCGAATGGATAGGTGGAGCAGCCCGCGGGATGACTATAGCAGGGATGACACCCGGCGGGATGATAGAGGTATGCTCGGTGTTTGCTCAGAAGCAAAGAAAGGAGGAGTTGTTGGCTTTGCTCTCATTGTGTGTTGTGTATTGCTGCAGATTATTCTGTTGTCCCTTATTCCTTGTGGTATTCTGAATTTGACCCTAGGCCATGGTGATGTTTCCCTCTTGCTCTACCCCAGTGCATATGGTATGTTGCCAGATCCATCAGACAAGGTTAAGAAAGATTATGACGTAGCCTAGCCATTTGTGAGAACTGGGTGGCCCACCTTTTGTAGGAGGTTTGTCTAATGATTCATTGTCCCCTGTTGGGCATGGGGCCTTCTGCTGACTCTTCCTTGTTTCCAAGATCTCCTTATGTGGCCTAAATGCCACCTACCAGCCTTTAATCCCCACCTCCTTATCTAAATAAGGCAACCATATGAATTTTTCACAATTCTCCTGCTTGTTGGCTTTTTCCTAATCCTGAATCCAGTGGCTTTGCTTTTTTCATTTTGCTTTTTCTGAACTGTTCTACTTTTTTCAACCTCCTGTTCTTTTTCTCTTAGGTCCCACTCAGAGGCCTAAACTGAACCTGAAGCCTCGGAGCGCACCCAAGGAGGAAGATACATCTGTAGCTCCTGCTACCCAGTCTAGCCGTGCAGCCTCCATCTTTGGGGGGGCCAAGCCTGTGGACACAGCTGCAAGAGAGCGTGAAGTAGAAGAGAGGCTACAGAAGGAGCAAGAGAAGCTGCAGCGCCAGCTGGAAGATGATAAGCCCAGGCTAGAGCGACGGCCCCGGGAGCGGTAAGTGACAGAAAAGGAGCATGACATGCACACAGTCCAGTAGTGAAACTGCTTGAGTTAATATGCAAAACACCACTTGGTGTGGCACAGGCTTAAGCTGGTGATCTGTCCAAAAGGTGCCATAGATAGCATGCAGCTCCACTGATGCTGCAGAACACCCCTAGAGTTGCTTCATGCTGAAGATTGTGAACTGTGACATTCCATTAGCTGCCTTGGTAGGTATGTTCATGGCATTACAGAGCACTTTTTTGGGGGGTAGCTATCTGTGTAAGCTCAGAGAATGAATGCTAGCCTAGCACCAGGCTTGCCTGAGCTTCTGTATCCCAAACTGTGTCACTGCCACATGACAAGCAGCCACACTAGCCTAATGACAGGTGGCTGCAAGGCCAAATCATACTACATATAATCCCATAGCCAAAAAAAGTCTTAGTTTTATTTAACACATATAATTTGAGCAGTTAAGAAACATCTCCAACTGTTTCTGAGCTTTGTTTCAAAGCTGAACATAGGAATGCATCATGTTGAGGGTTGATTCCTATTTCCATTGTCCAGAACCTTATCACTTCTTGGGTCCAGGGATTGAAACTGGGCCTCCACATGCAAAGCCATGCACTCTGTAGGTGTCATAGCTCAGTTGTAAAGTCTTCCCTGTGGACAGTGTGATCCAATGCTCCTCTTCTCCAAAGAGTCCCTTATCTTCTCCCCAAAATGAGTTCCTTTAGGAATCTTCCTCCAAAAGGATATCTCTTTGAAATTGTGATGTATTCCATCTCGGAAAACTTGAGGAGAGTATCTTGTGGTCTTTCATCTGGGCATTGATCAACTCTGCATCTTAAGTTCTGCTCTACTGCAGCGTCAGCTGCTCCCTGACCAGTGACTGAACTGTAAGCTCAATATCAGAAGACTCGAGCCCCAGACAAATTTGCAGACTTCCTATGGGGTTATACCCTACCTGGTCTCCACTAAAGGGCTGGTTTGAGCAGGACTATAGATTGAAAGATACTAATGGCACAATTGTCTCAGTTTGATTTAACCACCTTTTATTTATTTATTTTTTGTAGAGTTGTGTATACTTGTTTTTTATCCAGTGCCCCACATTTACAGTTAGTAAGCCTTGCTTTTCTGTATATGTTCTAGACACCCCAGCTGGCGTAGTGAAGATAACCAAGAGCGGTCACGGACAGGGAGTGAGTCTTCACAGACTGGCAGTACAACTCCTTCTGTGGGGACAGGCCCAACAGGAAGAAGTAAGTTGTCTTTGGGGTATCATTCACTTAGCCCTGAGGTACATCGTCCTATTTCTGGGAAGCCCCATAACTTTCCTGGATTATAGCACGTATTTCAGTTGGGAAGCTTCAGTTGAGTCACATGGCAAGCCTGTGTGTATAGATTTGAGAATATGAGGTTTCTTAATGCTTCATAATGGAAGTTGTCCATAACCTACCATCAGATCCACTGTTTGGGTTCTAAATAACTGATCAGCAGGGAAGCTAGCAGCTTAAGTAGTTGTCAATTAGTGATGGTACCGTATTGGCCCGAATATAAGCCACACCTGCAAAATTCAGTGGGGGGGGGATATAAGCCACTCCCTTCAAATTCCGCAGGCGTTCACACCCGTTCCGTTTTACTATATGTCTGTTTCAGCAGCGCTATCTTAAAAGCCAATTTTTGTAAGGTCGTGAATTTAAGCCGCACTTAATATTTGGAAAAAAGTGAGGTTTATATTCAGGCCAATACAGTATTTACAGGTTAGTACTGTACAGTCGTCTCTGTTGGGACAAATGTTTTCCCCTCTGGTTGTCGGTAAGCAGTTGGATTGCATGTGGTTGGTGTTGTTAGTTATGTAAATTGTCTGTTACCAGTAGGTTGAGTTTATACAATAGACTTCCTAACAGAGTACAATGACTGGGTGGAAGGAGCTGGCAGGGAGTGGGCTAACTTGGACACGGCTGCTTGACTGTGTGTCTTCAGGAGCAGCATCCACTGCCTTAGATTTTCTCAAGGGAAGGGCCAGCGGGGAAGGAAGGCTGCAGGCTTGGGCTCCCCTGTGCAACAGGACTCGGAATGCCCTTACAGCTGTGCACACATCCACTCTGCTGGCAGCAGAAGGACTGCCCCATGTGAGCGGCAGGGGACCATTGGATTTCACAGCTGCCAAACAATCCCCAACCGCCCTCTCAGCTTTGGAGATAGTCGGGATCACTGCACAACTGAGAGCAATCCTTGCCCACCTCTGCAGTTGGGAGTAATGCTCATCATTTATCATGCCATTGGGAAGGCAGCACCACACTGCGCAGTGAGATTGGTTGAAGCCATCTTTTGGGGTTTGGTTTGTTGTTGGGTTTTTGTTTTGTTTTTTATAAAGAGAACCTTAGATGCTCACTACCCAGATTCCTATTTGGCGAGAATTTTCATTCAACTCTTTGCTAAGGGAAAACACAATGCTTCTACTTTCATGTACAATTGACAAATGCTGGCTTTGGTCTGAGTGAGAGCTTATGAGCCAATTTGACTAGATTGGGCTCTGCTGTAAACAGATTTATTTTAACAATTGTTTATTTTCTTAGCCGAAGCAGCCATCAAACTGTACTGACAACGTTGGGGGAGTTGCATGTTAAGAACCTTGAGGCCCAAACTAAACATTTTTTTTGTAAGGGTAGCACAGTCCTTGGTGGGTGGGGGGAGAGAGAGCTCGATCATAACAGTGGTACTGGGGGAAGATGATTAACTCATTCCCATGAAACATTTTTCACTATCAGAATCACTTCCCTGCTTGCTTTCTCTCATGCAGGCAAAACAAGGAGGATTTCAGCTGGTGGGAGGGGTGTGTGTGTGTGTGTGTGTGTGTGTGTGAGAGAGAGAGAGAGAGAGAGAGAGAGAGAGAGAGAGAGAGAGAGAGAGATTCCTCAGCCACAGTCAGCTTCACAGACCCCATGCCAGCCTGCATATAGACTGGACATAGTACCACTGGACTAAAGTGCAAGATTGTCATGCCTCACACACACACCTCATGCATGCCCACTTGCACGCACACATGGTAGAGCATAAACCTTTAATTGGGCAACAGCACATCCACCCCCAATCAGTTACATTAGAAACCTGGGTGTTTTTGTTGCTTTCTATGGGCAATTGATCACTTCTGCCCCAGGAAAGACAAAAGGACTGACATGCAAGCCAACCAGGAAGTCTCTTCATCAAACAATGGAATTGTCAGCCCAGATCCTTTTCACAGGTCTGTGAAAAGTTTAGGCTTGTTCTGTGATCTTCTGCTCTGTAAACTCACTGGGTGTTTGGGTGGTTTGTATTGGTAAAGCATGCCAACTAGCCCAGAAGCACTGGGGAATGGTCCAGGAAAATGTGCTTTCCATCATTCAGCCAGGGTGTGTGTGCATATCTTCTTAGCCCATGTTGTATTGTATCCTGCGCTTCCAGCCTCACGAAGGAGGGAGAGTGAGAAATCATTGGAAAATGAAGGCAGCAGCAAAGAGGATGAAGGTCTGTCTCCCACTTCCAAGACTCCCAGGGAAGAGAAGCTTCCTCTGAAGGTGATGCCAGCGCCTCCGCCAAAAGAAAATGCCTGGGTGAAGCGCAGCAGCAACTCTCACCCGGCACGCTCACAGAGCTCTGACTCAGACCAGCATTCCCCTACAAGGTGAGGGCCTCTGGCAGGGCTACACTTTTCGGCCAAGGACTTAATCTGCAGGAGGGATGGGAAGCATGTAGGCTGCATGGTACTACACTAAGGCGTAATAGAATTCCAAATTACGTTTTTTTAAAAATGCATATAACATGACAGCAAAATGTTAGGGATTGTGGGCAAGGTGGGTGCAATGGAAACAAAAGTAAGCTTTGGTTCACTAGGGTAGGTTTTATTCTGAACTCGTGAAGTGGGAATGTAAGTCATGTTACAACTTTTTGGCACCCCTCATTTTAAGGAATTTGAAAGTTGAAAAATTCAACTCACCTGAATGTGACGTGGAGTTAACAGTAGCAACTTCCATGGAGTGTACAGTATGCACAAAGCATCAACGCTGTTTTCTTGTGTTCTTTGTTGCAGTGGCAGCCAGGCTATGCCACCCCTGCCTTCGGAAGATGAAGATGGAGTGCCCTCCAAGAACGCCCCAAGGAAAGGTAAGGCTTGGGTGCGGAAACTTACCTGTGGCCCTTTGTGGCAAAGAGAGAGAGCCCTGGGGGTTGAGGATTGCTTGTGTGCAGCTCTTGTGCCTGGCAATACACATGCATTCTTTGTTACTTTCTCTGTGTTGGGTGTACGCTGCTTTGAGGAAATTGCCCTTGTGGCTGGCAGCTGCGTTTATTATTATTTATCTGCTTTATTCATTAATCTCTTCCCAGGAATCATCTCAAAACAGTTTCACAATACAAAAAATAATAATTATCCATATCTAAAAAACAAATTCAAATAATTGCAGGTATGGAGCAGGGTTAAAAATTCAAAATACCCACTTCATAGCTATTCCAAGAAAAACACATCTCTGCTCCCTGTTCACTAAGAAGTTGTGAAAGTTCCCGGTGTCATGACTTATTGCTTGCAGGTGTAGTTCGTAGATTTATTTTCTAGCTTGCCAGGAGAGGGCAGCAGAGTCCAGTGAGGAGACACCTTAAATCAGGGGTCAGCAACCTTTTTCAGCAGTCGGTTCCTCAGACCATGTGGGGGGCCGGACTATATTTGGGGGGGGGGGGAATGAACAAATTCCTATGCCCCACAAATAACCAGGAGATGCATTTTAAACAAAAGCACACATTCTACCCATTTTAAATAAAAGAACACATTCTACCCATGTAAGAAACACCAGGCAGGGCCCACAAATAACCCAGAGATGCATTTTAAACAAAAGGACACATTCTACTCATGTAAAAACACGCTGAATCCCGGACCATCCGTCGGCCGGATTTAGAAGGCGATTGGGCCGCATCCAGCCCATTGGCCTTAGGTTGCCTACCCCTGCCTTAAATTCAGTCTGGGGAACTTCTCTGTTTGGCTCCTGGTTTCAGTAATCTGCCACATGTTCAGTTTACTTCACAACGAAGTTCCTGCCATTTTCACTTTCAGCAGGAAATCCTCTTAGTTCTGTATCAGTTGTTGATGGTTTGACTGGCGAATGACAAGCGGCATCTTCCCACTTGACTTCTCCTGCCCAATGTAATAGAAACTTGTAATACAGTCCTTACGTGTGTTTACTTGGAAGTAAGTCCCACTGTGTTCAATGGGGCTTACATCCTGGTAAATGTGTATTTATTCCCTTTTTGTTGAAAGCAAGGTGGGTTCTGTGGTCTGGATGAGATAATTGGCACAGTATACTTGGAAGTTCAACTTAATAATAATAATAATACAGAAAACTATGATGGCTGCAGGAGGTAGGGGAGAATTAAGGAGGGCTCTGCAGAGGAGCATGCAATGCAGTGCTTTAAAATCACAGTCAGGCAGGTCCTTCCCAGCCATTGCCCCTCACAGTGGCTTGGCTGTGGAGGGACGATGTGTGCAGGAAGAGCAACCAGGAGGAGGGAGGCAGCCCGTCTGCGAAGGAAGCAAGGCACAAGCAGGCAGGTGAACACCTTATCAGGCTTCCTCTGGCAATAGTGCAGGCTTAAAAATCTTACCGCAATAAGCTCTTCAAAACAGTTTCAAATTATTTATTGATATATCACACAGCGCTAGTGTTAGGGTACTAGTAACCTGGGTGGGCTAACTTGAGATCTCATTGCTGAAATTATTCAAGATGGAATAACAGGAGATTTGTCTCAACTTACTTTAGGTGATGAAAACCGACCTGATGAAGGGAAGGAGAGTGTTCCAAAGGGCCGAAGTGGAAATTCTGGGTGTGGTCCTGGTGATGGAGGCAGCAGAGACCATTGGCAAGACTCAGATAGGTATAGTTGTCACATCCTGTTCTGACTCTGGAATTGCCTGGGGTACCAGTGGCCCATAGTTGGACACCTTGTGGCAGGGGGCAGGCGGTGAGCAGCGAAGGGTATGCTGGAGATCCACTGTAAGTTGATACAAAACAGCTGGAGGCTGGAACACCCGACTGCAGTTTGCTGTCTGTGGCACACAGTGCTCTGAGTTGTCCAGACTCATCTGCATAGGGCTGGAGTGTGGATTGCTCCTCATGGGTTGAGTATGGAGCAAATGACTCGTGGCTGCCATTATTCTATGTGTACTTTGGTCACCTTATTAATGTGGTAGCAGTTTTCTTTTTCAGGAAAGAGAGTAGTGAGCATGACTCAAGACCTGCATCTGAGCCAAAGAAATTCGAAGAGAACCCTACCCCCGTAAGTGCTGAATCTATTGCTTTTTAAGCAATGATTGTCAAATGCTGATGTAATTAGGCAGCAGCTCTCTGTCATTCAATGTGCCAGAATGTACAGTATCGGGATTCCCTTAGGACTTTACTCAGTTAATTGTGGATTCAACTAACTGATTATAATTCTGTAACTAAAATATCCTTGTGCTACATTCAGACTTTTTGCTGAGAAGCTTTTACAGCACTGGTACCCACACTTACTTCCTATTACTGGCTCTGAAAAGTGGGGAGAAGGGAATATAGACTTCACCAGGTGATAGAGGATATTCTGCTGATAGAACAGGATGCACACAAGTGTCACAGAAAGCCAAGCACCTGTTTTCTAAATCTTCAGCTGGAAGTAGAAGTGACAAAATCCTAAGTTTGTACTCTTGTAAAGCAGATAATTGTGTTTTGTTTATATTCTCAAACTGTGCTCATCGGTTATTGGATTCTTGGTTTTTTGTTTGTTAATTGGAGGATGGACTAATAATAAAAAATAAAGTTTGCCACAGGCAGAATAAAGACCAGATCAAGGAAGTTGCCCTGGAAGTGCATGCAAAGAATCTTGGCCACAAAGCCCACTTCGCAAGGGGAGCATGGAGCTTGTTTTTTTTCTTTTTCGTTCATTGCAACCTTGAGAATCAGTGATCAGCCCAAAGGTTGGCCAGTGTGGTTTCAAATTCAGGTCCCCCAGTCTGCCATTTTTATCCATCATGCCAGGGTGGGGCACCTCTAGGTTGTGGGCTGAATTTAGCCCATCAGGCTGTTTTCCTCAAACCACACCCACCTGCCCCACATCTGACACGTGGGACAGGTAGAGATGTGGCTGGTCCAGCTGTTTCTGCAGCCTGATCCCTGCATTGGCTGATTTCATTCCTGATTGGTCACTGTGTTCTCCCACCCTTAGCCCAGCTTTGACAGGTGGGCGATCTCATCCACCTGCAAAAGCTGGCTCTCAAGGTGGGGGAAATAAAGATCTGGGCCAAAAAGATTTCCCACCCTGCATTCTGCCTTTTATCTGCCCAGAATGCTGCCATCCCACCCTTCTCTAATGTCTGTGTTACACCATCCCAAGAACACCTGATACCCATAGCCCTATATATAAAACTTGTCATAGGATGGCTTTCATTGTCCAGTTTTGAGTGCTGTTTTAACACCTGCTTCCCTAACTCTCTTGCAGAAATTTATCTCTGCTAGCAAGTATGCTGCTTTGTCAGTGGATGGTGACGATGAAGCAGAGGGGGATGAGTACGCTGATTAAATTCTCCAGCCCCTCCATGCCGTCTCCTTACCGGTTGCCACCCAGGAACATTCGGCAAGCAAAACCAAACCTTTATTCAGACAAGACAGAAAAATAAAAGCCTACAAGTCAACATCTCCTTGGAGAGACCTTTCTTAAACCTTTCTTTAAAAAATATATGAAAAAGTGATACAGTTTCTCTTGCATGCTGCTGCAGCCTTTAAAGTATTGAACTAACTGGAGAAATCCCTGCAAAAAAAAGTATAGCAAGAGAGAAAATGGCAGGTGTCTTTTTAAAAAAAGGAATAGGCCCAGTGTGTGTCTTGAGTGTGACTTCATGCAGCTTCCAATCACGTCCAGAGCCCCAGGTCCTTCCCATTAAAAGCAGAGGCTAGCACTTTAGCAGGCCAGGTGCGTATGAGTTGAGCACATTGGGGACAAGAGCAGCTAAGATCTGTCTCCTTCTTTTGCCAGATTGGTTGACGTCTGCAGTGTAAGCTTCAAATGAACTTGAAAGCATTTTAGTGCATTGGGAAAAGGAGGAGAGCAGTCTTGCCTTGATGGCTGGGGGAAGAGATGAGATGGCTTTTCAAGGTAGAGAGTTGGCATCTCTACACAACAAGTAATCCCTGAGGTTTAAGTTAGAAACCTCGCCCTGGTGGTGGTGGTGGTGTCCCCCTCTGAAATCCATCAGGTTTGGGGAAGCCCCAGGCAACACTAAGGCTGAGTAGCAAACCTTTGCTACCAAAGGAATCTTCTCAAAAGCCTTAGAGCTGATCCTGGGGTGTTACCCTTGCCTCTCCCCAACAATAAAGGCTGCTGACAGTTGGCTTCTATGTTGAAAGCCACTTTCCACATAGTTTGGCCACATAGTGCAAAGACTCTCTACGCTAGTGGTCACCAGGACCATACAGTGCTGATGTGGAAAGTGTGCCTTGCATATGAACCATGCGGAAAGTAACTTTTTGTATGTCAAGGGGCTCCACCATATGGAATCAGTTTTTGGTAACCTCCCTGAAGGAGGTTGCAATATATATGAAGGAGCCATTGGATTTATGGGAATCATTAGTTGAAAGAGCAATTTCTGGAGACTATAAAGTTTTCTTGAATTCCCCCACCCTTCCTATCCCTTCCTCTTCTGCCCCCTTTTAATCACGGAGGTACCACCACAACCACTCTCACAAATTTAAATAGCACCCGTTTTAAACTTGGGCACTGTTTAAAGGTAGCAAGAGTCATTGAAAGTTTGACTGAGCATCATGTGACTGTTCCAAGTTCCTTCCTCACTTTTGGGCAAGTAGGTACACAACATGGCTGGCAAACTTCCTTCAGCCCTTACAAAAAGGGTTTATTTTTAGTCCCCTACATTTCTTTTTAAAGCTTCCTTCGCCCAACACCCAGCACCATCAGACACAGAGACAAGCAATCTCTTCCATTTCTTCCAGTAGTCTTGGTCCTTTCATTCTTCTTCCTTGAACTAATTAATGGGTAGAGCAAGTGGAAATTAAATCTGCACAGTGGAACTGAAGCAGCACAAGGTTTTACTAGCCAGCTCTCAGCAGCCTGATTTACATGGTGGCTGTAGAGGAGGATCTGGCTACGAGGAGTGGCTAGCTTTTTGGGGGGGGTGCACGTGCTCACCAGAGAGCTGCCAGTTTTTACCTAGTTGGAGAGGAGAACAGTGTGATTTTCCTCTTGAAGCAATTCTGAGCACAGGATTTGGCGTGTTGTAAAGCCTGCCGTGGTTGGTGTCTTGTTTCAGTAAATTTTAGCTACAATTTAAACCAGTCCTTTGAAATATACAGAGTAGTGGCACATCCTATGGGCAGAATATAAAGGAATGGGAGGGGAGACCCTGCTGAGTGCAGATAATTGATTTGAAATGCAATATTGCTTTGACTGTGTGAGATGCTGGGGGGAGGGGCTATATTTGAGGTAAAGTGCTAATTTGCATACCCCAGAAGCATTTTCTACCGTCCCTTCTCTCTCTCTCCTATTCTCTCTCTCTCTCTGCGCTATCAGGACAGGTTCACGAATGGATTGAGGTGCATTTTACACATTCTGAAGACATGTAAAATTTGTACAAAATATCTTCTATGAAAATGATTTGTAATCTGTGTGGACTTACTGGGAGATGTCTTTTATTATGTAAAATTTTCCCTCCTCCCCCCTTCTTGGTGTTTTGTTTTTCTCCAAATAAAACTAATCTTTAAAATAATGCTTCAGCACTAATTTCCTTTGCGAGTGGTGTCTCTTCTCCATCAGGACATGGGTGTTGCTCTCAAATATATAGAACTAGTAGGGAGTGCCATCTTGATTCAAAATGGTGGACACCAACGTGCCCCCCAGAATCTGCTCTGAAGGACCCCTCAATCTTCTGGAGCGCACAGGGGGCTCCAGGGGAGCAAAGCCCCATTGAAGGCTGGTAGTGCATTCTGTCTGCACACAGACAGGATCTTACACACAGAGACTTGCTGATGCAAAGAGATGTAATTGTAGATTTCATAAGTTATGTCACTGATTCTCCTTGTAAGAGGGTAGGCTATGTCCTTTCATGAATCCAATACAAATAATTTGGGGAAGGGTGAGTGAAGCCAAGGCCCGTGGTCCCTGCACCCTTAAAAGTGTGCCCCCTGTTGAGATCTAATTGCTGCCCACATTTCTGGCTTGATGGTTAACTACAGAAAACTGGATCTGTCAAGATTCAAGTTCTCTGGCTTCCCAAGTCCTTTGGTTTGGACCAAAAGCAATTGACTTGTTCACTTATTTGACAGGAGGGCTGGGGAGGGGGGGAGGAACTGAGCCTTGGTTCTTTTCCATCTATTTCTGAAGAAATCAAAATTATCTTTCTTTGCTTGCACAATTGCGTCTCTGTGCCTGCTCCCCTGCGCTTGGATTGGTAGTGCAATGCTTTAGCCAATTCCAGTTCCCTCCCTCCTGCCAAAGAAGCAGGGGGCGGGATCAAGGCTTGGTTTTATAAACAGCAGGAGAACACAGTGCCCTTTTCATTGTGCATCCTCCCCACATAAGGCATCCGAAGACAGATAGTCATTGAGACAGCATCTGGTATACCACCACCACCTCCTGCACTTGATAAATGTCCCAAGTGCCTTGTGAAGTCCAGGCTGGCTTCCAGGCATGGAACTTACCTTACTTCAACTCGCTGGAACCACAAGCAATTGGATTCCGCCTTGCAGATCAGGGAGTCCCTGGCTGTTGGCTGCTTCCACCGCTCTTGTGATCAGAGCAGCAAGGCTTTGTGCAGTATGGGTGCCTCCTCTCTGCTAGTAATCTGGAGGGTGACCCAAGATTATTTTGGAGCTGGAGGGAGGAAATCGAACCACATGCTTCGCCTCTCCTCCATGCTTAATCTGCACATGCGCCACTGAGCAGAAACAAAAATGAGCCAGAGGGGAAAAGGATGAATGCTCAGTAAACCCATTACAAGACCAGTGGTCTACATTCTCAGGGAAGAAAGCCTGCTCAGAGGTGCCAACTTGAATAAAAAAATATGGGGGTGGGAGGCAAGCCCCGCCCTGCAAATGGATGACATGACAGGGTGCACCCACACCATTTGAATGGCAATGCAGTCCTGGCCCCCTCAAATATTTTATTGTGCAGTCCAAAGGGACCATGACCCCCTAGGAGTTGGCTCCTCTGGCCCTGCCTGATTAGACCAAAGGCCCTTCTGGTCTCACGGTGGCCAAGCAGATGTTCCCGAGAAGCCTCATCAGGAAGTCAGGAAAGCAGTTTCTCTCTTGCTGTTATGGTTGGTTTTCAGAGGCATCTTCCCCCCTCTGATCCTGGGGCTTCCAGGGGCAGGGAGGTGCACAGCCCCCCAGGGAGAAGGGTTTGGCTTTATACACACACACTACCAACTCCTTTCCCCTGGGACCAGAGCAGCCAGTCGGCTGGAGGTAGTTCCCCCACCCACAACCACCCTGCAGACCTGAGTCACACGTACTTCCATCATCCTTTCTTGGGCAGTAATCAGTACCAGATTTTTTCTGCTGAGACCCTTTCAAAGGCTGGGCACCCTCCCACCTCCACCAGTAAAACCACTTCCAAAGAGGAGGAAGAGTCTCCAGCAGCTTTTATTTACTGCAGCTGGGGGTTTCAAAACCTTTCATAAACATAGCTGTAAAGGTTATGGTGCCTCTGGCTGTCTGCAAAGCCCACCGGGGTGAAAATGAGGCAAGGAAGGGAGAGGGTCCCAATAGGAGAGCTGCTGGATCAGATCAAAGATATGTTTCCCACAGTGGCTACCAGAGGCTTTACAGATGAGTGAAATGCTAGCAGGGTTCCTTTCTCTCTTCTTCTTTTAAACCTTTTTTTGGAATTAGTGTGTTTGTGTGTATACAATGGATGCCAGGAAGATGGGCACAGCTCCTTGGTGCCCGTTGGCACTGCTAGGGTGGAAGGCAGGGAGGTGGCTTCAGAGCTAATGACAGGCTGGCAGAAGCACTCCCTGGACTGGTCCTAAGAAAGAATGCAGGTGGGGGGGCGCTAGTTGAGGGCACACTGGTGCTAGTGGGGCAGTGCCCCATTCAGCCTCCTTAGATTGGCCGGGGGGGGGGGGTGTGAGAGAGAAAAAGAGAGGAAGAGTGTGATAATGTGGTGATCTGAAGAGAGAATGTAGACAATAACTGAGCTAGGTGAATAAATGGACTGACCTGCTGGGTACACACAAAACATTTAAAGCAAAACGATACTGGGAACTGTGGTTTTCCCTGCATGAAACTATAATTCCCAGAACTACAATTCTCCATCTTCTTTGTGGGAAGGCATGTGCTTTAAATGTAAGGTGCTTACACAGCTTGAAAAGCACTTTCCTACATTCTTGCTTAAGGTGGCAACCCTGGGATAACTGAGAACGGCCTTCCAATTACAGTTATCTAACCTACCTTGGGCAGTGAGGTCACACAGAGGTGGCCTTGGCGCTAACCCACCATTGCAAAAAAACTTTTGACATCTTCTTTTGCAAGCCCTGTCTTATTTATTCTGGCTCATGGAAGGTAGAGTTGAGCCAGCAGCGGTAAAGCTTTTACTGTGTTGCTATGAGTCATGTTGTTGTCTTACGCAGTTAGAGGAACATCTCTCCATCGGCTTGGCAGAACTTTGCCCAGTGATGGGAGGCAATCTAATTTAAATGGGCACTTGGGTTCTTCCAGGTACCTGGAGAACAACTAACACACACACACACACAAGACAGACATGGGGAGATTCAGATTTCATTTGCCTGGCAGTAGCAGAGATTGTGGATGGAGCAGAGAGAGGAAGGAGGCTGTGGGAGGTCTGAAAATTAAAACAATTAATTGTCCTTCTAAAGGGAGCCAAGCATTGTTACTGGATCCCTCTTTGGAAGGTACGCCACCAAATGAGAACTGCTACTGAGAAACAAGTAGATATGCCCTTGGACTTCTCCATACCGGAGATCACTGTGTGTGTGCAACCAGGGGTGGATTTTGGTAATACGGCATCCTAGAATCATAGAGTTGGAAGAGACCACAAGGGCCATCCAGTCCAACCCCCTGCCGAGCAGGAAACACCATCAAAGCATTCTTGACATATGCCCGTCAAGCCTCTGCTTAAAGACCTCCAAAGAAGGAGACTCCACCACCCTCCTTGGTAGCAAATTCCACTGCCAAGCAGCTCTTACTGTCAGGAAGTTCTTCCTAATGTTTAGGTGGAATCTTCTTTCTTGTAGTTTGAATCCATTGCTCCGTGTCCGCTTCTCTGGAGCAGCAGAAAACAACCTTTCTCCCTCCTCTATATGACATCCTTTTATATATTTGAACATGGCTATCATATCACCCCTTAACCTTCTCTTCTCCAGGCTAAACATACCCAGCTCCCTAAGACGTTCCTCATAAGGCATCGTTTCCAGGCCTTTGACCATTTTGGTTGTCCTCTTCGGGACACGTTCCAGCTTGTCAGTATCCTTCTTGAACTGTGGTGCCCAGAACTGGACACAGTACTCCAGGTGAGGTCTGACCAGAGCAGAATACAGTGGTACTATTACTTCCCTTGATCTAGATGCTATACTCCTATTGATGCAGCCCAGAATTGCATTGGCTTTTTTAGCTGCTGCATCACACTGCTGACTCAGGTGAGTGAGGACAAAAGTTGACACACACACACACACACCCCAAATATTTTCACAATGATTCCCTTTGCTTCGGTTGTTTTTAGGGATCTTCTCAGTAGGTACCCATATAAATATTGCTCATATAGGCTGGGAGAGATGCCTTGGACTCCAGCACTGCGCTGATATTGAGAACAAACCCCTCTTGAGATGATCATGCTTTAAGATCTGGACTCCCCCCATCTAAACTCAGGCGTAAATATGTGAATGAATCATATTTCTTTATGCCACAGCAGCACCCGCCGTGCATTCAATTCTCCAAAGGCGCACAGACCCAGGTTGAAGGCGCCAAGACCCCTGGAATCCCATGCAAGGCTTGGCAGGTTGGCAGGGATTGGGGTGGCTGGTAACAATACTGACAGTTGGGGAGGTGCCCATAGAATCATAGAACAGGAAAGGGATCTCAACCACGGCCTTGTGAATTCTGCTGATTAGTAGTACAGCATCCCTGACAGGTGTCCATCCAGCTTCTGCTTTAGGACCTCTAAGAAATGAGGCTCCAGGATTGCCCAAAGCCGTCTGTTCCACTTGCAGCCAGACAACCTGCTTCTTGAGCATCCAACCTGATTTGTTCTCAGGGAAGTTAGGCAAGTGTCATCCTACACTTTCTAGGGCACTCTCCCATCATTTTCTTCACTGCAAAAAGTCCACTGCCATTGCACAACCTGAGCTTGTTGGTATGCAATTCAATCCCACTCAAAAGCAGTGACGGCCCGGAAGTGCCTATACTGTCAGGAAGCTCTCCCTAATGTTTAGTCTAGACTAGCCTTGTAATTTGAAGCCTTTGGTTTGGGTCTTACCCTCTGGAGCAAGAGAAAACAAATTTGCTCCATCCATCTATGTGACAGCCCTTCAGGTCATTAACTGCTGTGCCCCCTTAACCTGCCTTTTTTTCGTGCATTACTCAACCGTCACTCTGGCTGATCTTTCTCTACTTCCTGAAGTTTCTGCCTGGGCTTGACAGCCAGGCACTCCCAACCTAGGTTTCCCTTCAGATGATCCCTCCCACCCCCCTCTTCTGCCAACATTTATGGGCTCAGGGCCTGGATTCCTGTGCTCTTACTCCTCTACAGCTACCTGCCAAAACCTTTGGCACAGGGAAGTTGGCACAGTAGCACGGGGTATGTTGTTAGACTATTACAATGCGTTGTCCTGGAAATTAATCAAGTCAAATGAATTTTCCATTGACATTGCAAATTCACACTTTGGTCAAAATACTTAACGGGAAGGGAGAGAACAGCCCTTTAAATCTACCCTGGCAGGGCGGTGACTGCAAAGCAGGGGGTGAGGGGTGAGGCCATCCCAGATGTTGCTAGACTACAGCTGTCATCATCGCTGAGCAGTGATCATGCAGGCTGGGACTGGTGACAGTTGCAGTCCCAGAGCATCTGAAGGGCCAGAGAGGTGAGCCACCTCTGCCTTAAGACAACCCCCCCCCCAATCTCAGCATCTGGCATCTATTAACATATAAGGGTGAAGATAACTCAAACTTGACTTTACAGCAGCGGGGGCTACCTGTCCCTCTGCATATGGTGTTGGACCAGCCTCAGGGATGATGGGAGCTGTAGTCCAGCAACATATGAAGGGCCAAAGGTGAGACACCTCTTAGCGTTCATCTTCACCCTGAGAAAGCCCCACCAGCTGATTGGTGCAGTTCTTGCTGCAATGAAGGGCACAAGAACAGTCTGCCTTTGCGTCAGTTGGCAACCCTACTCTTTATTGTGCCACAGTCTTCCTTCCTGTACTAGTCAAAACACACACACAAAGGGGTTTTTTGGGTTTGTTAAATGGCTTGTCGCCAAAGGTGGAGTATCTAGCTGGCTAAAAACACAAACCCAAACAAAGAAAGTCTCTTGCATTTGAAGCCTTTCATGCAGCCTGAAAGGAAAACTTCTGCCAGCTGGGCCTTCCTGCCTGCTAGGGCTTCCCGTTTGCCCTTCTCCTGCTACCCCTCGTGTAAAGCTGCATTCTGCAAAGCAAGGGAGAACTGGGACTGAGACGGAGGTCTGACTGCCATTGCAGGGCCTCCGCAGAGGCTCCCCATGAACAGCAAACAGGCTGGCTCCCTCCCGTGCGGCAGAGAAGGCCACAAGGCTGGCTCTGTGGCTCCTTGTCGGCATGAATCCCAGCAAGGAGACAAATCTGTGGCCCCAGTTTTCCTTCCCAACGCCTTCTTGTTTCCTGGTGCCGGTAGCGTATCTGCTGACGTAGACGAGCGCCAAACCCTCGCAATATGACCCTTACGTGAACAACGCCGACAGATGACGTCCTTGAAACGACATTTGGACCGAGGGTAGTTGCCACCGCAACCCACACAGTCTGATTGGTCCGCCGTTCACCGTTTGACCTTTCCATGTTCCTGTTTGATGCGGCAAACGTCTGAGCAGCCCTCAGATTCTCTGATCTCTCCATGGTGGACCGAGGTTGGCTTCCTTGAAATTGTTGGGCTGTTGGCCTTGCCAAAGTATTGAAGCCTCAGCTTCACGATCTGTCCTTCCAGGGAGCACTCAGGGCTGATTTCCTTCAGAATGGATAGGTTTGATCTTCTTGCAGTCCATGGGACTCTCAAGAGTCTCCTCCAGCACCATAATTCAAAAGCATTGATTCTTCGGCGATCAGCCTTCTTTATGGTCCAGCTCTCACTTCCATACATCACTACTGGGAAAACCATAGCTTTAACTATACGGACCTTTGTTGGCAAGGTGATGTCTCTGCTTTTTAAGATACTGTCTAGGTTTGTCATTGCTTTTCTCCCAAGAAGCAGGCGTCTTTTAATTTCGTGACTGCTGTCACCATCTGCAGTGATCAAGGAGCCCAAGAAAGTAAAATCTCTCACTTCCTCCATTTCTTCCCCTTCTATTTGCCAGGAGGTGATGGGACCAGTGGCCATGATCTTGGTTTTTTTGATGTTGAGCTTCAGACCATATTTTGCGCTCTCCTCTTTCACCCTCATTAAAAGGTTCTTTAATTCCTCTTCGCTTTCTGCCATCAAGGTTGTGTCATCTGCATATCTGAGGTTGTTGATATTTCTTCCGGCAATCTTAATTCCGGTTTGGGATTCATCTAGGCCAGCCTTTCGCATGATGAATTCTGCATGTAAGTTAACTAAGCAGGGAGACAATATACAACCTTGTCGTACTCCTTTCCCAATTTTGAACCAATCAGTTATTCCATATCTAGTTCTAACTGTAGCTTCTTGTCCCACACAGAGATTTCTCAGGAGACAGATGAGATGATCAGGCACTTGTAACAGTAACAACCTTCAACTAACTAACAAATCAGTGAGCGACAATTCTCAATCCTTCATCTGCATACTGTAACTAACCAATCAGTGAGTGACAGTTCTCAATCCTTCGTTTGCATACTGGTGGCCCTGAGTGAGACCTGCAGCCTATCTCAATACATAACATAAAACACACACACACACACACACACACACACACACACACACACAGAGAGAGAGAGAGAGAGAGAGAGAGAGAGAGAGAGAGAGAGAGAGAGAGAGAGAGAGAGAGAGAATAATGGGAGCTGAGGCTAGGTAAGGGTGCTGGGAATTGTTGCCCCATGAGGGGTAAACTACAGTTTTCAGGATTCTATGGGAAGTGTTATGCAGTTTAAATATATGGTGTGTGCACTGCTTGTGTTGCTTTTGTTGAATTCAGCAAGGAGGAGGACAAAACCAGAATTAGCTAGCTCTGCCTGCCATTGGCTCTGACACCACCTGATCGTAGTCTCCCTGCCAGGGAATTCTGGATGCTGGGATTCTTCTATGAGAAACCCTTAGGCTATGCAGGGTCACGACCTAAGGGTACCTCATAGTCTCAACAGCCAAGACCATGCATGAACCAAGATGCAGCGGAATCCTTTGCAATGCACAGAGCCATCCAGAAAGCTGTTCCTCTGAAGCAGGCAAGTTGAACGGAAGACTTGAAAACAATTGGCCTAAAGTAAAGGTGGGGAACCTGTTGTGGTCCTGCTGGTGCTATTGTACAACAATTCCCATCAGTCCTGGCCAGTCGATGGCCAAGGAAGAGAGGAGTCTCAGCCCAATGACATCTGCAAGGCCACAGTCTCCCCATCCCTGGCATGGATGTTGCAAATCAGTTCAGAATATTTCCTGAAATTTCCTGCAGCGTCAGGAGGGATCAAGCGTGGTTTTCCAAAAGCCACCGATAAACAAACAACCGTTGAGTTGAGCAAAGTTGATTCGGTGTGAGCTTGGCTGCCCTTCTCCTGTTGTGGAGCAGTTTGCTATTCCAGCTGGACGAAACAACCAAACAAAATCACATGACTCCAGATGTGACTGCGCTAATGAAGACAACAGGGCAAAGAGCCATGGGCAGATTTAGAAATATGTGCTGAGAACTATGCAACCAGAATGTTCTGCAAAATCCTCTGTAAACAGTTTGCCAGAAACAGCCTATTTTTAAGGGTGAACTCTGGACGATCTTGAACTTGAGACCCGGCTCCATGATGAGACCCATCTCCTCCCTTCCTGTCTCACCATGGCACCAGCAGTGACTTTGGGATTGGTTCAGCGGTTCTGAATCTTATTTGTTGCCATGTTTTCTCTTCTTTGAGGTTAGGCTTCTTTGAGGTTGTAAAGGCAAATGCTCCCCCCGCCCCGCCCCTTGTGCAATGAGAATAAACAGACGGACGCCTGGAACTTGGTAATAAGTTTCTATCCTTAATGGCCAGGCCAGCCGCTATCCGCCTGGCAGACAGCAAATTTTAATAATCTGATTGGGAAGCTATTCTGCTTGTTGTCAATATCCGTTTCATGTCGGCAATGTCCCACAAGACGTGGACACTGCTGAGTGAAGTAACATAAGTTTATTCTCAGATATGACCTTCAAAGTAGGTAGTTTATTTCAAAATATAACCTGAATTGAATCCCCACCCCCACCCTCGCTGATCCCTAGGGGAGGACAAGTCTTGCTCTGCTAGCAGCTTTGGCCCTCAGTGACAAGCAGCCCATCAAGAAAGGGGTGGTCTCAGAAGCCCCTCTTGAGGGTGGCTAGGGCCAATGCGTGGCTGACTCACCTCCTTTCATTCTTATTTTCATTCATTCAGGCTCAGCCTAAGTGTTTGTGATACAATTCTATGAGTGCAACTGTATCTCTTATACACCTTAGACCACGGGTGTCAAACACAAGGCCCGGGGGCCAAATCCGGCCCGCCAGACCTCGTCATGTGGCCCGCCGAGCGCCCCAGCCAGCGGGACCCAGCAGTGGGACCTTGCTGCTGAAGCGCCGCGCCAACAAAGCGCCGACAAACAGCTGGGGCCGGGGAAATGCTTTTTGCCCCTGGGTCCCTTCGCGCTATTTTCTGGCGCTGAATCAAGGCGGCGACCCCCCCCTTCCCTTTCTTTCTTCCTCTCTCTCGTTCTTATTCTTTCTTTCCCTCTCCTTCCTTCCTTCTTTATCTCTGTCTTCTCTCCCTCTTTCTTTTTCTTTCCTTCTTTATTCCTTCTTTCCTACTCTTCTTTCTCTCACCTCTTTCCTTCCTCTCTCCCTCCTGCTCCCTCTTTTCTTTCTTTCTTTCTTCCTTCCTTCCTTCCTTCCTTCCTTCCTTCCTTCCTTCCCAACTTTCTTCCTCTCCCTCATTCTTATTCTTTCTTTCCCTCTACTTCCTTCCTTCTTTCTCCCTTTCCGTCTTCTCTCCCTCTTTCTTTTTCTTTCCTTCTTTATTCTCTTCCTTATTTCCTACTCTTCTTTCTCTCCCCTCTTTCTTTCCTTCCTTACTCTCTCCCTCCCACTCCCTATTTTCTTCCTTCCTTCCTTCCTCCCTTCCTCCCTTCCTCCCTTCCTCCCTTCCTCCCTTCCTCCCTTCCTCCCTTCCTCCCTTCCTCCCTCTCCCTCTCCCTCTCCCTCTCCTCAGAAACATAGGATGCTGCTTTATACTTCTGGCCCTTAAACCCTGGAGCCAGGAGAGCAGCTTCAGTGAGTCAACCTCAGCCAGTCCCTTTGGTGAAGGGTGGTGGCTCACTGGCAGAACATCTGTCCTGCATGCAGAAGGACCCCAGCATCTCCAGGTACTAGTAGCTCTGCAAAGGTCCTGCATGAAACCCTAGCGAGCCTCCACCACCCAGTGCAGTTACCAAAAATCATTTTTCAATAAATTGTACAATAATTGTACATTTGAATATCTACTTGCCATTATTCTGACTATGTTTCTGCTTTCAGAGCTAGTTATTACTTACATTATTACAAAAAACAGTAATAATTGAATGCAGTGACAATAATTTATGATAATAAAGAGTGGACACATAGTCCTACAGATACAACCGGCCCTTTGAGGGTGACCAAACTGCTGATGCGGCCCCCGATGAATTTGAGTTTGACACCCCTGCCTTAGACCAAATGGCATCTGTCCGGGCTCCCTCCTGGAGAAGGACCCCTTTTAACTCTTATAACAGCACCTCATGTATGGAGTCTTTGTTGGGGGCTTCCCTGCCTGCTACTCCCCAACTCCTTTGTTCCAACTGTTGAGCACCTTGTTTTTCTTCAATTGCTTTTTGCCACTCACTTTAAAAGTCTGATGCATGAATTTGCATGCACGATTCCCCCAACAGTGTACTCACATGTGTGGGCCTGATCACAACCCCTCACGTGCACAGCCAATTGTCAAATGGGCACTGGTGCAAGTTCTCCCAGCACCTGCAACTCAAAATTGGGGGATTTCAGGTCCATGTACAGCTGCTAGAAGGTAGCTTAAGTTTAGAAGGTGGAGCCCAGTTCACAAAATCTGAGACCCTCTCTGGTGCAAATTAAATCCAGGTTACACGGGCCTTCTGTGTGTGCCTTTGTGATGCATTTTGAGCATCCTGTTTTTACTGGTAAACCCCCACTCACCTCCAAACTTGAAGGGCAATCATACCTTCCACCCAGCAAATCACTTGGGGTGTCATTTCTTGCTACACCTGGGAGACCATATTTGCTCTGGTCTGGACTATATCATGCCATTTTTATGCTTAGGAGTTAAAAAAAAAACCTGTAAAGGAGGAGAAAATAGAGGACAGCAGGTCAGGAGGAAGATCGGGAGTCTGATACAGAACAGGATAGAAGCAATGAAGCAAGGGAGGATGAGGATTCAGGAAACAAGCAATTTTATAGCTATGAGAGCAGTGTGGTACCAGTCCTCAAGAGTTGTTAGATTCTGGGGCTTGGGGAAAATGAATCAAACCCAGGGGGGTGAATAGCTCTCACAGTGTGTGTGAGAGAGGGGGAGGGGGAGCGCACATTAAACAAAAGCTACTGAGAAAGATATCTAGTTAGCTCCAAGTAATGTCCTGTAATTGAACTATTGTTGAACTGACACTGCCATAAGTCCCCTGCCACACATTATAGTGTGGTAGACTGCTTATGGGTTTATTTTAACATTAAACATTCATAAATTGAATGAATGAATGAATGAATGAATGAATAACAATCTCAGAGCAGGCTGGGAAATGCTGGCATGCTAGATGTAAGCACTGGCTGTTTGTCTCTGGTCTTTGCCGCCATTGCTTTGAGCCACTCTTAGAAGGATCCTGCCCTCCTTTTGCAAAGCTGCCTTACAGCTCCACCCTTTCTATGTTATGGGTTGTGTGGGTGACTAATCCCTGAAGTGCTCTGCTCATCTTTCTTTGGCACCTGACTCGGCCCTTAACCCTTTTGGTGCTGTAACCTGGGGTCCTTTTTCCTTGCCACACCTCTTCACCCAGTGTGAGCTGGTCATTCCCAGGGTAGGTTTGTTACACATCCTGACCTTCTGTATCTTTGATAACTGCAAAGCTGTCAAGTGTGGCTGTGTTTTGTTATCAGATGGGCAAAGCTGTGTCTGGCAGAATTTCCCCTGCTGTGCAAAGCTTAAGAGATACAAGAGCCTTCTGTGGGCCTGGACTTGGCAACTTTCATATTAAAATACTTACTTTTTTTCTATATGAAGCATGCATCCAGAAGGATTCTTCTTCTGTTGTGGGTGGCTTTGTGCTCTGTTACAAGCCAGAAAGTGGGAAGCAGGGAAGGTCCCAGGCAAGTCGCATCTTCAACAGGGCAGAAGTTTGCAGCTGCCATGCTTGGGCAGCTGCTGGCCACCACCCATCACCCTGGCAGGGCCTGCTGCCGAGGTCTGTGCTGTGGTTGCTTCCAGAGGACTTATTTATTGAGCACTCACCCCTGATTTGTTTGCAGGGAGGTGAGAGACTGCTGGCTAGTTAGTAAGCACTCATTTTTGGTCTGGTTGCAGGGAGGTTATATGATGTTGGGTCAAAGCTATTGTTATCCCACACTTTCCATTGCACTTTCCTGCCACTTTCCTTATAATGAATTGTGGGGTGGGGGAAGCAGGTTTCTTTGGTGCAGAAGTGCACTCAATCCACTTCAGTTTCACAACCTGAATTTACTAGGCATGTGATTGAATCTCACCTCCCAAAACAGTCACTGTCTGGAAGTGCCGCACGCCTCTTTATCTGTTCTTCATCCTGCCTAGTGTTCTAAGCAGCACCTGGCAGGTGGGTCTAGGTGTCATTCCATTTCCCACAATGCCTCTGCTGTCATGTCGCTCTGAGGAAGTGTGAGTAATTGCATGTACCCTGCCCCGGGACCTTGTGATCAAGGGCAGGTTATAAATTCACACAATAAATAAGTTTACAATTTATACGCCAGCTTTCAGCTGCCGTTGCTGTCGATCTGCACTGCTGCTCTGGGCTCCTTTAAATACAGATCTGGCCCAGGTCTAAGGTATCTCCTCCTCCTCCATTTGTTAAACTTTTAGTACCTTGCATTTAAATTTAATTTGGAGCCTGTCGCATTGTTTGGACGCTCCATTTGAATGTATGGTCCATCCCGTGTCATGTCTGGTGATACAACTAAGTGCATGGATCCGATCAAAATCACACATGTGCACACTGTTTGTTGAAGAGACACCAATGGTGTACATTTTCATGAGCATGAGTGCGCACACGCACAATCTCCCCTAATGCCACCAAAGCCCATAATCGGGTCAACGCTGCTAGCTTTGCAAGTGAAGATGAACAGTTTGTACTGTATTGGTTTCCGTTGTTGAGTAGGTAGCCTCAGACTAGCAAGCACCTCCCCTCCAAGCCTGATGTTCCTCCTTCCCCTCCTGACTGCATTGTTGCCTGCCATTCCAGCTGGTTAAAGGTAAAGGGACCCCTGACCATTAGGTCCAGTCGTGACCGACTCTGGGGTTGCGCGCTCATCTCGCATTATTGGCCGAGGGAACCGGCGTATAGCTTCCAGGTCATGTGGCCACACTGGCCAGCATGACAAAGCCACTTCTGGCAAACCAGAGCAGCACATGGAAACGCTGTTTACCTTCCCGCTGTAGCGGTTCCTATTTATCTACTTGCATTTTGACGTGCTTTCAAACTGCTAGGTTGGCAGGAGCTGGGACCAAGCAACGGGAGCTCACCCCATCACAGGGATTCGAACCACTGACCTTCTGATCAGCAAGCCCTAGGTTCAGTGGTTTAACCACAGCACCACCTGCCCCTAATTACTTGCCTGGGTGGGAATCTTCCTGGGAAGGAGCAGGTTTGTGGGAAGGGCCATAGCTAAGTGGTGGAGCACCTGCTTTGCATGCACAAGGTCCCAGGCTCAATCCCAGGTAAGGCTGGGAGGGATCCCTGCCTAGAGACCCCCTGCCAATCAAGGCTCATCCACACTTATTTTTCCTCTGCACTTTCCAGGCACAGTCTACGCTTTAAAGCTCGATTTCTGAGCACTATTTTCTTTGTTCCACAGCTTTCCCTGTGAAAACCCGCTCTTTACCATCAAATGGGAGATAGCTCAGTTGGTAGAGCATAAGACTCTAAATCTCTGGGTTGTGGGTTCAAGCCCTATGTTGGGCAAAATATTCCTGTACTGCAGGGGGTTGGACTAGATGACTGATTGGGTCCCTTCCAACGCTACAATTCTGCAATCCATGGAAAACCCAAATTGCCATTTGTTGCCCTTCAGCTTTAAGGAGCAGGTTTTTGCAAGGAAATTTCAGAAAAGAAAGGGCGCTTGTACACAGAGCTTTTAAAGCATGAACCTGCACCTGGAAAGTGTGGGGCAAAAGGTCAGTGTGGATAAGCCCTCAGAGTAGACAATACTGGTCTAGATTAACTAATAGTATGACGTGGTATAAGGCAGCTTCCTATGTTCCTACATTTCCCTCTCTATTGAACATCTGATCCCCTAAACCTGGGCTATCTGAACACATCCTGAACCACCTGCAGCTTTTGGCAGAGCTCTTTGCATGTAGCTATATAGCTGAGCATGTCAGCTCCATTGTCAGAACTCCCAGCCCTTTAACAGCTGCACTGTCCCCTGTGGGATGCTGCTGCTCCCTCCTCCATCTAGTCAGTAAGAATTTGTCACTTGCGAGCTTGGGGATGCCTTTGTTTGTAATGGTAATTAATACTTGCCTTCCCCCTTATTGCTAGGGAAATGGTGGGAGTACAGGAAGGATGTCTTTGGATGACATACTTTTAAATGCAATATATATTAACTTCTGGTTAATATATTAAATGCAATATATATTAACTTCTGGTTAATATTTGGATGACATACTTTTAAATGCAATATATATTAGAACTGGATATGGAACAACTGATTGGTTCAAAATTGGGAAAGGAGTACGACAAGGTTGTATATTGTCTCCCTGCTTATTTAACTTATATGCAGAATTCATCATGCGAAAGGCTGGACTAGATGAATCCCAAGCCGGAATTAAGATTGCCGGAAGAAATATCAATAACCTCAGGTATGCAGATGACACAACCTTGATGGCAGAAAGTGAGGAGGAATTAAAGAACCTTTGAATGAGGGTGAAAGAGGAGAGCGCAAAAGATGGTCTGAAGCTCAACATCAAAAAAACCAAGATCATGGCCACTGGTCCCATCACCTCCTGGCAAATAGAAGGGGAAGAAATGGAGGCAGTGAGAGATTTTACTTTCTTGGGCTCCTTGATCACTGCAGATGGTGACAGCAGTCACGAAATTAAAAGACGCCTGCTTCTTGGGAGAAAAGCAATGACAAACCTAGACAGCATCTTAAAAAGCAGAGACATCACTTTGCCGACAAAGGTCCGTATAGTTAAAGCTATGGTTTTCCCAGTAGTGATGTATGGAAGTGAGAGCTGGACCATAAAGAAGGCTGATCGTCGAAGAATTGATGCTTTTGAATTATGGTGCTGGAGGAGACTCTTGAGAGTCCCATGGACTGCTAGAAGATCAAACCTATCCATTCTTAAGGAAATCAGCCCTGAGTGCTCCCTGGAAGGACAGATCGTGAAGCTGAGGCTCCAATACTTTGGCCACCTCATGAGAAGAGAAGAATCCTTGGAAAAGACCCTGATGTTGGGAAAGATGGAGGGCACTAGGAGAAGGGGACGACAGAGGACGAGATGGTTGGACAGTGTTCTCGAAGCTACGAACATGAGTTTGACCAAACTGCGGGAGGCAGTGCAAGACAGGAGTGCCTGGCGTGCTATGGTCCATGGGGTCACGAAGAGTCGGACACGACTAAACGACTAAACAACAACAACATATTAACTTCAGCTGAATTTAATTAACGCCCAGCATAGCTGCCAAGTTATCCCTTTTTTTAAGGGAAATTCCCTTATGCTGAATAGGCTTCCTCGTGAGAAAAGGGAAAACTTGGCAGCTATGACGCCCAGCAATACCCACTTGTAGATTCTATGATGTGCATCTCACAGGGTGCTCACAAATTTCCCCATCCCCCAAATTAAAACTGGAGGCATGTCTCATTCTTATGTTCAAAATTAGTGTGCCTGGAGCTGAGTTTCTGCATAAATTGTTGTTCTGGGGCACACTTCAGAGCGCAGGCAGTCTGCTGTGTCTCTCTCTGTCCAGAGCAATTGAATGATATAGTCCAGGGGTAGGCAACCTAAGGCCCGGGGTCCGGATGCAGCCCAATCACCTCAATCCGCCCTGTGGACAGTCCAGGAATCAGCGTGTTTTTACACGAGTAGAATGTGTCCTTTTATTTAAAATACGCCTCTGGGTTATTTGTGGGGCATAGGAATTTGTTCACCCCCCCCCCCAAAAAAATATAGTCCGGCCCACCGCATGGTCTGAGAGACGGTGGACCAGCCCACAGCTGAAAAAGGTTGCTGACCCTTGATCTAGTCACATCTGATGCAGAGACAGAAGAGAATTATTCTCCACCCCCCCACCGGAGGCTCATTGCAAGAAGGTATGGCCAGAGAGCATTGGTGAATCATGCAGGGAGGCAGCCAGCACCCTCCTCCTCACAGAAGCCAAGGTTCAGTTAAAGAATAAATTAATTTCTAACCATACAAAAGTATGCCCTGTTGCACAGCTTTGGTATCGCTCATCTAGCCCCATCTGTGTGCTGTTTTGAGTGACTTGATATTTGCCTGGAATCGTAAATCCTAAGAGCGAGCTGCTTCTTAGGCAGCCAAAACACCCAAGTAGGAGTTACTGGCAGACTAGGAAAGAGTTCCAAGGTTTGGAGAACCCTAACCATACTCATCCCAAGGCAGGGGAATCTCCCAAACAGCCCAGTGTAAACTGAACACACTTGGTGGCCACGGGAGGCTGGCAGGCTATTGGAGGGGGAATAGAATGGAGCATCTTGGGGAAAAGATTATGGCAAGCTGGCTGGAGCCCTAAACAAGGGCACTCAGACTGCAACTGCTTGTGCTTATCATTATCAAGGGAAGGGCACATCCATGATAGAGGAGTAGAGTAAGAGAGAGCCTGGCAAGGAGAGACAGGGAGTTTATTCCAGGTATATATTCCTGTTTAGGAAGTGGAAACCCGACTGCTGTTGCTGCTGCTTTTTCCTCCCCCTCTTGAGATGCAGGCCCTGAAGCTGCTGACCCAGAGCACCAAAAGCTGGAAGGAAACAGGATACAGATCTGGCAGAATGGTACACATGTCTCTTTGTTACTCCAAAGCTGCTCTGGAGGGATTTTCCAGGGGATAATATGTTTCCAATTATCCCGTTATGCTCTTTGGAGTGCATGTGTTCTGACAAGGCACCCTCCCCATTTCCAACAATATGTCATCTCCCCCTGCGTTTCCCTCTCCATGTTATTCCCTGAAAAGGTTATGACCTTCTTCTCTGTATGCGCGCGCACACACACGCACACACACACACACACACGGCATACTAATCTACCTACATCTCAGGGGGCTCCACTTTGCCACCTGTTTACAGGCCCAGTTTTGCAAACTCACACAGCTTCTTCTGGCATGGCTGAGTTTGCTCTGGCACTGAGCTAAATATTATTAAGACTGTGTGTATGTGTATGTGTGTGAGAGAGAGATGGAGAGCAAGGGGGTGGAAAGAGTGGGACAGGGAGGAGGAGTTTGTAAGGCAAGGCAGTTCCAAAGATCCAGAGAAGGGGGCGAAAAATACCCACAACTTTTGCCGGAGAAAGAGAGAGAGGAAGCAGAAAGGATCGTATGGGCTGGGAAGGAGGGTCCGATTGTTGGGGAACGGATTGCTGCTCTGCACCCCGGGGGAAAGGGAGCCCAAGAAGCGCCACAAGAATGCAGTTGACCAAGGTGTGTTACCTAACTCTCTCTCTCTCTTTCCTCTTTCTCTGCACAGGCAAGCATGGAATTACAGGCTGCGTCATCTCATTAAAATTATTCAGCCAGAGACGCTGGCTGTTTTGTGGCATATGATGGCAAGGGGCATGAATGTACAAGTGTCTAAATGTGTGTGTGTTTGACTTTCTGGCTAGAAGCGTGGATGGAATGAATTCATCTCCAAAGTTTCATAGAGGCTGAGACACTTTGGTCTCTGTGCAATGCCGCCTATTCTGTTCCCTACTTCTGCCTCCGAGCTTCTTGTATTCATTTACGCCTCTTTTTTTTTTTGCTGTTCCTGAATCAGGGTGTGTTAGTAAACAGTTCCTAAGAGAGCTTTAGTCAGAGTGACTGAACCCTCACAATGGCTGTGATTGTGCTTCTGCTAGAATAAAGCACTCGGCAGTTCCTGGCAGGGTGGATGGAAGGGAAAAGGTGCACATCGGTGCTAGTGTCCATGTGCCGGCCGTTTTATGCGCATGTGCACTAGAGTCAGTTTTCATCCCACTCCCACATAGTTTTAACTTCCAGAGACCCAACTTGAGCCTGGGGCTGCAATCCTCAAGAGTGTATTTAACAAAATAGGGGGGAAATTGCCCCGTGTAATAGACGACCTACAGTTTTTCACATAATTTTAAAGTAAAAAAAACCTAGTCTTCTTCACGGAAAAATACGGTATATATGATATGTATGCATGCTAATAAATAGAAAGGCTAACTAAAGAGGCTAAGGCTAAGTGGGAGCTCTGTATTCTGCTCTTCTCAAAGTGGGTTGTTTGGACAACTGTTCTCAGTTGTGGACACCACACTTCAGAAAGTCCATTGCCTCCAGAGGTTGATGTTGATCACAGGGGCATGGAAACCTATGGGGTGTGGTTGAAAGAGCTGGATATGTTTTAGTGTGGAAAAGAGCAGATTAAGGGGAGGCGTGATAACGGTATTTGAATAGCTGAAGGGCTGTCACATAGAAGATGAAGCAGGCTTGCTTTCAAGAACAGGGTGAAAACAGCAGAGTTTGTGGAGCAGACTTGCATCAGGAGGTGAGGGAGGGCCCTCTGCAGCTGGAGGTGCTCAAGCAAAGCCTGGATAGCTGTCTGCCAGGGATGCTGCAGTTGAAAGACTCCTGCCTTAAGCAGGGTCCCCTTCCAATTCTAACATTCTGTGGCAGTGCTTCACAAGGAAGAGGTGCAAGAAAAGAAGGACTGGTAAATGGGAACAAGTGGGTTGTATGAGAATCTGTCCCTACCCTGCCCCACAACCCACTCACCCCAGAATTATAGTATAGTGGTCCACTCACTGCATCTGACAGGAGAGGACAGCTCTCTTGCATTGAGAGAACAGCTGAATCTGCCACTATGCCCCATGTGTGTGAAACGAGGTTTCTGGCCAAAAGACACTCTTTTTAAAGATCATTGCAGACACCTTTAGGAATGACAGGGGCAAAGCTTTCCTTAGCTGTGCACAGTCCTGACCTATTATGAAGTAACTGTGCAGCAACTGCAGTTTCCCTTCCAAAAAAAACAAAAAACTTTTTGTTGCTGCATGTGGTGATGGGGAGCATCTTGCAGGTGGCTACTTTACTGCTGCCCCACCCTTGCCCCTAAATTACCCTAAAACGGCACTTTCCAAAGGGGTGTTGTGGGAGAGGGGGAAATGGCGTCTGCAGAATGGAAGAGCTCTACTGCTAAAGGATGTGGCAGAAAAGTAAAGGCTGTCACTGCAGTTATGAGGGCTGTGTTCCACCTCCACTGTTGGGGGCAGTGTGCCTCTGAATCACAGCTGGAGGGAATGCTTTTGTGCTCAGGTCCTGCTTGCGGGCTTCCTCTGGGGGCATCTGGCTGGCCACTGTGAGAACAGGAAGCTGGACCAGAGGGACCTTTGGCTTGACCCAGAAGCCAGGCTCTTCTGATCTTCTTATGAAAACATTAAGTGTCTCCTGAAACTTATGAAATCAAATGCCCCCTGTTAGCCATATGTGAATCAGGTGTGAATTCAAGGAAGGGAATGGGGGAGAGATTTCATTTCATCTCTAAAATTGTAGACAGCTGTCAGTTTTGTTTCCTTAGTGCTGCTGTTTGAACATGTATCAATATGGGGTTTTTAAAATTATAAATAAATACATGAAACCAAAAAATTTATATGTTGCCTCTTGGCCCTAAAGAGGGGCTTTGAGGGGCTTTACAGCAATTGAAGACTTGTTACATAAAAATAAATAAATCCACAGCATTAAAACGACAGTGGAATTTGCTGCCAAGGAGTGTGGTGGAATCTCCTTCTTTGGAGGTCTTTAAGCAGAGGCTTGACAGCCATCTGTCAGGAATGCTTTGATGGTGTTTCCTGCTTGGCAGGGGGTTGGACTGGATGACCCTTGTGGTCAGGGCCGGCCCTACGGCCAGGCTGGGTGGCGCAGGGCACCACGGCGCCAGCCCGCCAGGAGGGTGCCGCGAGCTGCACCCACCCACTGGCCGCCCGGTCCGCCGCACAGCTGCGCCCATGGCAACCGCGCTGTGCTTGCCCGCCCGCCCGCCACGCAGCAGCGCCTCTGGCAGCTACGCCCACCCGCCCGCCGCGCTGGGAAACTGGGCGGGAGGGCGCCGGAGGGATCCAGCGCACCATGGCGCCAGGGGCGCTTAAGACGGCCCTGCTTGTGGTCTCTTCCAACTCTATGATTCTATGAAAACTGGTAAGACCAAGGCAGTATCCCACACCATACATTTACAACACATTTAAAACGTATTTCCCTCCCTCCCTCGAAAAGAATCCTGGAAGTGCAGATTAAGAATGCTGGGAATTGTAGCTCTGAGGGGTAAACTACAGTTCCCATGATTCTTATTGGTGGTAGTGTGGGAATGTGCTTTAGATGTACCGTGTGTAGGCAACTTCTGGTATGATTAAAATACAGGTGAAACTCGGAAAATTAGAATATTGTCGAAAAGTGCATTTATTTCAGTAATGCAACTTTTTATTTTTTTAATATTTCTTTTAATTTTTACAAATGCTTTCTTTTGGAAATTCCACAGTAATAAAACAAATAGTTACAATAATACAAAAATAAACATCACTATTACATTTCATTAATTACATTCCATTTATAATTGACCTGCCTAATGACAAATAATTACAATTACAACAAATAAAGGCTTGACATATCTTGCTTTGCATGTCATGCATCTATTTCATATATTGGTTTCACCTTTTAAGTTGTGTTACTGAAATAAATGCACTTTTCGACGACCGGGTTTCACCTGTACACTAAAAGCTGAGTGGAATAAAAATGCCACAACCAATTCATTTAGAAAATTGCAGAGAAAGGGACCAAATTTCTCTGGCTTGATTCTTAATTATTTGTCTTTAAAAAACAATAATGTTCTGCTATTTTGAACTTTGATGCAGAAATGGAGTAAATCATTTTCAGAGCTGGCATTCCTGTAACCCAGGGTGGTGAACATCAGCCCCAAAGGCCAAATCTGGCCTTAGGAGAAATATGTGTGAAAACGTGTATGAATTTCCATCCATACTTTTTTTTTAATTGCATGTATCTTTGTTACATTTCTAAACCTAGGATTTAAAAAATGAGAGGGAGAGAAATCAAAATTGAGACACTAGCCATCCCTATCTGGCACTGTAAAGCTCATCAGACTCAATAGGACTTATTTTTTAGAAGCCCCCTGGAAGAGATTGAACTATATTACAGAGCAAATGAAGAGCCTTTAGTGATGGGCAATAAACGGGGGGGGGGGGGCGGGGCAGGCAGGAGCTTAGCAGTGATCTTCAAGGTGAGAATGGAAGATTTTCAAGCACGCAAGAGTGTCTGTTCAGCTGTGAAATGTGAGACGCTATGTAATTGGTAATAGGCTTATAGGCAGGCAGGCATCCCAGGAGTTTCCTTAAGCGTGGGTCACAAGGCCACTGAGATTGCTGAGAGCAAGCAGCCCAGTTGCAAGTCTAGCTTCTCTGATCCCTTTTTATTCAGGTCCAGCCCAAGGCCAGCCTGAGGAAGAGCAGCAAATCCCTTCCCCCTCTTTGTATAGTACGTAAGGTAGAGTACATAACTTATTTTATCACCTGAAGCAGAAAAATCTCACAAGCACCTTCTGTCTCTCTGGCGGTAGAACAAACCCAAGTGATTAAAAAAAACACACCACTGTCTTTCCATGACTTTGCAGATCCACTAGCCGGAGGCAACAGCCATCTTTGGCCCCTGCTTCTGGAGCCAGTAAGGCGGTGCTGGGGGACGACGACGACTGTGTACACTTCATGCATTAAAAACACACCCCTCCCCCCAAAAGATTCCCAGGAACTGTAGTTTGCTAAGGGTGTTGGGAATTGTAGCTCCGTGGGGGGGGGGGTTACACAGCAGTCCCCAGGATTATTTTGCCAGGGTGGGTGTGTTGTGTGATTTAAACTGTCTGCAGAGAGATGTTTAAGGCATGTAACACCAAGATGTCTTACCTGTGTTTATAAAACAGTGAGCAGTTTATGCTGGAGATGTAAAATGCTCAGTGCTGACATCTTACATATTTTCTGGACCAAATAAGGAAGCTTTGGATTGATGTTATTAAAGGAATTGAAACAAGTAGGGGACATATATTACCAATGGATCCACTAGCAATTTTGTTTTGTTATATTGAAGATGTACAGTAGTACCAATGGTTAGTAGAGAGATGTCCCTTTTCTTATTGACCTGTAAAGAGCCTGTATAGCTATTGCTTATAACTGGAATATAATTTGATCTCCAACCCTGGATGATTGCCTGGCTAAAGTTTGGCATATAGTTTCCAAGGCTAAACTGACTAAAATGATTCAAGACTAAAATGATTCAAGGTCAAAGTGGGTAGACAGAAGTAAAGACAAATTTCTTTAAAAATGGGCTGATGCAACAAGGTACAAGGAAACCTAAATCCACATGCTTTGTTGGGAATATTGTGAGATTATGATGTGTGGATTTAGCAAGGTTTCTGGAATAGTAGGACAAGAGTCACCTAATTAACCCCATCAGCAAAAGCCTCTCCCCACACTCATGAAATTGGCTCCAGGGGATGGAGTCAGAAGGAACACCCCCCCCCCCCCGAACAGCAAGCTTGTGCAGATGGAATATTTGTAATAGTGCCACATTGAATTCCGCCCATGGTTAGTGTTTACCTTGTTTAAATGTACTTGATTTTTCAAAATTATTAAGTGTTTCTCCCCACCCACCTTTGCGTGTACACTGTTACATACAAAAAAATGCCCTCAAAAGATATGCAGAGAGAGCAATTCTGCTGTCAGGGCAGGAAAAGAAATGGCTTGTCAGACCAGACCCTCTCTTTCAGCATCTACATTTTCTTGCCTCCCTTCCTGAACTGGACATGTTATTTTCTCTGCCACCCCTCCCATCTTGCTGCTTGCTATAGAAGCCCCTCTCTCCCTTCTTTCCTTTCCTTTCTGTTTCTCTGTGCTTGTTGGCTTAGTCCAATTCAGAGGACGTTCTTTGCATTTTTTGAGGTTAAAACTTCTGGTGGGGGGGATTTTTTTGGACAGAGCAAGGGCAGCAAGTTGGGTATGAGCACAGCTCAGAAAGATTGGCTCAAGTGGCGAAAAAACAAACCAACCCACAGGCGCCTAATCCATGTGAATGAGGAACAGAAGGAGCCTCTGGAGGGGCTGATTGGCAGGGGAAAGAGAGTTTTTGAGAAGATCGGTGTAGGGATCAGTCACTGTGGCTATTGAAGAGCATAAAGCAGCTTTCTCCCAACATGGTGTTGTTGGACTCCAGCTCCCATCAGCCCCTGCCATAAGAATATAAAATGTGCCCTGCTGGATCCAGCCAATGGGCCATCTAGTCTAACATCCTATTCTCACAGCGGCCAGCCAGGTTCCTGTGGGAAACCCACAGGCAGGACCTGAGCGCAAGAGCAGAGCATGGTCATTGTGGTGAGTAGCTGTTGATGGCTTTACCCTCCATGCATTTGTCTAATCCTCTTTTAAAGCCATCTAGGTTGCTGGTGGCCTCCCACATGAGCGAGTTCCATAGTTTAACTGCGCTGTGTGAAGAAGGACTCTTGCGTTCTGGAGTAAGAGGAGGAGACTTTGACACAGAGAAGCGTCCTAATGCCACATGGAACATCTTGTCTTGTCCTGACAATTCTGTGTCACTTTGTGGATTGCTTACATTGTAATATGATTCTCCTGAGTCGGCTGGACATGGGCTACTACCATTTTATAGTTCCCAGAACTCCATCTGGGTAGTCAGCAAAGCAGTGTGAGATGCGTGTGCATTTGGCATTTCCTCTGTTTAATCCTTTCTGTTACCCACACACCCAGACTTGCGTGCTCTGTTTGCTGCCTGCCTTGTGGGATTCTGACTTTTCATGCTAATCGGTTTTTGGTTACATAGCAAAAACGTGGTTACTCAGTTCTGGTATATGATGTCATTTATGACATGCCTCCTGCTTTAATTAAAAAGACCCGGGGGAATGAATATATGATCTCATTGTCAAGATGGGACATTTTAAGTTTTCAAAGAGTCTGGGTGAGTAGCTGTTTTTCTTTGAGCCATTCTCCACTAACGGCCCCATAGGAATCAGGCGGACCACTCCACGGAACAGAAAGCCTAGGCCAGGGGTCCCCAAACTAAGGCCCGGGGGCCGGATGCGGCCCAATCGCCTTCTAAATCTGGCCCGCGGACAGTCCGGGAATCAACATGTTTTTACATGAGTAGAATGTGTCCTTTTATTTAAAATGCATCTCTGGGTTATTTGTGGGGCCTGCCTGCTGTTTTTACATGAGTAGAATGTGTGCTTTTATTTAAAATGCATCTCTGGGTTATTTGTGGGGCATAGGAATTCGTTCATATTTTTTTTCAAAATATAGTCTGGCCTCCCACAAGGTCTGAGGGACAGTGGACCGGCCCCCTGCTGAAAAAGTTTGCTGACCCCTGGCGTAGGCACCTCCCTTCAGAAGAAGGGCCATAGCTCAGTGGCAGAGCACCTGCTCTACAGGCAGATAGTCCCAGGTTCAATCACCGGCATCTCCAGGTAGGACTGAGAGACAACCCTGCCTGAAACCTTGGAGAGCTGCTGTCAGTCAGTGCAGACAACACTTAGCTCGAAGGACTGATGAGATTACGTAGGCAAATTCCCATGTTCCTATGCAGTCATTGCTCTGCTGCGAACTGCACCTTGATTTCATTCAGATTTGGTTTTATCAGCCAAAGGACCCTTATGCAGCAGGGGTGTGGAGCCTTTGACTCTCCGCAGGTGTTGGACTCCATCAGCATACCGCACAACTGTCCTGTTTTAAGTGGGACATCCCAGAATTACAGAAGCTGCCCCGGCTTCTGATTGTATCCTGGGGTGTCCCATTTTGGCTCCCATGCTCTGACTGTGCCAGAGTGCGGGACCAAAAGACACACTTTTTTGGCCTCAAACCTTGTGCTTGTGTGCCACCCCCTCCTCTTCCTACTTCTGGAAGCTGCGCCAGAAGTACAATGGCGGTGGGCGACCAGTCATATGGGGGGGGGGGGAGTGAGAGGGGATAGGGCCTCCATCAAGGTCATGTCCCAATTTGCCTCACCGGGATGTGGGAGGGTATGCACCAGCCCCAGCTGATGGGCTCTTACTGCTGGTCTGGAGCAGCCAAGGGGAGAAAGGGAGGAGGCTGGGCTACTTTAAAGGGTAAATTCACTGTGTTGTGCCATCTTGGACACTTTGAAATTGTTTGATTAAGAGACTTTCAGAAGTCTTGAGTCCTCCTTCTTATTGCCCACCTGAGCCCAAGCAGTAAAACATTTGCTGAAATACTCTTTATTTTGCTATGTACGCTATCTTCTGGTGCTTCTCTGCAAGAAACTACTTTTATTTTGTAAGAGTTTTTTCCTAGAGACTGTCTTGACTCAGAGGCGTTCCAAGGCGGGGGCAGGGGAGCGGTCTGCCCCGGTTGCCATTCCAAAGGAGGGGTGACAAATGATTGGTGCCACCTCCCGGGGTGCATGCCGCTCGCTGCACATACCCCCGGGACGCGTGCCATGCTCCCCTGGGACGACCGCCACTCCGGGTACTAGAGCAGGTTGCTCTGCCTCTGTCTAGACTGCTTGCCAACATGCTAAGCTGGGTCAAGAACCCTTTTTCAAGAAAGTGAAGGGAGCCAAGCACCGTGAGTGGAGCAGGCAGGGGAGTCCCAGGCCTTAAAACAGTTCACAAAATGGTGCTTGCAAGATGCTAAAGCTGAAAATGAGAGGTCTTATTCCTGGACGGACAGTGTGTGTGTGTGCGCGCGCGCGCGCGAAAACAGTAAAAAGGGGAGAATATTTTTTTTATTTAAAAAAACCCTGTACATCAAAGGTTGAGCACCATATGTTGTTGTACTCCAACTCCCATCAGCCAGCATAACCAATGATCAAGAATGATGAGGCCCTTGTAGTCAAACAACATCTGAAGGGCCCTGTCAATCTGTACCTGTTGACCTGAGGCACTTGTTAACATAGTCTGTAATAAGATTAGACAAGGTGACCTGTGATTACAACTTGTGATGGCTATATGACACCTCCGAGAGCAAAAATAAATAGTAAATTGCAAGAACTCGGGCCAGACGAAAAATGGATTTCAAATATATCTTCACAAGGTTTTATTTGTGTGATGAAGAGTTCAAATAGGAATCAATCCCAGTATAGTAGGCAAATAATAATAATAATAATAATAATAATAATAATAATAATAATTTCCAGTAAAAAATCAGGACAAGGCCCTGTTTCGACAATTCTTCGTCAGCAAAGATTCACAGGTCAGAGTGTACCAAGTCTGAAAAACAGTGAGAGAGGGCTCCATTGCCCTCATGCCCCACCTGTGCGCTGGCCACCAGGGGAAATAAGATGCCTGGTAGATGGACCCTTGGTGGGTCTGGTCCAGCATGGAAACTCAGTCTCTTGTGTTAATGAGAAACTCTGGAAAGTTAAATGTCAGGCGTCAGGGAAGCCAGCTTTGCCTCCTCCTGCTGTTCTTAGCTGTACGATTTTAAAGCTGTACTATTAGGTTTAACATAGCCAAACTCTCTCTCTCTCTCTCTCTCTCTCTCTCTCTCTCTCTCTCTCTCTCTCTCTCTCTCTCTCTCTCTCTGTGTGTGTGTGTGTGTGTGTGTGTGTGTGTGTGTGTGTGAGAGAGAGAGAGAGAGAGAGAGAGAGAGAGAGAGAGAGAGAGAGAGATGATTCCAAGCCTCTCAGGACCTGGACTGCTGCACTCATTTTCCCAGTCTCATTTGTCTGAAGTAGAAAAGGAGAAATTGGAAATGGAATTCCTGAGGCCTTGTTTCTTATTGGAATTCAGTTGTGATGAGCAGCTCAAAAACCCTCCCACACACCAAACTGCTGCAACCCCCTGCCTGAGACAATGAAAAAAAACTGCAATATGCATGGCTTGGACTGTAGCCCTTGACTGGAAGTGAGTGAACCAAGCAAAGGATTTGCCTGTCCCTGCTGTGAGACATCTCCATCAGCCAAACTAGGAGTCATCCAGTCCCTGATTCCTCAGTTAAAGGAACCAGGTCCCCCACCCCACCCCCGCAAGCCTCTGGCCATGGATCTTGGCCTTTACCCAAGGAGGAGGTACCGGAGCACTGACACATTTAAAACATGTGGCTCTCCCCAAAGTACCCTGGGAAATGTAGTTCATCACTTACAGAGCTGCTATCCTTGGCACTGTTAAGGATTCAGGAGGGGAAGGGCAAAATCATGCACCTTAAATATGCCTTAAATATACAGTGTGTGTCAGAAGCAACACCTTCTCTCAGGATTAAGATTCTTCTGATGTTCTGCAGGGGCCCTCTGAACACTGAGGGCCCCCAGCCCATAGCTGCCAAGTTATCCCTTTTTTAAAGGGATTTTCCCTTATGCTGAATAGGCTTCCTCGCGAGAAAAGGGAAAACTTGGCAGCTATGCCCCAGCCCCTTCAAAGAAAGGGTCAGGCACAGGGCTCGTCGGGGTTACGGAGCAGAGCAAAACCAAAACAGAAGCACATCTGCGAGTGGAAATCACGCTCCGGCAGCACAGCAGCAGTGGGAGGCGCCATTAGCGAAAGCGCACCTCATGTTACGAGTGGTTTCTGGCTACGAATGGACCTCTGGAATGGATTAAGTACGTAACTGTACTGCTGTTTCAGTTCAGCATGGAAATATGGGCTAGTCTCAATTAACAGTAGCACACTAGAGCAAAAGTGTTTCAAATATCATGCCATAGTACATTTCAGGGCTCCTCCAGATGACCTGTTTATTGAGCATTTATCTTGATTTACTTCCACAAGCATATTTGGCGTGCAGGTTAAATTATATCCTGCCTTTATTGAGCATTGATCCTGATGTGCTGGCACAAAGTTTATTTATGTGGAGTGGAGGTTTGATTATATCCTGTCTTTATTTGATTTGTTGGTGGGTAGGTAGGGGTTGTTATATGAGAATAAACATTCATTCTGATTTGCTTGCGGGGTGTTTATACATCTTCCCATTAATCATGTCTTCATTCTACTACAATTTTCAAGGGATTAAAGCACTCGGTCACTTAGCACGACAAACCTATTTTTAAAGCAAACAGACTTTTTGTGGTTAGGAAAGAAATGGCAAAATGCACCAAAGAGTCTAGGATGAACAAAGAATTAATGGGAAGACTCCACAAGCAAAGCAGGAGGAATGCAGGATGAATCCTCATTGTCTTTGTAAACAAATGAAAGCAAAGGCTCAGTGTATACCCGGAATAGTCTAACTACCACATAATCTTTGGGATGCATACTGAATGAACAGGTTGTCTGAAGTGGCCCTAAATATCCTAGCATGTGTTTGAATTCCTCCCTGCCAAAGACTGAGTTCAGAGCTGCCCTTAGTCTTCAAGGGGACACAAGACTCTTTGTGTTTTTCAAATGGAAAGTCCACGGCTCATCAGTATTGTATCCAGTCCAGATGCATTGACATCATAGATGGGAGGTATAGGAGGGTAAGGATGGGCCAAGGCCCACTGTGAAAACTATCCTGCCCACCCTTTGACCTCCCCTCAGCTGGCAGAGTTTTATGGCTACACTTCCCCAAATCCTATTTGCTGGGCAAATGGCTGATTCATGAGCAACTGATTCTCTACATTTGCTGATAAATTGGACTGAACACTCCATGCCAGAAACTCAGGTGTAGACAGATTGTACCATTTCAATTGGGGGAGGGGGGGTTGTTGAATGATTCCCTACACATTTGGTGCAAATAGAAAAGTAGTACATCTGGTAAAGAGTTGGGCTAGAACTATTCTCTTCAATGTGCTAGTTTTCTAGCTGAATGGAGGTTTTGTATTTAGTACGGGGAAGACATTCATAAGTGGTATCCCTCACTTGTCTGGAGTGCAATCCTTTTTATCACCCCCTTTTTGCTCCATGTGTGTGGATTAGCTTTCACCAAACTGGTGCTTTGGCCTACAACTCTCATCATCTAGGACTGATGGGAATTGGACTTCCAAGCACTTGGGGGGGGGGACCAGATCAGTGAAGGCTGGTGCGTGTACATAATCTCAGCTGCTGCCAAAGCAATAATATTCCAAAAACTCTATTTCTCTCCTGCAGCTGAAGTTCAAAAAACCATTCCATTTACTGTTCTAGCTACCTGCCTTCTACTCTGAAATGTTACAGAGTCCCAAACTTGCCAAGGCAATTCAAGATCTCTAGAGCTTGAGCACAAAAGGGCTAAAACTTGTTTTAAATTAGAATTATATTTCAGGTGGCAGTACTAAACATACCGGTATATACTTGTAATTATTATTTACTTCTGATAAAGCATTGTTATTTGTTTGCCCCACTTTTCCTTCAGAAGACAGTAAAGTTACTAATCCTGCATCTGTCTCTATCCTATCACACTCATTAAATTCTGATGTGTATC
Organism: Zootoca vivipara; assembly: GCF_965207765.1. NCBI lineage: Eukaryota > Metazoa > Chordata > Lepidosauria > Squamata > Lacertidae > Zootoca > Zootoca vivipara. The sequence continues at coordinate 1,036,419 of NC_142584.1, forward strand.
TCATTCCAAATCCTGGAGAGAGATTCTGAACTATCAGGAGAATATTTCAAGGTATTGGCTCTTATTGCTCAACCAGTTGTCTGGGTGGTGCTGTGGGTTAAACCACAGAGCCTAGGGCTTGCCGATCAGAAGGTCGGTGGTTCAAATCCCCACGATGGGGTGAGCTCCCGTTGTTCAGTCCCAGCTCCTGCCAACCTAGCAGTTCAAAAGCACGTCAGAGTGCAAGTAGATAAATAGGTACCGCTCTGGCGGGAAGGTAAACGGCGTTTCTGTGCGCTGCTCTGGTTTGCCAGAAGCGGCTTAGTCATGCTGGCCACATGACCTGGAAGCTGTACGCCGGCTCCCTTGGCCAGTAAAGCGAGATGAGCACCGCAACCCCAGAGTCGTCCGCAACTGGACTTAACGGTCAGGGGTTCTTTTACCTTTACCTATTAACATGTTTTGTCTAGTTAAGTTTTTATCAGCATCCTTAATACCTTCTTTCCTATGTGGCTTACATACATTATTTACAATGTTTTTATCTCTTCCTGGAAAAGAGGGTAAATTGGGCTAACAAAAAATAAAGATTACAGTCATATCTCGGTTTAAGTACGCTTCATAGAATCATAGAGTTGGAAGAGACCACAAGGGCCATCCAGTCCAACCCCCTGCCAAGCAGGAAACACCATCAAAGCATTCTTGATATATGGCTGTCAAGCCTCTGCTTAAAGACCTCCAAAGATTCAGGTTGAGTACTTTCAGTTTAAGTACTCCACAGACCCGTCTGGAACGGATTAATCCACTTTCCATTACTTTCAATGGGAAAGTTCGCTTCAGGTTAAGTATGCTTCAGGTTAAGTACGGACTTCCGGAACTAATTAAGTTCTTAACCTGAGGTACCACTGTACATCTAAAAAAAACATACATGGTGATTCATGGTTAGCTATATACAAAGGAATTTCTTCTCTTCCTGTCAAGCACTTCAGGTCATTGCAATCAGTGTCCCAAGACCAATAAGCTTTCTAAACAAAACATTCCCTTTTCAGGCTATTACATGCAATAGTCACCATTTGCAAAACAAAAGGCAACATTTAGTCTATTATACAAAGCTTTCTTTGCCACTCTCCTGTATGCACTTGCTCACAGGATAGACATTCTTCTCCACAGCTCACAAATACAACTAAGAATTTCCTTGGCCATGGTTCCTTCCTGGTCCTCAGTTAATAAGGTTGTTTGCTGAGATAAATAGAGTTTTATTATGGTAGGGCCAGGAATGTGTGTTGGACCATTAGAGCTACATTTCAGAAAAGAAAAGAAAAAACCGGTTTCACCAAAGACTGACATTTGCTAATATGGACCAGTGGTTAATCAGGGAGCTGGACTTGTCCAGGGAGGCCAGGGTTCTAATCCCCACTCAATCACAAAGGTCATTGAGTGACCTGGATCAGTCATTCTCAGCCACTTTACCATGTTTCCATGTTTCCATGTTGAATCCCAGTTGTTGTCGTTTAGTCGTGTCCGACTCTTCGTGACCCCATGGACCAGAGCACGCCAGGCACTCCTGTCTTCCACTGCCTCCCGCAGTTTGGTCAAACTCATGTTTGTAGCTTCGAGAGCACTGTCCAACCATCTTGTCCTCTGATGTCCCCTTCTCCTAGTGCCCTCCATCTTTCCCAACATCAGGGTCTTTTCCAGGGAGTCTTCTCTTCTCATGAGATGGCCAAAGTATTGGAGCCTCAGCTTCAGGAGCTGTCCTTCCAGTGAGCACTCAGGGCTGATTTCCTTCAGAATGGAGAGGTTTGATCTTCTTGCAGTCCATGGGACTCTCAAGAGTCTCCTCCAGCACCATACGCATGCTGCATAGACAACCTTTTACATGAGGCAGCTCCTCCTGCCACTTCAAACAGCAGGCAGGCATGCTTATCTGTGAGGTAGGAGGAGACAAACTGTGCTTCAGGTCACCTCTGTTTTCAGGTGGGATTCAACCACTTCCCTACAAAACTGGACTTTTAACAGAAAGTGACAGGGAAACTGGAGTGGAAAGGGTGTGGCAACCCTCGCTTTGAAGCAAAGTCATCCAAGCTGTCCACAAATAAATCAGGATGAATACTCAATAAACAGGTCATCTGGAAACACCCACAAAGAACCCCCCAAAACCTACATTGCCTCCATGTGTCCCTGCCACTTCCTTTCCCTTCTTTTTTATATATTAAAAATACCCTCTTTTTGGGTGTGGATATCTGTCATCTCTAAACCTCTGACTCTTCTCATACCTACCTTCCCTCCCTTTTCCTTCAAGGGATAGCACAGATTAAAGTTCCCTAAGAAAGCCTCCTTTTAAAAAAACGGAAAACAAAAAAAATCTCTGCAAGTAATTAATTAATTAATTAATTAATTAATTGTGCCAGCCAATCAACCCAACAAACCAAACATAAATGATACTGACAGTGCAGCCAAACCACTCCAATTCTTCCTCTCCAGAGAGTTTAATCTCCCTCTTCTGGACAGAACTTTATAGGCGTAGCCAAAATATTGTCGTCTTGCCAGGATGAGACAGCATGGGAGTGGAGAGAGAGGCCCCATCAGACCCATTTTTGCTGTTTAAAGCAGTGCTTTTTTTCTAGAAAAGGAACTCCCACAACCCTAAGTTCTTGAGCTCTTTTTAGGGGAGAGCCAAAGTCACAAGGGGGGGGGATGCCACTCAACAGCTGCCAGTAAGCTACAAGAAGGGGTGAAAAAAGCCCTCCTGGCATGTCATCACAGCATATGCACCAGCTCAGTATTGTGAAGGAGAACTTTGTTGCTTTGGCATGGACGGTATTTGTATACATCTTCATCAACATTTCCTACCTAGCAATTTCCCCTTCCAGAATAAGCATTCCCTCCAGGCCAGCCATGTACACATTAGTGACTTGAAACACATCAAGGTCACCCCCCCCCTTCCCCTGCTGTGTTTCACATCTCAATCATATGTTGCTGTACAGTCCAGGAAGGGGGCGGGGCGGGGGGAATGGCTTGATCCAATACTCATTCCTTGATGAGTTTCTGCGCACCAAGCTCCAGTTCACCTGTGCATGTGCAATGTCTGTCTCAAATGTACACACCTCAGCCTAACTGTGGCTTCCATTTCCGAGCTGGATACAGTGGTGTCAAGGGGGGGGTGCAGGAGGCCTGGGCCCCAGATGCAGAATCTTGGAGAGTGCTAACCATGTGCACATCAGCTGCTGGGTGCTGAGTGACCACAGAGGGTGAACACCACCCGCCCCACTCCTGCCCACCAGCTGACAGGCGGGTGCCCATATGCTGGACAGTGGCAGGGGGCAGAGGGCGAAAAGCAACCTCTGCGCTCCCACACCTGCCCCCGCCTGGCATGCAAGGGCAGGAGCGGGCCACGGAGGGTGAAAAGCACCCTTCATGCCTGCCCTGCCCCCACCCCTGCCTGGCTAGTGCCTGCCTGTCAACACCAGTTGTTCCCTCTGCACTCACCCAGTTTCCGCCACTGATGGGCGGGCAGGCGCTTGCGAGCCAGGCAGGGACAGGGCGCAGATAGTGAACAGCACCCTCTGCACTGTGCCCCTGCCTGGTGGTGGCAACAGTGAGCGCACTCCGTCTCAGGTGCCCCTGACTGGATGGAAGCGCATCAAACAGGAGTATTTCTCAAGAAACCACAGGATTGATATGGCTCCAAACACCATAAGTGCACTAGAGCCAAAGTAAATGGTAACTTCTACACAGTGTATGGGTGGCTGCAGACTGCCCCTGTTTTACATGAAGGAGCCAAGTGCATACCGAAAATTTAGGTTTCTGCATTTAAAGCAGATTAACATTTGCTGTTGCCCTTGCACAACAAATCAACTTTTTTATTTCAAAACAAACTTGACTTTTTGCAGTTTCCAATGTGATGTAGAAAAAAAACCTGCTCCTTTTCCCTTGTGGGGTATCCAAGTGGGTTCCCTATCGGTAGGAGAAAATAGCAGAGGCCAACCAGAGAACTGTTTCAGACATGTGGTTTATATACTCACGTCTGTATTTGCCTTGTAAATTTATGAACATTTAATTTATATATTTGAGACCTTACATTCTTATAGCAATTGCATTTCCCCATTGGTTTGCAAATAGGGTTGCCAGACTCAATAGCGGACAGGACTTCTGTGCCTTTAATTGCCCTGCTCTCTTTTGAGTCTGGAAACCTTAAAGAGAAACCAGCAGACCCTTTGCTTGGAAATTAAACAAAGGGTCTGCTGGTTTCTCTTTAAGGTTTCCAGACCCAAAAGAGAGCAGGGCAATTAAAGGCACAGAAGTCCTGTCCACTATTGAGTCTGGCAACCCTATTTGCAAAGTGCGGGATGAACAAATTACTAATGTGGAAATTTGTAAAGGCCTCACAAGCAAATCAGGGTGAATGCAGAACTAATGTTGATTTTCATATAACTGTGCTGCTATAAAGAAAGCAGAACAAATGTTCAGTGAAGACCAGGCAGATTCCAACCACCACGTACACTTTGCATAAGCAAATCAGGATGAATGCAGAATGAACAGGTCATCTGGAGCAGGGGAGATCAGGGCAATAAGACAAGTACCACCAGATCAGACCAAAGGAATAGCTCAGCCTACTGAGTATGAGGCTCTTGATCTCAGGTCAGGCATTGGGCGGAAGATTCCTGCATTGCAGGGGGTTAGGCTACATGATCCTCAGGGTCCCTGCCAACTCAACAATGCTATGATTCAAAGTCCAGCATCCTGCCATCACAGGGGCCAAGCGGATGCCCATGGGAAACCTACAACTGTAACCCCCAGCAACTGCAACTTGTTCATAGTTCCTGCAGTGCACTTTCCACTCCCACCCCACTTATTTCCCCCCTTCCCCTTTCACGTTAAGAGGCATGAGAAAGAAGTAAGTGACTGCTCCAAGCCCCTATGAGCCATTGTCTGCTTGGGGGGTCCTGTAATCACACAGGGATATGAGACCTCTGTGCGAGACAGTTGGAAGCTGCCAAAATATCCCCCCTTCCTCCTCCTCCTCCTCCTATCACAAGGGAACAGCCAGAGGTCAACTCTCCATTCACCCAAATAGCTGTGTTAACCCTTTAACAGCCAGCAGCATCCCCATCACCAGACTGTGTGCATCTTGTAAAAGGTTGTGGTTTAAGTAAGGATTAACTTCTCTCTGAGGGTAAGAGTCAATTCAAATGTGGATTAAAATCTTCTTCGTCCACCACCAAAGATTAACTGGGAAAGGTAACAAGCAGAGAACATTGGGGCTCTTGATCTTTTGAAATGCCCCCCATAGCTAGCCGGCCACACAGAATTGATGCTCTCCTCTCTCTTTAAGAATGTACTTGAAGGCAGATTTCCCCCTCCACTCCATAACCACAGCCAGCAGAAGGTTTGCCTTAGGCCCAAATGTGGGTGGTGGCAACCAATGGTCTGTTTAAATGAGAAGCTATTAGTTAGAGGAGAGTGGGAGTGATGGGGGGGGAAAGCAGAGGAGGGAAAGACTTAATTCTGCCCTCCTCCAGTTTCCCTTCTCCAAGTTGCTCCCCCCCCCATCCCACCTTGGACTGCACATGGGCATAGCCAGGATTTATGTTGGGGGTGGGCAGGCTTAACTAACTCAGTTAAGTATTTTTATTTATTTACTTGATCTTAGGGGGGGCAGCTGCCCCCTTTGGCTACGCCCATGAGTGGGAAGTCATTGGCAGTGCAGTTTGGAGTGGGACGGAGCAGACGGGGGCGGGGCGGGGATTGAGCACTCTTTTTTTTTTTTTTTTTAGATAGATATTTATTGATTTTCACAATAGAAAAGTGATTTACAAAGGTTTAGAAGGGATGGGGGAAATACAAAAAAGCAAAAATACAAAAGTCAGGAAAAACAGAAAAAATCAGAAAATAAAAAAGAAAAAATAGAAAACTATATAACTTATCTTTATCACAGTGTATATTGGGACCTCCTCGGGTTCCCGTCCCTGTGTTTCTCAAACACACTTCCAATTTAGCAAATTCTACCTCTAAATATTCACTTTTAATACTAAGTTCTTATTTTCTATTCTAAAATAACCTCTTTTACCTAATCCACAGATTTATTTACCACTTAATTTCTATTCTTAAAATATTACTTTAGCGTATTTTTTTAAATACAATTTAAAATCTTTCCACTCTTCTTCAATTGCTTGTTCTCCCTGGTTACGGATTCGTCCGGTCATCTCTGCCAATTCCATAAATTCCATCATCTTCATCTGCCATTCATCAATCGTTGGTAACGTTTGCTGCTTCCAGTATTTAGCGATCAACAGTCTCGCAGCTGCAGTGGCATACATGAAAAAGGATACCTTTCTCTTGGGAATCTCCTTCCCTACAATGCCCACTAGGAATGCCTCTGGTCTCTTCACCAATGTGCCTTTTAGCACTTTCTTAAGTTCATTATAAATCTTATTCCAGAAGTCATTCACCAGTGGACATGTCCACCACATGTGGTAAAATGAACCTATTTCTTTCTTACATTTCCAACATTTATTGTCATTGTTGTGGTAAATCTTTGCTAGCTTTTCTGGTGTAAGGTACCATCTGTACATCATTTTCATTATATTCTCCTTTAATAAACTACACGCAGTAAATCTAATATTTTCCTTCCACAACTTTTCCCAATCCTCTATCATAATATTATGTCCCACATCCTTTGCCCACAAAATCATAGCATTTTTAGTTTGTTCATCTTTTGTATGCCATTCTAGCAGCAATTTATACATTCTCGAAAGTATTTTCGTCTTAGGTTCTAACAATTCTGTTTCCACCTTTGACCTCTCAATTTGAAAGCCAATTACTCTATCCATTTTAAACGCTTCATTTATCTGATGGTATTGGAGCCAATCATCCAATTTACCTTTCAACTCCTCATATGTTTTTAATTTAAATTGGTCTCCATCTTGAATCAACAAATCTCTATATTTCAACCAACCGGTCTCCATATTTAATCTTTTGCGAACCTTGGCCTCCAAAGGCGAGAGCCAATTTGGCGTTTTTCTTTCTAATAAATCTTTATATCTGGACCAAACCTTGAACAGTGAATTTCTAACAATGTGCCTTTTAAAACTTCCATGGGCCTTAACCTTATCGTACCACACATATGCATGCCAACCATGAACATTATCATAACCTTCTAAGTCCAAAATATCAGCGTTTTCCAATGTAAACCACTCTTTCAACCAGCAAAAGGCAGCTGCTTCATAGTAAATTTTAAAATCAGGTAGAGAGAAGCCTCCTCTTTGTTTATCATCAGTCAATATCTTATATTTGATTCTTGGCTTCTTCCCTTGCCATATAAATTTTGATAGCACCTTTTGCCATTCTTTAAAACAACTCAGCTTTTCAATTATTGGTAATGATTGAAATAAAAACAACATCTTTGGCAATACATTCATCTTAATCGTTGCTATACGGCCCAATAAAGACAATTTCAGGTTGGTCCACGTTTCTAAATCCTTCTTAACTTCATTCCATAATTTCACATAATTATCTTTAAACAAATTTAAATTTTTTGCAGTCATATACACTCCAAGGTATTTCACTTTTTTAACAAAAGATAAACCAGTTGTTTCTTGCAATTTCTCTCTCTCTCCCTTATTCAAATTTTTATCTAGTACTTTAGTTTTGGATTTATTCAATTTGAAACCTGCTACCCTTCCAAACTCTTGAATAACTTCCAGAGCCCTCTGTACACTGGACTCTGGATCTTGTAAAGTTAACACCAAATCATCCGCAAAGGCTTTAAGTTTATATTGTCTCTTCCCTACAGTTACACCTTTTATTTCATCATCTTTTCTAATCCTGTCAAGCAGGACTTCCAGGACCGATATAAAAAGCAAAGGAGAGAGAGGGCACCCTTGTCTTGTACCTTTCTCAATTCTAATCTCATCTGACACCATATTATTCACGATTATCTTAGCTTTTTGCTCTGAATAGATTGCTTTTACTCCATTCAGAAAACCATTGCCCATTCCCATTTTTTCTAAATTTCTTTTTAGAAATAGCCAAGAAATATTGTCAAACGCCTTTTCCGCATCTATAAACATAAGAATGGCTTTTTTGTTTATCTTCTGCTCCAGCATTTCCAAAATGTCAACTATATTCCTAATATTATCTTTCAAATGCCTCCCCGGAAGGAAGCCAGCTTGATCTTGATGTATAAAGTCTTTCAAAACCTTTTTCAATCTGGAGGCTAAAATGTTAGCAAATATTTTATAATCCACATTAAGTAGGGATATTGGGCGATAATTCTTAACTTGCGTTCTATCCGTGTCCGGTTTTGGTATCAGAGTAATGTAAGCCTCTTTCCAAGATTCAGGGGCCTCTCCTCCATTCAAAATTTCATTGCATAAATCCTTCAAAGGTTGAACTAACCAATCTTTCATTGTCTTATAATATGCATCTGTCAAACCATCCGGTCCTGGGGTCTTGCCCGACTGCATTTGTTGTATAGCATATTCCACTTCTTGCGTTGATATCTGTTGAGACAGTAGGGATTTGTTCTCTTCTGGGATTTTATGCAGCCCAAATTTGTCCAAGAATTGCTCCACTTCTGGCTTAGCGTGTGGAACAAACACCCTGGAATCTACCTACTCTTTGGCAGATATTGGGGGTGGCGTGTAGCCTTTGTAACAATACATTACACTGATTATGATGTCATAAGACTTTTTATTCTCAATGCCCAAAACTGGAAAGTAGAAAGTAGGGGAGCTGTCTGTATATTTGTGCTCCCATGTTTTAGTGCATAACCAGCATGATATCACTACATCTTATTTTTTAACGAAGCAGACTCCAGCTATAAGGGAAGGGTGCAACCCCAGACACCACCCACTACTAATGATCTTTCATCACCCTCACTGCCTGGACCAATAATGCTTTGCCACTCCAAAGCTATTGTGTTCATCACTGCAGAAATGGCTACAAAGCTGGGTGGCAAACACTGTGCAATGCAGCAGCCTGGTAGTATTGTCATCTGGATAATAACTGAGTTGGACAAATGATAGGCATTCCAGAGAAGACAGGTAGCGCGGGAAAAGCGTTCTCTTCCAGCATCATTTCTTCCCAGTGCAGTTTGGTACCTGGCCAGAAGGTGGCGCGCTCTGATTTCCACAAAGGCATTCATGATCTCTCCACAGCAGCTGTGAGAGGGTTCCCTGCTACCCCTTTGGCCTTGTTAAACACTAGAAGTTAATTGAGATGAATAGACTCAATATACACTGATATTTGAAGAAGGGGCAGTATTCTTTCTGTTATAAGCAAATGAAGAGAGTACTCTAATCTTCACCTAAGAGAATGTAGCAAAAACATGGAATTTTCTGTACAGTATTACCATCATGGTATAGACCAGTGATAGCGAACCTTTTAGAGAGCCAGTGCCCAAACTGCAACCCAAAACCCACTTATTTATCGCAAAGTGCCAACATGGCAATTTAAGCTGTATATCTGATTTTTTTCTGTGTGTTACACGTTTCTTCTTTAGGACTGCTGTTGTAATAAATAATCCTTCATAAAAGTTATTGCATTACATTCTTCATTATTATATATCAATGGAAAGATAAGAAGAAAATATCTTTCCACTGATATATAATTTTATGGGGTAACTCAATACTTTTTTTTCTTAAAAAATGTTTAGGGGTACTCTCATTCTGACTCAAGAAAATCACCACTGGGGGGAAATAAATACAGTTCAAATTGGGAAAAATAAATATAGTGAATTTCTTAACCCGTTAAATTCACAAATGTTTACGGGTATGCGTCCCCCTAGAAAAAAAAAAGCACTGGTATTACTCCAAAACAAAGTGGGGTTATGAGCCATCAAACCTCAGAAATACCTTTCCAGAAGGTTCCACAATTTTGGCCACTAGCGTACACTGGAGGGCTGTACTAAGAGCCACCCTCTTTCAATTTTTAATATGAGATAATAATGATTGTTCGTGTGCGCACATACAAATAAATATAAATAATTAAACCCAGCCAGATGGGTGGGGTATAAAGAATTTATTATTATTATTATTATTATTATTATTATTATTATTATTATTATTATCTGCTGCAGCGGATAGGAATCTACCATTTTGTCGTGACTACTTCATGCCATCGGAACAGAGCCCTACTGCGAAGACTGTTAGCGTGCATTGATCTACACACATAAAACACATTCACGCACAGGCGTTGTCTATTATTATTGTTATTATTATTATTTGCCGTTTCTTCAGCTGCTGTTTGAGCCCAGCAAACATGTAAACTCAGCAGCCCTGTCTCAGGTTGCCGTATTTATATGCTTACTGACCTGTGAGTTAAGCCCTGCTGAACTCAAGGTGGCTTACTCCCGAGTAGGAGAAACAGACTGGCGGGAGGACCTGGCGCATCAAAAGTCAATGCCTGCTCAGCCCCTCGCTCGCTTGCCAGGCCCTGGTGCCGCAGGCTTTGGACGGCCCGTGCGAGCCCTCCTCTCCTCCTCCTCCCCCACCCCCTGCTTGGGTGATGGCACGCATGCCCACAGAGAAGACTCTGAGTGCCCTCTCTGGCACGTGTGCCATAGGTCTGCCACCACTGGTATGGACACATGATTTGGGCTTTTTCATGCATCATAATGGAATTGTAGAATATCCACACCAGAAATTGGCACTGGGAACAAAATTCAGCATCTTGGGAATCTAGTTTGATTTTAAATGAAAAAGTTTCTGGTCCTTATTGAATTTGTCATAAATTTGTAGTGAAACCTGAAGGCGGAGCAATAGTAGGAGAATATTATTAACATTTTGAGTGGTCAGGGTAAGGCTTAAGGGCCATGTGTAGCTCATTGCACGACTAATTATTCAAAGCAATCAAGTGCCTGCAAATGTGCTTATGCCACAAAATTATGCAGGCTTCAGTAATTGTCTTTCCTTGACAGACAGTTTCTATTTCTTTTTGAAGACCTTGTTAAACATAGGGGAGGTTTTTAATCCAGTTCATAACCCACACTATGTGTGAGAGAAGCCCTGTAACTATGTTAAACAAACCCTCCCTTGCTCCTATTTCTTTATCAGCAGAAGGTAGTTTTAAAAAACCCCCACTATATTTATATAATAACTAATCCCCTCCAAGTGATTCTGAAAGCAGATTAGAAAGCCAACATCACACAGCTAAAATGAGCGGGATTTTGTTTCTAAACAGGAGAAACAGCAGCATAACATCTTTGTTTATCTTTGTGCTATGAAAAGCCTCCTTGTCTAATGTCTGCAGATCAGGATGCTGTTACAGCACCAGAGCAGGCTGGGCTTGTTCTTTCTATCAGGTGGCAATACTACAGGTATAGGAAGAAGGGGAGGAAAAACTCAGCGCTCCAGTCTATCTGGGAGCCCCAATGTGAATGAATACTCCCAGTAGTTATTGACTGATGTTGAAAAGAAAGCACTCTGCACCCACTCCTAAGAAGAGCCCTGCTGGATCCGGCCAGTGGCCCATCCAGTCCAGCATCCAGTCCAGTTCTCACAGTGGCCAAGCAGATGCACCAATGGGATAAGCAGGAGCGAAGTGCAAGAGCCCTCTCCCCACTCAGAAACATTTCTGTCCATTCATATTGAGTCATGGTGCTGAAACTGAAAGCAGTCCCTAGAACAGTGATGGCGAACCTATGACACACGTGTCAGATGTGACACGCAGAGCCCTCACTGCTGGCACGTGCCCCATCGGCCCATTCACGCTGTTGTTGTTGTCCCCCCCCCAATTTGTTCTCCTGCTCCTCCTACAGCTTGTCTCCGCTGTTAAAACCCAGATCCTGTTGTTGTTGTTGTTGCTGCTGGTAGCCAGAGATTGGTTTTTTAACCCTTTCTGTGCTGTTTTTTCTGGCGCTTTGGCAGACTATGATTGGGTGTAACAGCGTTTGTTTTTTAACCCGTTCTGTGCTGGGTTTTTTGGCGCTTTGGCAGACTATGTCGGTGCTGCGTGTTAGTTCCAGCGAAGGTATTATTCGTCATTTATTTCTGTTCTCTTTCCCTCCCAGAAAGCACAGCAGCTTTGGGGCATCCCCCCCCCCAAAGCAAAGCAACTTTTGCACACACACCCCAAAAAACCCCTCCAAAACTTTGGTTAGCAGCTCCCCCCAAAAAGCTCAACAACTCTGGGCACTTTGTGATAAATAAGGAGTTTTTGGTTTGGTTAAATAATTAGTTTTTGGTTTATTAAATACAGTTATATATTACAATTATACATTTTTGTTATTTAAACTATAAATATCACGAAATTATGGTTTTTTTCCTCAAAGTGACACCCACCCCCCCACCCCCGAGTTATGCTTGGTTTTTTGGCGAATTTTGACACACCAAGCTCAAAAGGTTGCCCATCACTGCCCTAGAACCATTCCCTGGTCCAAATGAAGCCCTGATGTCTCTTCAAAAGGAAAAAGGAAAAGGGGGAAAAAAAGAGCTGGCATGCTGGTCGCTATAAGAATGCAGTATATGAGCACAGAAAATCAACAAGATGAGCCAGAGGCAGCTTTCTCTTGAGCCCTGCAGTGCCTTCTCCTTCCTGACAGTGCTCAGGCCTTCAGCTTCCTGGTTCAGCTGGTTCTGGACTAAGGATTCAGGAAAGGAGGGGAGGACTCTGCCAAGGGCCGGAGCCCCGGGGAGGAAAAGGGTGTGGGTCTCCCGAGTGCTATCAGCACTTCCTTTGCCTGAGGACAAGAGGCCAGGCTGAGGACTGGAAGGCCACTTGGGAGTCATAGTAAGCACTAGGCATGTTGCACTGGTAGTACAGTACTGAAGGGTCCACATCTGTGTGGAGGCGGCAGAGAATTCAATGTAGGTAGATAGGAGATGGGTGGGAAAGGACTTGTTCATTCACAAATACAAATGGAGCAGACATGAGAGAGAGAGAGACCTGTTAGACTGTGTACACACCAAATATTTAAAGTGCCTTCAAAGCACCTACATACCCACACCTACAATCCTGGGAGCTGTAGATCGCCCCCCATAGGGCTACAGTTCCCATCATCCTTAATAAACTTCAGTTCCCAGGATTCTTTAGAGGGGGGTGATTTAGAAGTTAGCTAAATCCAGGATCTGATTAAAAGCTGCTGAGGCTGTGCAGCAGTGATTATTTGGGGGAAGCCTTACCGTATGCTGTAAAACCTTTCAGTTTTGTGGAATTTTAATGGGCCCAACCAGGACTTCTGCTGCTTTAAAAAACAACAACAACCAAGAGCATTGCTCAAGGCTGGTTTGCAGGCTACAGAAAATACCACAGGGGGGGCTGCTCTTAACATGGAGCCCCTGGGAGGCTCCATGTTAGCACAAGGGAAGCTGTTCAGTGTGCAATTACTCATTGTGCAGCAGGAGAAAATTTCCTTATGTCACCACCAAAGTCCCCAAACAGACTATGGTAACCCTGGTGGGGTCCATTAAAATACTCCATGGATGTGGCACACTTCTCTGAATGCTGTTGGATTTTTTTGTTTTTTTTAAAATGGAACCTAGAAAGCTGTATTATACTGTGTCCAGCCATTGGTCCATCCAGCCCAGTATTATATACATGGACTGGCAGAAGCTCTCCCACATTTCCAACAGGGTTTCTTTCTCTCCCAGCCCAAACTAGAGAGGCCTAGGATTGAACCTAAGACCTTCTGCATGGAAAGTGGATGCAATTCTATATGTAATTGGTTGCTTCCTACTTGCTTTTATTTGGCTACTGTTCTTTGAGAGGAATTTGTGATTGTAGGTAATGTAAAATGAGAAGCGTGACCATTCATTCTCAACAGCTGAATTTGTGAGCTTTGGCTTTGCATATGGGAGACCTGGGTTCAAACAGCTGCTTAGCCCTGACAACTCATTGGGCAGCCTTGGATCAATAACAACAAAAATCCAGCAATTCCACAACTAAATATTAACCACAACAAAAACCTCTACACCCAGCAGCCTCTAAGCATCCTAGCTAGCTGGTCTTGCAGGACTCACAGCAAAGCTGATCTCTGGCCGCTTAAGCTCTAGCAACAGCTAGTCAGTGAGGTCCCCGCCCTCCCAAACCAGATGGAAAGAGATAGGCAACCCAGGGAAAGGACTTGCAGGACTTACAGCAAAGATGGTCTCTCTGTGCAGACTGTATTGTGTTAGATACACCGAGCTGGTCTGATTCAATGAAAGGCAGCTTCTTATGTTCCCCATCTAAAGCCTCAACCTGTCACGGTTCAGACATGTGTGCATGTTGCCTAACATCTTTTCATTCCGCTTCATGCCTAGAGGGTCACCAGAGCCTTGGGGAGGGGAGGAGGTAGAGAGTATGGGTTGTTCCCTTACCTTTGAGAGCTCCTTGATTCCCAATAATTAATAAGGTTAGCATCATTGGCAGAGTAAAAGTTTTAAAGCAGAGTGGGGGAACCTCTGGCCCTCAGATATTGCTCAACTACATCTCCCATCCACCCTAGCCAGTATGTGTCCTAGTTAAGGCTGATGGGAATTGTAGCCCAACAACATCATACTAGAGAGCCAAGGGCTCAGCACTCCTGTTTCAAAGCACAAAGTATTATCACTTTCTAATTGCTTTCTAATTCTCCTTCATGGATCACTGCCTTGTTGTGGCGAAGGGGCTTGAATAACTCAGAGAAGCTATGAGCTATGCCATGCAGGGCCACCCAAGATGGACAGGTCATAGTGGAGAGTTTTGAATAAATGTGATCCACCTGGAGAAGGAACTGGCAAGCCACTTGAGCTCTTGAGAGTCCCATGGACTGCAAGAAGATCAAACCTTTCCATTCTGAAGGAAATCAGCCCTGAGTGCTCACTGGAAGGACAGATTCTGAAGCTGAGGCTCCAATACTTTGGCCACCTCATGAGAAAAGAAGACTCCCTGGAAAAGACCCTGATGTTGGGAAAGATGGAGGGCACTAGGAGAAGGGGACGACAGAGGACGAGATGGTTGGACAGTGTTCTCGAAGCCACCAACATGAGTCTGACCAAACTGCGGGAGGCAGTGGAAGACAGGAGTGCCTGGCGTGCTATGGTCCATGGGGTCACGAAGAGTCGGACATGACTAAATGAGTAAACAACAACAAACAATTGCTATAGCTCATGCAGCTGGTAAAAGTGCCTGGCATGACATGGTCCAATTCAAAGGCAGGCAATTTTTATTTTAGCAAGGGTTTGGTATGTTCTCCGTACTGAAAATGGAACCTTTTGCGCTAATGTTATCCAAACTGCCCAGAAAACCAAATCGTTCAACCTGTATAGATTTGGCAGAATTGCATCTATTTGACAGTTTTAGACAACCTCTTCAGCTTTTGCTCATCATGGATCACTGAAGCTTTGCCTCTGACCAACAGAAATTAATCTCTCTATCCTAGCTCCCTAGCTTCTGAAATTTCAATGGGTGTTGCTTATATACTTTTGAAGTCCCCCCCCCTTTTTTGCTGCTGTAAGGGCCACAATCTTACTTTTATTTTTAAAGAGTGAATGGGTGTGGGGCAGAGGGAGTGTGCAGCGCTTGTACTCAGTGTTGGGGGTATATGCAGGAAGCATTGCATAGAAAACACTGGTGTATAGAATCATAAAATTATAGAATCATAGAACTGTAGAGAAGGAAGGGACTACAAAGGTCATCTGGTCCAGCAGTGAGTTTGGAAAGTCCTTGTTTGCTGGAGAACAAGCCTGTTCCTAAGTAAGTCCTGCTAGGGTCAACAGAGCTGACTCCCAGGTCACAGCAGATTTTAGCCAAAATCTAGGATGTCCATCGAGCAGCCCATGAATGGCCTCTAATATACCAGAGTTGATTCTGCCACCAATTTGAAAGTAGGATTGCCAGACTCAATAGAGGACAGGACTTCTGTGCCTTTAATTGCCCTGCTCTCTTTTGAGTCTGGACACCTTAAAGAGAAACCAGCAGACCCTTTGTTTAATTTCCAAGCAAAGGGTCTGCTGGTTTCTCTTTAAGGTTTCCAGACTCAAAAGAGAGCAGGGCAATTAAAGGCACAGAAGTCCTGTCCTCTATTGAGTCTGGCAACCCTATTTGAAAGTGTTTTGGACCCACTCTGCTTCAGAAGCAACAGGCCTGTCCTAAATTACAACCATGTAGGAAATCTCCCCAACCTGGCCCCCACGTGGGTTAAATTGACCTGGAGCTTAAAGGTAAAGGCACCCCTGACCATTAGGTCCAGTCGTGGACAACTCTGGGGTTGCGTCGCTCATCTCGCTTTTCTGGCCGAAGGAGCTTCTGGGTCATGTGGCCAGCATGACTAACCCGCTTCTGGCAAACCAGAGCAGAGCACGGAAACACCGTTTACCTTCCCGCCAGAGCGGTGCCTATTTATCTACTTGCACTTTGATGTGCTTTTGAACTGCTAGGTTGGCAGGAGCTGGGACCGAACAACGGAAGCGCAGCCCGTCACAGGAATTCGAACCACTGACCTTCTGATCGGCAAGCCCTAGGCTCAGTGGTTTAGAACTGGAGCTTAGATCCTACCAAAGCCACTAAAAAAAAAGTATGGGTTCAGCCTTGAAATGAGCAAGCAAAGTAATAAAAATGCAGAGTGCTTTGCAGAATGTATGAAGTGCCTTTTCCTTCTACACTGAATAAGCCCAATCAGACCCACCCATCCGGGATAAACCAGTTAGAGAAGAGTGATTTCCAGACATGGCCAGCTCCCCTCCACCCCCAGACCAGACCCTTCTGCTTGCTTAATGGAATCAGCATGGTTCATCTGTGCGTTATATGGGCCGTTGCTACACTGACTGACCCACGGCTATCAACTCTCACTGCTTTCTGCAGCAGCTGTTAACTGGAAGAGCTGATTTCCCTCTCTTTCTTCCTCTCTCTCCCTCCCCCTTTCTACGAGATTTCATACTTTCAGCAGGAAATGCAGTTTGGGGGTGGTCATCATTCCCTGCATTAGGAGGGTAGGGGAAAGGGGCTGGGAAAAATCTCAGAGAGGGACGGAGGGAGGAAGGAAGGGAGGGAGGGAGGGAAGAGAGAAAAGGGAGGGTGTGTTTCTGCTCAGGCTCAAGAGACACTCAGGTTTCTTTACTGCAAGGAAGTTTGCAGCTCCCTTCTCTCTCAGCAAGAATCGGGCAGAGGGGTTTTAGATGGAGGCCAGCTCAGGGGCGACCACCAGTTTTGCAGCGCATTGAGATGCCAGCCCCAAATCCAGGGCACCGAGATCCAAAGACACCATCAGAATCCATGAAGGTAAGCTGGGAACTTTTTCCTTTCCCTTACTGCTTGTGACACCGCGTGGGGTTAGGGGGAGCAGCTCCAATGGCTGGAAACACAATTTTCTCCCCATTTTTAAGGCTGTGGCGGAGACACAGGATTGCTCTGGGAGTGGGGGGCGTGGATGGACCAAATAGGCTTCAAAAGGCAGCCGCAGACAAGGGGAAGATGACGTACAGACGGGAGCTTTGATGGGATGCTGGCCTTTTGGAAGGGGTAGCTTCTGACGTCACTAGACAGCTTGGAGATGTGGGTTTTGAAGGATGGCTTGTAATATTTTACAAACAAAATATGCCTTAGCTACCTTATATGGGTCTGCAGGAGGCTAGCAACTCATTTCACTTTGCAAGAAAGCCCATGCTGAAGCCAGTGCTTTAAATGTGAGTATGTAAAAGCAGCCCTGCTGGATCAGACCATGGATCTGCTTAATCCAGAATCCTTTTTCTAACAGTGGCCAGCCAGGAAGCACGGAAGCAGGCCAGAAAAGCAACAGTCTAACAGCCTTGGATATACTTTATACTGTATGCATAAAATGGGAGTGGGTGGGGTGGAGCTCAGCCTTGGCGAGGGAAGGTAGCCCTCAGCTTTTCTTTCTAGCCCTTTGGGCCACATGCTCTTTCCCTGGGCTCCTCTCCCAGGCAGCTCCCCTCCCCAAGCGGAGAGGGGTGTGTACCTCTGACTTTTGTGTGACTGGAAGGTAGCCACATCCATTGCTCCGCCCACTCTGGCCCCTCCCACCACAGGCATGTACTTCCCTCACCCCAAGGTCACCCATGTGGAAATGTGGCCCTTGTGCTGATAAAGGTTCGCCACCCCCTTTAAAAAACGAAGACGATAAAGGGGTACAAACTGTGAAATAATTTGTGACCATTAGTATTTGGTAAATGAGCTATGTTTGGGCTATGTTTGTGTGTCTTCCCATGATAGGGGATTTTGCAGTGTCCAAAATATTGTACCAGATTAGCTGCCACTAAGGGAGGATCCACCACCCAGTGCAATTTTGACATTTTAAGAGGGCTGCCAACTAAACATGCCCCCCCACAAAGGATCATGGGAACTGTACCAGTCACAGACTAGAATTCCAGGATTCTTGGCAGGGAGGAAAATAGAGCAGCTCCCTATATCGGCCATGTATTCTTGCCCTGTACAGTGGTACCTCGGGTTACAGCCACTTCGGGTTACAGACTCCGCTAACCCGGAAGCAATACCTCGGGTTAAGAACTTTGCCCCAGGATGAGAACAGAAATTGTGTGGTGGCAGCGGGAGGCCCCATTAGCTAATGTGGTACCTCAGGTTAAGAACGGTTTCAGGTTAAGAACGGACCTCCGGAACGAGTTAGGTTCGTAACCAGAGGTACCACTGTATATGGCCAGAGTTGCGAGGGATTGCTTGTAACTCCAGTCTTTGCTCAATACTGATCTGAACTATCCAGGAGACAACATTGCTTAAGACGCTAACAAGAATGTGTGTCTTGCATCTCAATAAATTAATCCTACTGATCAAATAACGGGGCATATTTATTGAATTGTTGCCTCCTGCTTCATTAGGAAAGACAGTTTACAAAGTCCTGAGCTGCAGCCACCAGTCTTGGCTTGTATGGTTGTAAGGGAACAGCTTTCACAGTTCAGTCCCCCTATGAAGCCATATCATTTCCTTCTTGCCTCAGCAGTTATGCTGAAACCCAAGCTGGTCTAGTTTCACTTTTGTTTAAAACGATATTATTTTTTAAATGATATGACTATTTTTAAAATGATATGACTATTTAGCAGCCCTGTTTGTGTAAGAGTGGCACCATGTTGCTGTTTTTGTATCTCTACCAAGAATTTTTTTAAAGGTGGTTCCCAAGATTCTCTCGCACTCCAACATGACCAAGAAACAAAACTCATACAGGTGATGGAACCAGGCTAAGTAGGTAGTATAGGCAGATCCACATCATGCGTTTGAAGCACATTTGATGCATATCACCTCCCCCAAAGAATTCTGGGGACTGTAAGAATAGAATAGAATAATAATTTATTGGCCAAGTACTAACATACTTGGAATTTTGTTTTGGTGCTGGGAATTGCAGTTGTGAAAGGGGGAAACTATAGTCCCAAACTTTTTGGGGAGAAATTGTGTGCTTAAGCATTTATTGTGAATTAGCCACTACTAGGCTTGATCCTCACATAGTTGTAGTTTTGTCCCCTGCTTTGTTATGAATGAATTTGTTCCTCTGTTATCACAACATAAAATCATATCCACAGCAGAAGGGAGCAGTGATGAGGCTGATCAGCACAAATCATATAATTCAGCCACAGTAGATGCAAATGTTTCCAGTGGCATCCAGATTAAATGATCTGCATGAGATCTAGTACAGTATTGCAGAACAGACTTCTGGGCTTCAGAGACAGGGAGGTCCTGTTGATTGTAGAGCCTGTACTACATCTCCCCATGAAATGGTTCCTGTCTGCAGAAGCCAGGCCACTCCAGGCTGGAGGTAGTGGATAATGCAATGCATTGCCCCAAGTACACACCATCACTTTGACATATAAATGATTGGCTGCCATGCTCTCTTTGATGTGCTTGCGTGACAGTATCACCATGACAGCAAACCCTGCCATCCACCGCTGACAGTGGGAAGCCTGGATCTCATGGCATGGGACCCTCCCAAGGGGTGCTGTTCAATGGAGGTGTATACAATTATGCACGGTGGGGAGATGGGGATATAAAAGGTCCCCCCCCCCCCGTGTTTCTAGAACTTGGGGACATCCAATGAAGCTGAAAGGTTGGAAGATTCAGGGCAGATTAAATTAAGCACTTTTTCACGCACCTTGTACTTAAACTATGGAACTTGCTCCCCCAAAGAAGTACTGATGGCACCAACTTGATTGGCTTTAAAAGAGGATTAGACAAATCCATGGAAGAAAAGGCTATCAGTGGCTACTAGCCATGCTAGCAAGCTCTACTTCCACTGTCAGGGACTGTCTGCCTCTGAATACCAACAACAATCTTTATTACGGTCCATAGACCCAACAATTCGTTACCAAGCGATACACAGCTAGGACACCCCGCCCTCAAACCACTCAGACATCTTACTCAAATTCGGAGTAGGAAACATTAGTTCTTGTGACCACCGATAAAAACTTTGCCACTGCTAGTGTTCTGGCATTTGACCGGTCTTCCAATAGGAACCTGATATAGAAATCCTCTGATTTTCCTGGGAGCAAGGCTAGCAGGGGTGAAATCACTTCAGCCCTAGCTTGCTCAAACTTCCCACAGTGCAGCACAATGTGTTTTATAGAATCTACATCATGGGTGCACGAGCACAGTCTTTCCTGGTAGGGTACTCCTCTCATCCTGCCCTCCAGCACTGCAGAGGGGAAAACATTCAGTCTTGCTTTTGTGAACAGCCTTCGGTAGTTTGGCACTGTCAAGTTTTGAATATAGGCTGCTGGCTTAAAGACATGCCCATATTGTACTCCTACTGCCAATGGACTGCAGATCGCGAGTGATTGATGTCGTAGATCACTGTGTGAATACCAGTTGCTGGGAACTGCATCAGGGGAGAGGACTGCTGCTTGTGGGTTTCCTACAGACATCTGGTTGGCCTCTGTGAGAACAGGATACTGGACTAGATGGGCGTTTCGCCTAATCCAGGAGTACTCTTCCTAAGTTCTTATGTGTCTGACTATACATGCCCTGCAAACATCCTTGAAAAACTGGGACATCTCATTTCCCCCTGCGAGAGCACGGCAGCCATTTTGGGCACTGTGATGTCGTGCAATCGTGATCAGCGCTTTGGGGGGGCTGTGATCTTGTGTGGCACCCCAAACACATGTTTTTGGGTGCTGTGAGGGCATGGCACCGAAAAAAGCGTGTCTTTGGAGCACAGATGAGAAGACGCACGTTCCGGTTTTAAGACACTACATGTTGGAGGGTATGAGTATTTAGTACATTTCACCCCCAAAAAGGTCCTGTCTCTACACCACATTGCAATGGTTGGAATTTTGTTACTGATCTCTCTCACAGACAGACAGACAGACAGACAGACACACACACACACACACACACACACACACAAACAAACAGTGCCAGCTGCTGGCTTCTGTCACTTAATCACGCTGAACTTAAATGTGTGTGCATTTTCAGCATAACCAAATCCACTGATAAGCCAGTGTGTGGCAGAAGAGGCAGGCAGCAAGGCCAAGTGCTTGCTTTCTTGGGTCCAGTGCTTGCTTTCTCGCCTCAGTGGCGCTTTGGCTTGTAACAACCTTGCCTCCACAGCTGCCACTCACAGGCCATGGCTGACTCATCTCCATCTCTCTGATTTGGCAAGGCCAAGCTAAGAGTAGCAACTGAGACTCTTGCTCACTGTTTTTGGCCTGCTCACTTGGTCGGTTTGCCCTCCCCAGCTGTCAAATAGTTAGATGTGCTTTTTATTAGCTCTGAGTAATCCCTAAAACGCTCCTTAAAAATGAGAAGAATGTTTTTACATCCCTTTTATAGTGGGTGGCTGATAACACTTTCATTTGCAGCAGGGAGATGGTGAGTTGGCATAAGCGGATCCTGGCATTAATGGTTGGGGAAAAGTTGTAAGTGATGCTTGTGTATATCAGGTCTGGCAGAAGACCAGTTGGGATCTGATAGAGATCTACTGATAGATCTCTGGGTGATTTGTATATAAATGTATGTACATATATGAAATCTGCCTCAAGGTAACTTAAGTTATGCAGCAAGAAAAACTGGGTCCTGCAGGCTGAATGGCTTGTGCAGATCTGCATATATTTTGCTTATTTTTTGTATAATTTAGTATTGGTCTTCTTGTTAGTGGTGGGGAAAGGGGTAAATAAAGTATCATGCTTTGACTGATGGAAAGCCTGCCCAGGATCACACACCCCACCCCCAGCACACATTTCTAATCAGAAACATGTTTTTCAGGTGCTGCCCATCAGCTGCAATCTATAAGGGTTTGTGTTGTTTTTAAAAAAAGAATAAAATAATTCTGTCCTGCAGTAACAAGGAGGCAGGTAGAAGAATCTTAGATGAAGCTGGAACTGCCTTGTCTCCTACAGCCTCATCACATTTAAAGATGGAATGCAAGATTGTGTTGTTGCCATATGGTAGGGTTGGGGGAACCTGTGGCCCTTCTAGATATTGCTGGACTCCAACTCCCTTCAGTCCCAGCAGACATAGCCAAAGATCAGGGATTATGGGAGTTGTAGTCAGGCTTTCCATCCTTGCAATATTTATTATTTTTAAAATTAAATTTTCATATACTGCCCTTCATCCGAGGGTCACAGGGAGGTTTACAATATAAAAGCACAAAAATACAAAATATGGTGATCATGGTTCAGAGGCCCTGGTTGCTTCCAAATGGCCTGTTTGTTGAGGATTCACCGCAATTAGTTTGCACAGAGTTTGGAGGGGAGGTTAGATGATGGTGGCTTTTTATTGAACATTTGTTCAAATTCCTTTGGAGGGAGATGATACAACATTGCATCAAGCAGAGCGGCTGGGGAAACCCAGCCATATGGCCAGGGTATAAATAATAAAATTACTATTATTCCTGTTACTTTCCTTATTGCAAAAAGTCCTCTGTTTTTTTAGTGTGTGGTGTGTGTCTGTTGCACAAAAGCTCCAAATCCACTTTCATTTTGCAACCTGAGTTTGGTCAGTATATGATGCTAGGAATACGTACATGCATATATATATGTATATGTATATACACACATAATTTTATTTGTGTGCCACCTTTCCATAGTTCACAACCATGCTCAAGGCAGCTTACAACATGAAAAAATTACATAATTACAAACATAACAAAAGTAGTTACAATAAATAAAACATAAAAAGTACACAACCAAATTAAACAGTTTGCACATAAATCATAATAAGATCTAAAATAAAGATACAAAAAAATCAATATCACAAACAGCAACAACCTCCTCCCAAACAACCCACTCCTAAACAATATCCCATTGATTTGGACTTACTAATCTTTTGTTACTCCAGGCGTCTTACATTTAAAAATATAAGGGAGAGAAAATTGAAAGAGATGAATGTCATAAGCAGATTAACATTCTTGTGATCCCAATCAGCCACTACCAACAGAACTGAAACCCACCTAAAAATATTAATATTATTACATTATACTCTAAGGTGCTCAAGGTGACATACAAAAATCTCCCCATCTTATCCTCACAACCCTGTGAGGAAATTAGGCTGATTGGCAGTGACTGTTTCAAGGTCCTCTTGTGCGCTTCATGGCCAAGTAGGGATTTGAACCAGGGTCTCCTAAGTCCTAGTCCAGCACTCTAACCATGACACCACACTGGACACCACTTGGAAGTGCAGTGAGAAAGAGGTTTCAGAGTAGCAGAAGCAAAGATGAAAGCCTGCTGCGGGTCCTGCTAGAGGTCAAGTGGTAGAAAAGCAACTCATTTTAAAAGTATTTATTGTGAGTATTTTTTTTTAACTTTTTAAAGTGCCTCAACATTGCTATAGCTGTCAAGTCACCACAGGAGGAAAAGGCAGCATTTGTACAATGCAAGGCCTTTCAATGTAAGACAAGAACTCTTTCAGCCCATGCAGCACGTGAGTTTTCCAAGGAGGAGAGACACTTCTGAAGGACAATGAGCACATTTATTTTAATGGAAATTTCAATCCCACTTTCCACTCCAGCAGCAGAGATGCTCAAACAGTTCACAGTGTGCAGCAGATATGATCCAAAGGGGGAAAAAGAGCAGTAATCTCCATCAGTTTAAATAATGAAATAATAACAATTTACCAGTTTTTTTTTAATAAAAGCATTAAAAGAACCCAGAAGAGGGGAAGTAACAGACAGTAATGTAAAACAGCAACAGAGTTAAAAGTTTTGCTGGAATCAAATAAGAGAGAGATCATCTTAGAGAGCTCATATTGTGCTGCACTTTCCAGGCACAGAGCTGCAACTTTAAGCTCCAGGTCCAAATGATGCTTTTATTCCCCCCCTCCCCCCCAAAAAAGAAAACTCATGTTTTACCGCTGAATCAGAGCAAATGTCAATCCATAGAAAACCCAAGGGCCATTTGCTCCAATTCAGCAGTAATACATAGTTCAGGCATGTCCAACAGGTAGATCACTGGATGTCTGCGGTAGAGCACTGGTAGATCACTGGCTCCCCCCAAAGAAGCTGAACAACTGTGGCTCCCCTAAAAAAAAGCCTCAACATTTTACCTCCTCCCTGAAAAAACTCAACAACTTTGACCCAACCCCCCCCCCCAATGGGCCTTCCTCCTTCCTAAAAAAACCTCAACAACTTTGACCTGATCACTGCCACTTTTTAAACTCTGTGAATAGATCGCAGTCTCTTGGGAGTTGGCCACCCCTGACATAGGTCTTCCTGGAGAAAGTGCCAGGATCCACATCCACACACACACACACACAACCAAAACTACAAACAAACCTTTTTGGACATGGAACTTTAAAGCCCTGACCTGACCCTAGAAATGTGACACAAAATGCAGTCTGGGTAAGTCCATAGTCTGGAAAGCATGTGGGTGTCACAGTGACATAGAGAGATACTGTGACAGTCCCTTCCAACCCACACCCCATTGGTGGGACCCCTGGCATAGAATTCGGCTCAAAACTTCATCCGCTCTTGCTCTACCACAGCAGGTGATGCCCCAAATGAGCCTGACTCATTTCCCTCTTCGCTGGTGTGACAGCTGCTAATTCAGTGGTGGTTTGGGGTGAATTTGGAATGCAATCCTTGCTTTGCCACAGGCTTGGCTTTGAACCTTGGGCATGGTTAAACTTGGATGTGTTTTTTCTATAGGATGCGTCATGCTAGAATTTGGGACAAAATATAATTCCGCTATTACTTTTTTTCTTTTGTTTGCTGTTTGTTATCCAGGGTTGGCTACGAATAACACCCTGAATTTATAGCTCCATTTCAAACTGGTGTTTGTGTGTTTCATTAGGAAACTTGAAAGGAGGAAATGGACTGGAGCTACATGGATGCAAGCTTCTGGTGTGCCAAGAGGGTGCCATTTGTTTATTGGAGGTCCGTGGCACTGCGCTTCTAAATAAAAAGTTGTGAATGCCTTGGGTGTCCCCCCCCCCACCTGCCTCTCCCCTGCATTGTGACCAAATCATCTGTGCAATACTGGCTGCATCCGTTTGACCCAGTTCCATGGCAGAAGCTCAGCTTCCTCAAGGCAGCTCTGGTCTGACTCACTTTAACACCCACCCACTGTTGAAAGAGGCCAGCAAAGAGCCTTGGAAACATGGAAAAGGCAGACTCTCTCTTCTCTGGACAGTGTCTGGTCAGCAGTGTTCTGCCCAGAGAGGAAAAACAAAAGGAGAGAACAGAACTCTTTGCTTTCCCAGTGGGGTATTGTAGTACTGTAGTTTCTAAAGTAAAAACCCCTCCGTATTATGTGGCTATCGCTTCGCTATATGGTACATTTCCACATGGCCCATAGCTAAACTATGGAATTTGTTGTGATGGCCACTGACTTGGATGGTTTTAAAAAAGAAGTAGGCAATTTCATGCTGGATTTTTCGATCAATGGCCTCTAGTCACAATGGCTTTGTTCTACCTCCCCTGTCAGAAGTGGAGGATAATTCTCTTGTCCTCATATCTTGCATAAGGGCTTCTCATCAGAGTATCTGGTTGGCCACTGTGAGAACAAGATTTCTGATCCAGCGGAGCTTGTCTTATATTCTTACTGTTTAGCTATCCATTACTTATGGCTGAATGCTTCAGTATCTTACAAGCATCTCAGCTAAGGCTTATCCAGCAGCATTATAGAGTGCCTCTGAGGAGCACTCTATTGACAGGCTTTGTGGAGACAAGAGTCAATGCTGAGGCAACAGCACTTGGTCTTTGGGACAGCTGGAGTGCACAGGCCTAGCACCTTCTGGACTGTGAGTTGAATCTCCCTTCAACACTGTAAAGGGCATAGTGTAAGCCAGGGGTCCCCAAACTAAGGCCCGGGGGCCGGATGCGGCCCAATCGCCTTCTAAATCCGGCCCGCGGACGGTCTGGGAATCGGCATGTTTTTACATGAGTAGAATGCGTCCTTTTATTTAAAATGCATCTCTGGGTTATT
The DNA here is from genome assembly GCF_965207765.1 of Zootoca vivipara. NCBI lineage: Eukaryota > Metazoa > Chordata > Lepidosauria > Squamata > Lacertidae > Zootoca > Zootoca vivipara. Next base: position 1,062,674 of record NC_142584.1, read on the forward strand.
TGTGTGGCATAGGAATTCGTTCATATTTCCCCCCAAAAAATATAGTCCGCCCCCCCCCACAAGGTCTGAGGGACAGTGGACCGGCCCCCTGCTGAAAAAGTTTGCTGACCCCTGGTGTAAGCCTTGGGCTAGGGGCATTCCAGCCCTCCCAAGGAGCAAACCGATGCCTTCAGATCAGAACCTGTTGGATAGCTCCACACTGTGGCGTGTTTGCCTCTGGTTGCATCTGCACTATACATTTAAAACACCTTTCCCCCTCCCCCACCAAAAAATTCATGGGAACTATAATTTGTTACAGGTGCTGGGAGTTGTAGCTCTGTGAGGGATCAACTACAGCTCCCACAATTCTTTGTGCTTTATATGTATGGGGTGCTTTGTAGCCTCTGCCCCTTTTGAGTTCTCTGCCAGACTTTTTCCAATCCCTGGCTTCAAGGGGTGACCTGGGCTCCCCTGTTTCTCTGCCAGGCCCAGCTGTCCCTCCTTCCCGGTCCATCCTTTTCCATTACCTCCACGCAAAGGGAAGGAGCTATTGTGTGGCAGGAAACAGCAGCTCCCTGCCTGCCTGCCTGCCTGATCTCGCAGCCCAGCCTTGGCTCCTGCCTCATTGTTTCCAGCTCCACATCCTCCTCTTTCGCACACTCCCAAGGGCTGAGCTGGTTTGGGAAGCTGGATAAAGCAGATCCGCCACAGCCACTGATGCCATGAGTCGGGGCAGGCCCCTGTGCCTCTTATGTGGATTTGTACTCAGCAATGCCAACCTGACAGTGTTTCCAAGGCAATTGTGGGATTAATGTGCCGTCACCATCATCTGTAACCATGAAGCCCCGAAACACCATGGACACTCTTCTGAGAGTGCTGGGAAGAAGAGAGAGCACCCGAGTACCAAGTGGCCGCTGGGTAGGTGTACAACAGAGACCGAGGGCAGGCACTGCAAGGGGAAGAGAGAAAAGGCCAGGCGGGGTTTTCTTGCAAGCTGTCCAGAGTCTCTCAGGTCACTTCCAGGTGGCCCATTTATTGAGTATTCATCCTGATCTGTTTGCACAAAGCTTGCGGGGAACGTAGGCTGCAGATACACCATACATTTAAAGCTCATGGCTTCTCTCAATGAATCCTGGGAACTGTAGTATGTTAAAGGTGCTGAGAATTGTAGCTCTGTGATTCTTTGAGGAAACACGTTTGCAGGATTCTTTGGGGGAAGTCATGTGCTTTCAGGCTGCTTTAAATGTGTGGTGCCTACGCAGCCTCGGGGTTGTTGTTTTTTGAGCATTCATTATGTTTTTGTTTCTGGAGAGGTTATATGACGTTGCACCAAGCAATTATGAGCACACATTTTTAAGTGTGTTTCCCTATTGCTTTCCTTATTGCAAAAAGTCGGGGGGGGGGCATGCCAAATCGGTTTTAATTGCACAACCTGAATTTGCTGGCATGCCATTGAATTCCACCCCTCCCCCAAAATAGCAGCAGTCTGGAAGCCCCTGTTGTGCAACTGAGGAAATAGGCTGTAGCCTGCAAAAGCTCATGGCGGGGTGAATCAGTTAGGGCCAAACAACACATTTTAATAAACTTTTTAAAAAAGCATACTACTTTAAGGAAAAACAGCTTCAGGGTCCCGAGGGGCAAGGCTTCAGCTTCTGCTTTGTGGAGGACACCTGCCCTGCATGCAGAAGGCCCAAGGTTCAATCCCCAGCATATCCAGGTAAGACTAGGAGTGTTCCCAGTCTGAAACAGTGTAGACTGTGCTGGACGACCTCTGGTCTGACAGTAAAAACAAACAAACAAACAACTTCCTCTGTTCCCCGCTCCAGAAGGTGCTCCTGATCTGAGTTGGCCCCCCCACTTCTGCTTGCCCCCATACTGTTTACTGCAAAAGAATTTCTGTCTGTCTCTTTAGAAAACTATGAAAAGAATCTGTTTTGCTTGTTTCTTCTTCTTCAGCTGACTTAATGTGACTACTCTTCTGGAGTATGAGGAAATATTTCCCCCTTCTTAAAAATAAGGGCAGTTGACTTTTTATTTTTTTCTTCTCCTTGGTACTGCAAGGGACCTAATGAAACTAAATTACATGGGGCTGAGAGGTTTGCCTGATGGATAGTGTTCAGAAGCTTAGGAACCAATTTTGACATTTGCTTTTTATTGACACAGATCTTAAAATCCCAGATGCTATATGGGTGAAAGCTGGTGGGCCAAATGCCGCAGCAGCCTGTTTGAGCCATTTCTTAACATGCATCTTCAGGATGTAGCAGCCCTGTTTCCTCTTTCTCTCTCTTTCTAAAGTGATCTGGGAAGAGGCAGCTTCCTATGACCCTATGTCTGATTTTAAAGTACTCTGGTGATACAAAAACAGCTCTGGTTTGCTTGCACACGTACAGTCACTGGATTCCCATGATGCCAAGCAATGATGGCTTGCCCACACTGAAGGCACCATCAGAGATCAGATCCCCGCAGGTGGGACATAGACACCTCTCTATGTGGGAGAGTGTGGTGTAGTGGTTAAGAGCGGTAGACTCGTAATCTGGGAAGCCTCGCGTCTCTGCTCCTCCACATGCAGCTGCTGGGTGACCTTGGGCTAGTCACACTTCTCTGAAGTCTCTCTGCCCCACCCACCTTACAGGGTGTCTGTTGTGGGGGAAGAGGGGAAAGGAGAATGTTAGCCGCTTTGAGACTCCTTCAGGTAGTGATAAAGCGGGATATCAAATCCAAACTCTTCTTCTACTCTTCTTCTTCTCTCACCTTTGTAAACACAGAATTACTTCACGGTGCCAGTTTGCACATTCACTTGCAAGCCCTGAAGTGAAGTGATGGTGTGTGTAACGCATCCCTAGGATGTGGGTCTTGTGTTGTGTGTGGGGGACACAGCTACCACCTGCCCTTACACACACACACACCCCTTTTGTTGCCTAAAGTACACAGGGACATCAGAAGTTGTCTTATACCGAGTCAGACCATTGATCCGTCTTGTGAGGGACTGAGGAAGCAGCAGCAGCAGCAGACATTTTGTTCATAGGCTTATTTTAAAATGTTTTTCCACCAAGAGTTCATTAGGCATGGCCTTTCTCCCCTGGCAGGGAAATCCTCTAGCCAGCTTTCCAGAAGATCTGGGAATGCTGAGTAAACAGGAAATGAGACTGCAAATCTAGGCTGGTCTAGGTCCTTCTGAAATGACCCTAAGGGCTCAGCCATCCAATCATCAACACACACACACACACACACACACACACACACACACACACAGCAGTTGCTTTCGGTTGACGTTTGCTCAGCTTTGTGGCCCTTTGTGGAGAGGCTATGCGAGACCTGAGTGCAGTTTTGCACAAGTGTAGCTACTGTGAATGATGCAGCTGTGCTGGAGCAGCTCCAGTGTGCAAGGCTTTGCATGAGTCAGTTGTGGCAGGTGCAGGATGGAAGGAGGAGCCCAATTCTCTCCCTGTCAAGAGTCCCTTCATCTTTGCACCAGTGCAATATTGTAGTTAGGCGTCAGCTGGGGTTCTTGGAACAGAGGAGCTAGTGGTAGGGACTCCCAGCTTCTTGGTGTCGCTGTAGGAGCTTGCAAAAGGAGAAAGCTCCTGGGCAGCTATCACTAACTTTGTGAGGCTCTACAAGTAAACAAATGAAGCAAAGCTGTTCCCTGCTGTCAAATGATTAAATATATTTAATCGTCATGGATGAATTGAACTGTTGGCTCATTGATATACATTGCTGCATATTGCAAGACCTCAATGAAGATGCCTTTGTTAGGCCGTTTCATATTTTAGCATGGCAACAAACTAGGCTGCATTTACTCCTTGAGTGTTCATTTGACAGAGTGCGGCCAGTCTTGGCTCTATGGTGAGAGTAGGCCCATTGGTTAGAACTCAACATCACACAAATGTTCCATCAGCGCAAACATTGCAGCTTCCCCCTCCTCCCTCAGGGGGCGCAAGGGGAGAGAGGAGAAGGGAAGGCCCATTTTGTGAGCTGGAGTCCCTGTGAAGCTCTATCACTGATGGGCTGCATTAGGTGAATCCCGCACATTGTATGTTAGGGTTGTGATTTTCATCTTTTAAGTGTATGCTTATAAGCCATAATATGTGAAGTGGGAAGTATTCCCTTGGAGAACCTGCAAAAAGCAGTTTCTCTTGGGTTGGAAATGCTGACATTTCATAACTTTCATTGGCTGGGTTTGGATGCAGACCAGAAGGGAAATCCTTCTTTACATTTCTTTTTCAACTGATCTGGGACAGGAAGGCTGGAGCTGGCACAGCGGTGTGGCAAGAGCTGCTGGTCCTGGGATTTTTGCTTCTTGTCAGGTTTACCAGTTAATTGAGAGGGTGTGTGCGTGTGTCAGGATTTTAATCTGTGATTAATGGATTAATGTTGTAATCCTGAACATGCTTATTGGAACTCGGTGACACTTAAAAAAAACATGTATAGCAGGCATCCCCAAACTGCGGCCCTCCAGATGTTTTGGCCTACAACTCCCATGATTCCTAGCTAACAGGACCAGTGGTCAGGGAAGATAGGAATTGTAGTCCAAAACATCTGGAAGGCCGAAGTTTGGGGATGCCTGATGTATAGGATACAGCTACCTGGCTGGAGTCCTATGCACACCTCCAGACAGCCTGATGAATTCAGCATTCATTCTGTTTTGCTTGCACAAAGCTTATATGGTGGTTAGACTATGGGCCTGTCCATACCTGGGTTTAATGTGGTTTGGGAATGCCTTGTATCTGCTTTAATTCCCCCTCGTTCATGTGACTGTCCCTATATTGTTGCCCTTCACGTTCTACTCCCTAAATCCAGAGATTCCCTATGCCAGGGGTTCCCAACAAAATTTTCTCGAGGACCCCTCATCGAGCCGCTATTGTGACAAGGACCCCCATTAATTCCTAATCCTAAAATTAAAAAGTGAGAGCCAAATTAAGAGTCTTTTTATATTTTATATTTATACGTTTTTTTACAGTTACAACAGAGTACTCCATCAGTATACAGTTAACTGTAGCTTCTGCGAAAAACAACGCTTTGTTTACAAACACTACTGTTTTGCAAAGAGGCAGCGCGCGCCAGGGAGGAGGGAGGGGAATGGAGAAGATAGGGTACCTGCGCAGTAGCGCACAAATGAAGCCAACGCACGCAAAGCATCTTGGGGAGGTGAGCGTTAGTAGAATGCGCGCACTGCCTCTTTACAAAACAGTAGTGTTTGTAAAGTGCCACCTAACGGCATACAGCAGAACTACTGCCTCTATCTAATTCTAGTTTTGCGCTAGACTCTGCTCATGCAGGAAGCGGCCAAAACAAAAAATCTGTTATCATACGAAATATATTTAATATATTTTTTATTCTAATAGCATTTTGCGGACCCCTCTGGCATAGCTCGCGGACCCCTGGGGGTCCGCGGACCACCTGTTGGGAACCACTGCCCTATGCTTTGAAAAATCTGACTAAGGAAGCTACCTCGATTGCATAGGGACTCTCCAAATTTGGGGATGAAAAAGTAGTTGGAGGAAAATGTCACACGGAGATAAAGGAGACACAGGTGGTTCACAATCCACATTAAACCCAGCTTTGGATGGGCCCTTTGTCCAGTATTTATTGAGCATTCATCCTGATTTGCTTTCAGGGTGTTTACACATATTCCCATTAATAATTCATCCCACACTTTTCAGTGCATTTTCCAGTCACCTTCCAAACCACAAAGGACCCCCCCCCCCAGGTTACCTATTTATTGAGGGTTTGCCCTGGTTTGCTTGCAAAAGGCTTACACGGGGATTGGATTACTTTATATCTAGTCTATATTGAACATTAATTTTGATTACAGGTAGGTAGCCGTGTTGGTCTGGATCGAAGTAAAATAAAAAAATTCCTTCAGTAGCACCTTAAAGACCAACTAAGTTTTTATTTTGGTATGAGCTTTCGTGTGCATGCACACTTCTTCAGATACGAAAGGTATCTGAAGAAGTGTGCATGCACACGAAAGCTCATACCAAAATAAAAACTTAGTTGGTCTTTAAGGTGCTACTGAAGGAATTAATTTTGATTTGTTTGTGGGACAGTTGTATGACAATGAGCATTCATCTTGCTTTCATCCTGATTTGCTTGTGGGATGTTCACACATCTTCCTGTTAGTCATTTGTTCATTCCATGCTTTTCAAATGTGTGTTCCCTTGCAATTATTGTTGCTTTCCCAAAAGCCAGGTTCTTTTTTAACAAGTGGATTAGTTGCCCTAGAGCCACAGAGCGCTTTAATCTACTTTAGATGTGCAAACCTAATGTTCCAGTAAGTGTTTGTATTCCTCCTTGCAAAACATGAGTAAGATTGAGCTGGAAAGGTGGCTAGCCCTACGACTTATTATGTATTGAAATTGTAAAATCCTCTCACCATTGTGGTAGCTGTTACTGAACAATTATGTTGAATTTCCTGGGAATGTAATTAAAGTGACAGTCTTTCAGAGAGACTTCCAAGCCTTTGATTTAGGCTTCATGTGCAAAACATGGGGTTTTGCTTAACCAGCAATTTGATGCATAGGGTTTTGAAGCCAAAGAAAAGAACACATTTCCAGCTTCTTGAGACATTCCCACATGCTCACTAGCTCATTCCAAGCAGTGCTGGGAAATCTACACCAGGGGAAAGAGGTGGGTGGGTGAGAACCAGGAAATGGCATTAATTGTAAAGCAGGAAAGGGAAATGGACTGTATTGGTTTTCCGTTTTAGTGATGAGCTATATGGGGTGTGTGTGTGTTTATTTCCAGCAAACTGATCTGCAGGGCACAATGAAGCAAGCAGAATTTAGTTTTGTTCTCAAACTGTCAGCTGTGCTGGGGAAGCGGTTTTAAAAGCACTGATATCTTGAGAGATCCTTAAAATAAAATAAAAAAGTCCTGTTCCTGACCTCTGGAGCCCAGCCTGCTATTCTTAAGCCTTGACCAATTCCCATCTGGTTTCCTGAGTTATGGAACACTCTGTTCCGCTGGATGGGAACCTCCCATCCCTTGCAAAGCTCGTCTACAGCAATGCAGGAGGAGGTGGTCAGAGATAATGTGCTGTAGGTCCCCATGAATTAGCTGATTGTCATAGATAGGACATATCTACATAGTCTTGGTACACTCAGCAGCAGGAGCTGCGGACCTCAGGCCTTGTGCGGGATTATGGCCAATGCAGCTCTCTTTTTCCGGCCCCCAGGATTCTCCCCAGCCCTGCCCTGCATCCTCCTTGAGTTTCTTTTGCCTGGCTGGAATAAGTCATTGAGCTCCGATAAATCTCTCTTGTTTGCCTGGATGAAGAATGTGTGTGTGTGTGTGTGTGTGTGTGTGTGTGTGTGTGTGTGTAACAAATCAACAAAGTTAAACTGCATAGCTGTTGCTCTACTCACTTTTACCGGTACCTCTGACGCCTTCCAGCACTGGCATGGATATTGCCCTCATGGTGAAAAGGTCCCCCCACCCCTGCTCTGGAGGATCTGTGGCTCTGGTCAGCAACTCGGTTTTTTTGGAAGGCTACTTTGAGAAGAGCCCACCTCCAATTGTGGCCAGATTGCTCACTGGGGCAAGATGGTTTGAGCATACTGTATTACACTCTCGTGCATTCATGATGATTTGTCCTCATTATGGTGTTGGGGGTCATATTCAACCCTGCTTTTGATACTGTTTATGCCTCCTGCATACTGCTTCATTTCCACTCAGTACATATCCTGCAGCTTCCTGCTGAAATCCTATCATTTTTCATACCGCAAATGTTCTGGGTTTTTGTGTATGTTTATGTGTGTGTTTATTTTTGTAATACTTTCATTGTACTATAGTGCAGGGGGGTCTCTCCTGATGGCAATAATATGTAACACTGGAGAATCATTGCAGACCTAATAAAATGGAATGATGCATGGATAGTCCAGTATAAATTCACCACTGTGCATCCACTGCTATTGGATCTGTGACATGTAGAATTACAATCTCAGTCTGGAGGGCCCTGTAAAAGAAACCAAATGCCACCCCCACTCCCATGAAATGTTTTACTGGGTGGATAAAGAAAACACCAGCTAGATTTCTGGCATCTGCCACCTTTTATTCCTTTGATAGATTCAGTATTGCTCTACTTTCTATCTTTCCTGGCTGCCTGTAAACTGGGGTGGGGGTGGGGGTCAGAGGAAACGATATACCGTATTCAGAAGTTTGAGTTGTCTGAGCATTGGGTTGGTTTCAGAGTGCTCATCCTGCACACATCATTTCCCCCAAATCTCCAATTCCTTAATTTGTGCCCTTTGCACTAATCTTTCTTAATTTGTGCCCTTTACACTGCCCTAAGGAAAGAAGGGTGTTAGGAGCAGTTGCTGGAAAACACAAGTCAGTAGTGTGCTTTTGCCCTCAGGCCCTGCTTGTAGTCTTTCCACAGTGGCCACTGTGAGAACAGGATGCTGGATGGGCCATTGGCCTCATCCAGCAGGGCTTTCCCTTCTGTTCTTAGGAATCAGACCATTCGTTTCCTCAGGGCATGTGCTGTGCACTTTGAGTGGCAGCAGCTCTCCAGGGTCTCAGGGGGAGAAGGTTCTTCCCAGCGCTGCTACCCAATATACTTTTAACTGGAGATACCAGAGATTGGGGGGACGCAGGTGGCACTGTAGGTTACCACAGAGCCTAGGGCTTGCTGATCAGAAGATTGGCGGTTCGAATCCCTGCGATGGGGTGAGCTCCTGTGGCTCGGTCCCAGCTCCTGCCAACCTAGCAGTTCGAAAGCACGTCAAAGTGCAAGTAGATAAATAGGTACCACTCCAAGCAGGAAGGTAAATGGCATTTCCGTGTGCTGCTCTGGTTCGCCAGAAGTGACTTTGTCATGCTGGCCACATGATCTGGAAGCTGTACGCCGGCTCCCTCGGCCAATAACGCAAGATGAACGCGCAACCCCAGAGTCGGTCACGACTGGACCTAATGGTCAGGGGTCCCTTTACCTTTACCAGAGATTGGACCACTTACATTTGAAGCATGCTGCTGTACCATTCAGTCACCTCCCTTAATGCCTGCCTGCTTCCATCTATTCCCAGTCATCTCCATCCCCTTCGAAGCTCACTTCCTGAGCCTTGCCATACCATTCTGGATTCTTAATAATAACAACAACAATAGGATTTTCAATTTTCAATTATTTTTCCAGGAAATGCATTACAGTATAACAATATGAACAATAAAAACATGAGTCATGTGAGTTACAGAGTCAATGTGTTGTCATATTCCCAAATACGCCTCCGGAGTTTAACTCGCCATACAATAAAAAGGTTCTGCTAAGGCTATCTTTTAATTTCCATAACTTACCCAGATTGTAAGATTTCTGTTCCTTTGGCACCAGATTTGGATTGGTGTGCATAGCAGTGTAAACACAACCCTTCACATGACTGGGATGTTGTGTAGCTGGGGAAAGCACCTCTCAACTGGCACACAATAGCGGGCAGTCATTGCACGGCACTGTGTGGCTGAGTCAGTGAGTAAACATGTTGTTCTGGACTCACTGAGAGCAAGGAAGGAGGGGGAATGGATGCTGCAGCAGCTCCTTGTGGGCCCTGATTATGTAAGAGTCACTGTGCCCAGCCAGTTCCTGCTTTGGTGAACCTCCTTGCCCGCCGGCAGAGGCTGTGGCCAGGACCAGCCCTCATCCAGACAGATGGTTTTCTTCCCCAGCTTGGTGCAGATTTCAGCATGTTGGTAAGAGATACTAGGTACCTGACTTTGCCATTGCAAAGATGCCTAGCTGTGTTTGTGTGTGTGTATGCATATGTGTTGTTGTTTAGTCGTTTAGTCATGTCCGACTCTTCGAGACCCCATGGACCATGCATATGTATGCATATGTATATGTGCATATTAGGATGGAAGAA